>NC_142702.1:16629533-16950214 GCF_029339155.1 Prunus mume
TAGACTTTGCTGTCAAAATTGACACCAACTTTTCTCATTTTATTATTTTATATATACTTTTTTAAATAATAAATATAAGTTATAGTCTCACAAAGAGTATGTATCATTAGATTTCTAGTTTTTGTTTCAAAAGTTTACTGTTTTTTAAGTCGAAAGAAAATAATATTTTGAAACCAAGTATAGGCAAAATGAGACCAATAGGATGTTTTGGAAGCATGGTGTAATGAAAACATACATATGTGCAAATAGAACCACCCCAGTACTTCATTCCAATGAAAAACGCCAACGCAATTATTGAATTACATGCACACTTTATATTTTTATTTTAAGCTAAAATTTGAGATGACATTCTTTCTGTATGAACATTGATGACATACATATCATCTTATGGATGTACATTGTTGTAGAGCAGTAACTAAATCTATGGTGAAAACCATAATTAAAAATTATTGATAACACAAAAGGGAGGGAGATCTTTAGACATTCAAACCTATATATACATTTACAGTTCCATCAGCAGGATGGGATTTCTGGACTTAGTCAGAACTCTCAGCAATGCCCTTGCAAACATCTCCTCTGCAAAGTGGGCATACACTGTAGCATTCGAAGAACATAAGAAGTAGTCATATATACGAATAGAATTAATCATAAGCAAGCACTTGGTAAAATGAGAGGAGTATGATGGAAGTAATGAACGTACCCTCGCTTTTCTTTTAGCCATTTGTCAACGCATTCCATATGGAATTCATGACAACAAGGGAGAACTCTTATTTTATCTCCTTCATTATACTCAGACAAGCAAATGTAACACCTGTTCGTAGGACCAACATCAGAAAAGCTCTCTCGAACCACAACAGACTTTATAAGGATTAAAACATTGCTCCATAGAAACATTTGTATCATGGGGATGTAATATGTATAGGTAGGTTCAAGTTTGAACCGATAAATCCTCAATCTATCTGTCAAAAAAGGTATTTTGAAGTTGGAATGAGCACTGAAATGATAACTACTGACTCTATGTTTTCAATCGTTTTTCCTTTTAATTTGAGTTAATCTATTTAAGTAATTGAGGACAAAAGAGTTCATAACATTGTTCTGGCCTTAAAAAATTCCCCACATTTCTAAAGAAGCAATAAGCATTTTCAAAACTTGGATACACTTTGTGGAACCTTTTGTACCCTATATAAGGTTTAGTTCTACATTACAGATATTTACAGATGTCTATACATAATTTACCGTAAAGTCTTTTCCATAACTTTTTATTCTGTTTTACATTAAATGTTATGCAAATTTTTTTTTAAAAAAAAAATCATGAGATTCTATAATTGTGTAGCATAAAAATTCTTAGGGACCTTGGCTTTTCCATAACAAACTAAGCATTTATGCCCAAAAACTGAGCTACATCCAAAGCGCTGCCTACATGAGTTCACATACCTAGGGACCTGAACATGATTTTTCCTTATCAGTCATCTATATCGATCCTCATACACTTCCTAATCCTAACTACATGTGCATTCGGCTATTACTATCATGTATGCACATATTAACAATGTTAACGATTTAGTTTTTACACTTAACTAACATCAAGTCCCTTCAACACAGACATGCCAGTGTTAAGTCAAAGGTCTAAGTAACAGGGCCAGGCTCTTCCATATATTCATTCCTCTTTTTTTTTCCATTTCAACAACAAAAAATGGAGGGGAATTTGGGCAATGCCTTTGGGTAAGTTGATAAAGAATAAGAAAAATAAGAGAGCAATCTAAATATGTGAAGGAAGATTCCCAAGAACACTTCTAGTTATGTCCATATGCCATGATATTTCGACATCATTAACATTGAAAACCGTCACATAGTTGCTACAACTAACTTGATTACCTGATTTTATAGCTATGCTTTCAAAAGTAATAGCGTAAGCTTCAATATTCATATAAATGAATGTACTTTAACATTAAACTCAAACAAGAAAACTTACTCTTGTGCATCTTGGGCCTTGCTCTCAGTGATCTCAGACTTATGATTTTTGAGAGGAAACGAGTTTACAACATTCTCAGGAGCTGGGAGAGAGAGCACAGATTGTGAAAGTGACAATGGAACATGACGTATTTCATCCAAGATCTGCATCCAAATAAATTATGAATGTTCTTATAGATAAAAGTTAAAATCAAAATGACTATACGAGAGAGAGAGAGAGAGAGAGAGAGATAGAGTTGTGAAAGCACTAGTGGTTTGTACAACTTATGATCTAAATCTGTATTCCCAACAGTTCATTCGATTTAACTATATAAATGAGTATTTAACTTCAAAAATAATGAACACACGTGCGTGTGTATACAGCTAAAAGGGAGAAAAGGGAAAAGGGAAAAGGGTTGTCTGGGATGCAAAAAAGCGGAAACTTAGAACCACAAGGATAGAAAGAACAGTGAAAGTTCTAAAGAAATTGAAGACTAAGTTCGGATGTAAATCTCAAAAACATTTACAACGAAGATGATTACGACTGTTATGCCAAACTTCAATCAGATAAAAAATATTCTGAAAAATGAAGTTTGATAATAGCTGAGGAAAAAAAAAGGTTATTGACCTCATGAAAACCCTTAATAACTTAATAAATAAACATTAAATTATGGTCCCTCATCATAAATAAATAGACTTAAAATTACCACCGGAGCTATGGCTTGAATAGTAATGGGTGAAATGGGAAAGGTTGACTTAGATCAATTTTTAAAGGAAATATTGTCCATTAAACATATTTGGAAAACCTAATCCAACCGGGAAACCATACAGAAAAATTCTTTGAAAGGAATTCACCTCGTTTAGTGCCTCAGTAAGCATGATTATCCGCAAAACAGTTGCATGAATACTGGAAATTTCAGCCATCAAGGATGTTTCACAGGAGCATGTACCATTAGCATGGAGCCTGGATGAACAGAAAGACCTTGGACCTCTCTCGTTAACAAGACCACCATGTAGCCTTTCTGAAAGCTGTAAGATAATAAAGTGAAAATTCTAACTACAACAAAAGATGTCACAGGTGAAATCTGCCAAACATACCAGAAACAAACAAGAAAAGAAGAAAATTTGAAATGAAAAATTATTACAGCAATGCATTCATTGCATCAACAATAGTGTTTCAGAAGAGCTATTACATTTGATGGATAATTCAAGTTATGAGTAATCCACAATACAAAGTTGATGGCAGGAGAATGGGTTGTTAGTTCCACAGGCAATTCATTTGCAAAGAATTGTATGCTCATAAGTCACAAGCAACCATCAGGATAGAAGTATCTTATAAATGACAGAACATGTGCATTTACAATGCAAGTTTTATATTTGATTATGAAGAAAATTTAAGAAGCAAACATCCCCTGCCTAATCCTTGCTGATAGCTGGAATTTATGCCACCAACTTTAAACAATTGTTCTACAGTGACTGCATTGTAATGGAAAAGGACTCATCGGGAAATTAATAGCTTTTTGTTGATGGAGAACACCACTAGCAGCCCCAGACTGGAAAAACCGCTTCCTAGGGAGTTCAACAGTCATCACATTCCGGCAGCCACAAAGATTATCCAGTACTCGAAGCCTTACCCTACCTCTTCAATATCTCAGGGGAAAGAAAGGTAATGTCCTAGCCGATACTATCTGTTCTTATACAAGAATGCATATGTTAAATGCAGGTTGCAACTGGTTCAAAGTCAGATGCCACGAACATTATAATATATATCAAGGTCCAAAGATCCAGAGCTAAATAGCAACAGCCCCAGTGGGTTGTAAATTACCAAATTCCATGGAATTTGGAATTTGGAAGTTCAGAATCTAGAACTATACCATTATAACAAAGACATCTTTATCTGATAGCATAATTGTCAGGAAATCTTACATTTAGATTGTCATGCCACTACTAAAGAACCACCAGCATACATTTCTCAAGAAGATGCTTTAGGTGACAAAAATGGTGGAATCCTAAGTAATACCTCATACCTTGATTGCCAACAGCATCCACTTTTGTAATTTTTTTCTAGAAAACCTATGACGCTTTAATGCATAATCAAAGAAGAAAACCTATGTCAATGCTCAGCGACAAAGGAAATTGAACCAGAAAAACAAAAGTGATTTTATTGTTTATGAAGTTCTTTGCAGATTTTGGAAGCCAGTGGTTCCTAAGATTCATGCTTTCGGTAAAGAACTGTGTTATTAAAGCCAAGTCCTTAAAAGAGGCATTAGACCTATAGGATACAAAAGTAGAAGACCCTTTGCAGGCAAGAGAGTCTGCATATGATTCTTGTTTCTAACTACAATTATGCACCAATGAAAGGAACAACCAAGCCTTAACGTAGTTCTCAAGTTATGCGTTCATCATTTCCAAACCAAGTAACAGCAACTGAGAAAATCTCCTCTGAAGCTAATAATGTAAATATATCCTTACTTGAAGTTCGAACTTCCATGAAAGTTTAAACCGCAGGCAGATCCTACAGCTTTTCATTTCCAGAAAGCATTACAAATACAAAGAAAATAATCCCAACAAACAAACAAACAAGCACATACAAACTTCAGGCACAGAGAAAGACACCATTTTTCTTTCCCCCAAATGGATAAGAAAATAGAAAAATGATAAATTCAAACTAGTAAAAAATGATAACTAAGCTTGACCCAGATCATTAAATTATATCAGGACGAAAAATTTCGGACTTTTAGTACCTCAAGGGCAGTTACAGAATCAGAGTCGCCACCACCTGTGAGAAATGAAGAGGATGGTTTCGACCCCATGCGACCAGTACTCCAATCAATCCTCTTCTTTCTTCGGTTTTCTTCAGTGCAACTTACCTACCTACCACAACGCGACTGACGCAGCTAGAAAGTCGTACCTGAAGAACGGGTGTGCCACATAAGCAAATTGACATGGTACGCCAGGCCAGCAAGAAAACGAAACGCGGAAAAAGCACACATGATATTATCAGATTTTATTTTGATCTCTTGAAGGTCCACTTTGATTTGATCCATGTAATTTACTTTAATTTTAAAAGCGTCGTTTGGCTTTCATTTAGGTTTAAGGATATAAGTATGTTTACATACGAGGAATGTGGGAAGTTATGAATTAGAAATCAGAATCCTTTTAATATGCAATATCCATATGTTAGAAAATATAGAAGAAACAAGAATTAAAACCATTTCCATACAGCTACCCATGCGTCGTTATTTTGCTTCCGTCTAGGATATCCACTCTTGACACAAGGTAAAGTTCACCTCTTTTGCTAAACAAAGCTATATGCTCTTAAGGAGGAATTAAGTAGATGGCATTTGTTTGTGCAAATAATCTCACGGGAGAATATTAAGCCGCTTCTAGATCCTTCAACCTTGATCTTATTCTCTCTCTTCCTCGATTCTGTAAAGCAGTTGGAGTAAATAGACCCACAGGGGTGTTGGCAAAGGCCCTCCGATGCCTAAGTTAGTTCGAGTGTTTGTAGGAAAACAATAGCTAAGCAAAGTGCGGAGTAGTGTTTATGTAGGGTGTGAACCAAGGCGGCCGGAGCCGTGTGTGGTGGCGGAGCCGTGTGAGAAAATATGGAGAGTGGAGAGGGAGAAGAGAGGCTTGGGTATTTTCTCGGGTATTAGGAGTAGGTTTAGATGTACCTTGAATGATGAATGAAGTCATCTATTTATAGGAGCCTCGGGGCTAGGGTTTCGTAGAGAATATGCTGAGTTTATTCTCTACCCAAATTATGGAGGATCAGTCGGACTGAGATAATATCTAATTAAATGATATTATCTCTTTTTATGGAGATAATATATGAGATAATGACATTATCTTCTCTTTATTAGGATAATATCTTAATTAATGATATTATCTTATTAAATAAAGATAATATCATGTTAATTAAGATATTTATCCCAATTAATTAATTGGCCAGATAAACTGGTTCAATTAATTAATTAAAAGAGATAATCTTCTTTTCCACGTGGCGGTGTGATTGGAGGCGAAAATATCTGCTCCACAAATGCCCTCGGCACTTATAGGCGCTGTGTGGCATGTAGGAGATGAAATTATTTCGGGCTCTCCAGCTGTGTATGCAGGCTTTTTGTAGATAGGATTACTAATTGGCGTAGGCTTCTTCTGACTGTTCTTGGAGTTGAATTCCCAATAGGAATGAGCTTGCGATTCCTTCTTGACCTGAGTTGTCCAACTTATACAAATACTGAGGTTTCTCTTCACTCTTTCTTACATTACAAACTTAACTTCTCTACTTTCTAGCTTGAGAAATATCTTGGAGAATTTTGTATCTGCTTGTCCGAAGAGAGGAGTTGCCGTGCATCCCAAAGTAAGTCGAGCACGTAAATTTTCTTAAATCTTCTCTTTTTCAAGCGAGGACCGTTAGGTGGGACTAGGTGGTTGTAAATCATGGCGGCCAAAGGCGATTAGTCTTGCGTGTGACATTGGTGGTAATTTCTTGGGCGCACGATCGGGAGAAAGTTGGTGGTGCCCTGCTAAGGATGTCGATAGATGGAGGCAGGATGGTTCGAGCCTTGATGATCACTGCTTTGGACATGATGAGTGTTTTGCTAAACTCCCTAAAGAGGAAGGTGATGTCAAGTCTTCGAGGCTCAAGCTTTGATGAGTTTGGAGATGCGTGATATGCTCAGTAAAGTAAGTGCATGCGCGATCTAGCTCACTTGTTGAGAGGCAAAGAGATGCGGATGCTCCTTTTTGAAATTAGTCGTTTGTACTAGTCGAAGATTGGAAGTCGATCTGGCGATCTGCTCATCCATCCAACCATCATGTTTCAACTGTTGAGTCACGAGTAATCAAGCGTGGAGTTGATTCGACGTCGCAAATTCCTTTGGAAGTGAGGTTGGCGAGGCTAGGAAAGCAAGAGAGTCATCTGCCCGAGCGAAGGTCATACGCAACTTCAGTGGTGATCAAGGTTGAAAAATCTAGCCTCTGATGCAGCGTGTCGATATGCTAAAGACGCAATTTCTATCAAGTCCATCCTCTTGTGCTGAGCTGGTTGACCAAATCCGTCAGGCTGGCGATCTTGGTGCTTTCTCAAGTCTTTCTTTGGAAAAACAAAGGAAGCAACATTTCTTCTCCTTCAAAAAGGAGGTGGGGGCAGACGTTGAGGATCAGGCAGGTGGAGTGCAGAGTGTGGTGATCAGACGTGACATTTGAAGTGGCTGCAGATCGGGATCTCCTGCTGGCGTCTCGGAATAGATGAAGACTTCTTTATCTCTTTTTAGCTTTTGTAGTCTGCTTTCTCATTTAGAGTAATTGGTCTTGCCTGATCGTCTTCTTTTTGTTGAACTTTGGCCAGTTGGTCACTTTACTAAGAAATTTGATTATTTTCAACTTCAATTTGCATAGTGTCTTGTGAACTGCTTGAGTGCTTCAGGTTGAGGCATGTTTTGCCTAAGTCCGGAGGACGTGTCAATGAGGGTGGCCCGTTTGGCCTCGTCCGGAGCGTGTCGATGAAAGTGACCCGTTTGGCCTCGTCCAGAAGGCGTGTCGATGTGTGTGACCCGTTTGGTCTACGTCCGGAGACATGTCGATGATAGTGGCCCGTTTGGCCTACGTCGGGGACGTGTCAATGATAGTGGCCCGTTTGGCCTACGTCCGGAGACGTGTCGATGTGTGACCCGTTTGGCCTACGTCCGGAGACGTGTCGATGATAGTGGCCCGTTTGACCTACGTCAGGGGCGTGTCGATGTGTATGACCGTTTAGCCTACGTCGGAGGCGTGTCGATGAAGTGTGGCCCGTTTGGCCTACGTCCGAAGACGTGTCGATGAGTCCATGAGTAACATCAAAAGTAACTTGTCTTCAATGAAGGTGAGGAAGGCTTGGTCGCCTGCTTAGAGCCGAGCTGATAGGTGAAGAGCTTCATGGATAGTACCCTTGGAGGTGATGAGTATTTCATTGTCTTAGAACTTCCTTCCATTGAAAGATGAAGAAAGGTTCGTCTTCCACAACTTGGTAGCTAGTGACGGCTTAAGAGACGGAAGTCGCCTGCTTGATCTTTCTCTTTTGCCCCCTGGTGGTCAGTTCGGGCTTTTGGAGTCAGCTAGGATCGTGTTGATCCATATGACCTTTTTCGTTGAGGTTCATCGTTAAGCTGCGTCACAATCCTTGATTTTGCTGGATAGCCCTCCTTGCGATGAATTCTGTGCAATGGCCGTCTCGACTAGATCTTCAAGGTGTCTTTTCCAGGCGAGTCGTTTGTGTAATGACCATGCCCTTCATGGAATGTGCAGTATCTACTGGTATCCTTCTTGGTTGGGTTTCCCTTTAAAGGCGATGGTTTCTTCAACCAAGGCATGTCTTTACTTGGGCCAAGATCTGGTGTATCGGGATAGTGAACTTGGTGTAGCTCTCATTTTGAAGCACCTTCCACGGTCGTGATCTACGCTGCCGTTCTCTTGGCTTGCTGCTCGGCTACTTGATCACCTTCTTCGTGGCGATCCGGTCGTCGTCCCATAATGCGTAGAGCTCTGCTATAGCGAAGACTTCTACCAGTGTTTGGCGAGGATAGATGGTCAGCTCGCGATACAGCTCACATTCGGTTGGCAACCCCTCTTGAAGGCGAGAGGACGCAATTTGGTCATCACATCCTACAATGTTTGCCCTCTCCGCGAACCTCTTGATGTAGTCTCGCAGGATTCATTGGACTTCTTGTGCAGGTTGAACAGATGATCTGGGTTCTTCTTGATCGTCCGATAAGAAGTGTATTCTTTAGTGAAGACATAGGCAAGCTCCTTGAAAGCTGATGATCGACCTAGATGGCATGGGTGTGGAACATCTGGCCGCCTCGCAAGGTCATTGCGAACGCCTTGCACATCAGTGCATCGTCGGCCTTGTGGAGGATCATGACACTTTTGAAGTGTTTTAGGTGGCTCTCGGGATCGGAATCTCCCTTGAAATGCGTAAACGAAGGCGAGAATCGCCGGAGGAAGCGACTGCTCGATTTGGTGAAAGGAGTAGAGATCGCCTGGTCCATCTCCTTACGTAGTGCATCCTCGAGGTTCTCGCTAGTCTTTAAGTCTCGAAGTCGGTTATTCACAAGCTTCTCAACATCTTCCGCGCGCATTGCTGGTCGATCACGTTGGCGACTTTTGCGATTCGGCGACGTGATTGACCTCCTTGTTGGTCCGCGCGGGTCGGTCCTCTCGTCCTACGCCTAGGAGGCGTGTTGGTGGGGCGCTTGCGAGGAATTTTCTGCAGCCCGGCAGCAAAGTGGAGTGCCTCTCTTCACAATCCTCATTGCGATGGTTACCGGGTTGACCTCCCTGGGGGCCTAGCCTTTCGTGAATATTTCTGTGAGTGGGCGGCGGAGCGCCTATCTTCACGATCCTCATTGCGGTGATTGTCGGTTTGATCTCCCGAGCCTAGCCTTTGAAGCACATTTTCCTGCCCAAGCGAGCACGGACGTCAAGTCGTGGGCCGAGCCTTTCTCGCACGTTGCTTTGCGTGTGGCTTGCAAATGCTTGCGACATGTTGGCAAGCCGATCACGTGGTTGTACATCGCCTTGTGCCGCTCTGCTCGACCCGCTTGGTGCCCGTTGAAGCTGCCCACCGATGCGTTCGTCTATTCTTCTCTCTTCGCTGGTTGTCCAAGGCCAAGATTTTGAGCCATGCTTATTTGATTAATGAGCTGCCTCATAAGAGCATTTTGGTCGTCCATTCTCTGAGCTAGCTGGTCGACTCTCAGGTTGAGATCTGCTTGACTTTGTGGATCGGGAGGAGAGAAGCGTGTGGAGCCCAATTGCACATGGCCTAGGGTTTCATTGGACGTGTACCCGAGAGCGTCGTCGAGCATGGAGGCAATGGAGGGCGCGAAGTTGCTCCAAGACCGGGCCTAAATCGGTGGTGGTAACGAGCCCACCTTGATGGGAGGGTCCACCATGTTCGGCGGCAGTGCCACGGAGGTTGCTAGATCCGGTTGCGGGTCCGGTAGGTGGCACGGTGGCGAGAGGTGGTGGTGCCACCATGTCGATCGCGGGATCGTGGGTGGAATGGCTTTGGGCCATCTCGGATCGAGCCGCGGCGGTTTTGCTCCTAGTGCGTTTGCTTCCAATCATGGTTGTTTGGAAGGCTTCGGTAGATTGGAAAATAGGAGGAACGGATTCCTTGAGCACGCGTTGAGTATAACTCGTGCTCTCAAGCAAGCACCAAATGTTTGTGCAAATAATCTCACGGGAGAATATTCGCTTCTAGATCCTTCAACCTTCGATCTTCCTTCTCTCTCTTCCTCGATTCCTGTAAAACAGATTGGAGTAAATAGACCACACCCGGGGGTGTTGGCCAAAGGCCCTCCGATGCCTAAGTTAGTTCGAGTGTTTGTAGGAAAACAATAGCTAAGCAAAGGGTGCGGAGTAGTGTTTATGTAGGGTGTGGAACCGGGCACGAGGGCCGTGTGTGGTGGCCGGAGCCGTGTGGAGAAAATATGGAGAGTGGAGAGGGAGAAAGAGAGAGCTTCGGGTATTTTTCTCGGGTATTAGGAGTAGGTTTAGATGTACCTTGAATGATGAATGAAGTCATCTATTTATAGGAGCCTCGGGGCTAGGGTTTCGTAGAGAATATGCTGAGTTTATTCTCTACCCAAATTCGTAGGGATCGAGTCGGACTGAGATAATATCTAATTAAATGATATTATCTCTTTTTATGGAGATAATATATGAGATAATGACATTATCTTCTCTTTATTAGGATAATATCTTAATTAATGATATTATCTTATTAAATAAAGATAATATCATGTTAATTAAGATATTTATCCCAATTAATTAATTGGCCAGATAAACTGGTTCAATTAATTAATTAAAAGAGATAATCTTCTTTTATGAAATGTGATTGGAGGCGAAAATATCTGCTCCCACAGCATTGTTAAGCTTCCACCAAAGAAAAAAAGACCGACATTATTAAGCAAAAACGTGAGTTTTAAGACTAAAATAAGTTATATTTGGATGAAAATATACTTTCAAGTTCGTCACGTGTCACTATTTCAAAAAAAATTGTTCGAATGCAATAATACTAGACTCCTAGTAGTGACCAAATTAATATGTGAGTCAATAGATGAGGATTTGATATGAATTGAGAGTTCGTGCACTAAAATGAGGACTTTTAAATAAGGACCAATAAAGTTAAAAGAAAAGAGAAGAAAAAAAAGAGGAGAAAAAGAAGAATTGGGGGTTCAATTAGTCTTAACTTATCCCTTACTCTAACAATTTCTTTTTAAAAGAACACATAAGAGAGGAAAGAGAAAATCGGCCTGTTCAGTCTTTACCTTTCATCCCTCTCCCTCTCTCTCTCTCCTCTCCTGGCCTGTTTCACTCACTCTCTCTAAATTCGCGCATCAGGTATGCTTTAGGATTACATTTATTAGGGTTTTCCTTTTGTTGTTGTATCATACAAGGAGGAATCTGCTCGGGTTTCGATTTTGGGTTTTTGTATGGATTTCAAATTCACATTGACAAAGTTGAGATTGGGTTTGTTTACTATGAAAAATCTGACGGTCGTGGGTTAGGGTTTGAGTTTGTCTTCCTTAATATGATTTGTGTACCTGATTGTTTCTCTTGGATGTTTTCTTCATCTCCGTCTTTAACTACTATGATTTGGGGTTCAAGCATCTCGCTTTGTATGCTTAAAGGGACTGATTGGGTACTTCTTCAGTTTGATTTTTAGGTTTGGTCTCAAAGTATTTTCGTACTTGGAATGCATATTTAATGGAACTGGGTATTGTTTTTAGTTATATTTTCATATGTACGGTTTGAATTTGGGTTTATGGGGGTCACTTGTTTCATAGGGTTCTTTTTGGCTGCTTGTTTGCTAATTTCTTAAGAAATTTAGAGTGGTCCATCTCAGTTCCTTGTGGATATATTTGGAAGGAAAAGAGGTGGAAATGGACGTGTATGGTTCAGATTTTGTTTGCTCTTCACAATGTTAAACAGAAACTGAAAGTAATATGATAATCTGATGTAATTTTTCCTTTCCCATGAAATCATGTTCTTATTGGCTTGTTGTATCATTGTAGGTAAAGGTTTCTTCCATACCAGAAGGACTCTACTAGGGTTTTATTCACCAATCCATCTTCGAAAATGGTAAGCCATTGAACCCCCATCTCCCAGATCTAATTTTTCAATTATTGACACTGCTTGATCCTGAGTCGTGGTTTTGTAAAATTGTGGAATTTTCAGGAAGGAGGAGGCAATTTAGATGAGCAAATAGAGCAATTGCTGAATGTAGAGAAGAAGATGAGGACCGCTGGTGACGTGGCAGGAACCAAGAAAGCAGCCACTGACATTCTTGAGCTCTGCTTCAAAGCAGGTGCTTGGAAGACCCTCAATGACCAGATTGTTGTCTTATCAAAACGCCGTGGTCAGCTAAAGCAGGTATACCCATAGTAAATCTTAGATTCTTTGTCATCTTTGTTGTGTCATTGTTTAAGTTTTAAGTATCTGTATGTAACCAGTCATTAAAATGATTTTTGTCTCTGATAAATGGTGCCTGTACAGTGTACAGTTAGTTATTGTTATCCATTACAGTAAATTTTGTGCTATTGAGTATATTTTAAGAAGAGACTTGAGTTGCGGTCATCTCTGTATGTATTTAACAATCTTTGTCTTGGGAATGGTTATTTTTGTTTCTATTTGTTTGTACAGTGGAAGACAACACTTACCAAGTATTAATGAAAAGGCATGTTTACAACTTTGTAGTTGTGTGAGTTCTTGTGAACTTTTTGAGGAGTACTGTTGTGGTTGGGACATATGTGGTTGTGGGCTCTTTAATTCTTAAGTAAAAAAAATTGTGTATGTGTATGCATTTAATTCTGTAAATACATATTTTTCATCTCTTGATTAGAGAATATTGATATTCTTGCTGAAGACTTCTTTGGATTGCACATTTTATCTGCATTGTCTTAGTTTTAATCAAGTATTGCCATTATTTTATATTAGTTTTTTTTTTTTTTTTGGTGAGAATATGTTTTAGTTTTTGTTGATTCCATTCCTAGAAGTAATGTGCTTTTATTGTTATCACTCATTAGGCTGTCTGTTTCAATGCAGGCTGTAACTGCAATGGTCCAGCAAGCAATGCAATATATTGATCAGACACCAGATCTTGAAACTCGTATAGAGCTTATTAAGACACTAAATAATATTTCTGCTGGGAAGGTAAACTGTATTAAAAAGCTTCAACTGCCTCCATTGAAATGATGCAGTTTTAACTTTTTATGTATTTTTTCGTTAAATTTTTTAATAAGCTCTATTGTTCTTTAGATATATGTTGAAATTGAGAGGGCACGTCTAATAAAAAGACTTGCAAAGATTAAGGAAGAGCAAGGGCTTATTGCTGAAGCTGCTGATTTGATGCAAGAAATTGCGGTTAGTATGGAATTATAATCTTTGGAAACCCTTTCTCTCACTCCTCAAACAGAAAAGAAAAAAAAAATGCTGAAAACATTCCAGAGCACTCATTTCTAATCATTAAGCTTTACAGGTGGAAACATTTGGTGCTATGGCAAAAACTGAGAAGATTGCTTTCATTCTTGAACAAGTATGGGTTAATTTCCTTTCGGATCACGCTTAATATTTACCACTCATTCATTACAAGCACAAGTATGGAAATATTATTTCTGATTCTTATTTTGAGTCATTCTGCATTTAATTTTGCAGGTTCGTTTGTGCTTAGACCGCCAGGACTATGTTCGTGCTCAGATACTATCAAGGAAGATTAGTCCAAGAGTTTTTGATATTGATCCTGCAAAAGAAAAGAAAAAACCTAAAGAAGGTGACAATATTGTGGAAGAAGCTCCTGCTGATATTCCATCACTCCTGGAGTTGAAGCGGATCTACTATGAGTTAATGATACGGTAGGGTGTCTTTATCCCTTTCCTATGCTTTTATTGTTCTGTATTTGTTCACTTTTTTTTTTCCCACTGTTTGCTAAACCTCAACTACTTATTTAGATTTTTGTTTCATGAGACATCAGATTCTTATACATTCGTGTAGGGTTTGTTTTCACTTGAACTGTAAATATGTACTTTCGAAATGCTGTTATTAGGGTGTTGTGAAGAAATGCAAAATCTCGCTCTAAGTTTTTGTTTCACTGTTTTGCCATTTGGGAATGGATCCCTTCCTGTTTTTGGTAAGTGAAAATATAGTATGGAGTTTCCTTTCTCATGGTTATCCAAAACCAACAACCGGAGGTCACACATTTCCAAGGAAATGCAATATCTTCTACGTAGCCGTACAAATAGGTGGGCAGTTGAAATAATTAAATTCCCGCAGGCTCTTTTAGATTAGTTAACAAAATTGCACCTTCTTTTCTTGAAATGACTATCATCCATTGTATTACATTGCTTAGGTGATCCTATTAATCACAATCACAAGTTACTTGTATAACCAAGCATGATCTATGGAAACCAATAAATATTGATTTCAATATTTTGCAGGCGTTCAAAATTGATTCTATGGGATTGTTCATTTGTTTAATTGTAACTGGTCTCTGCAAACCATCTGAATTTTGGATGTTCTTTTCACAACTGCTCTGTTGGTGAAATTTGATGGATTGTTGATGTTGTCTTATTTCCTTTGCAGGTATTACTTTCATAACAATGATTACCTTGAGATTTGCCGTTGCTATAAGGCGATATACGATATTCCTTCTGTCAGGGAGAATCCAGCCCAGTGGATACCGGTAAAGCTCTTACTTTTATTGTCTCCTGAATTTGGTTGAGCTTTTCTGAATTTTTTTTCTTTCTCATAGGTCTTGAGGAAGATATGTTGGTACTTGGTTCTGGCGCCATACGATCCAATGCAGTCAAGTCTTCTCAATTCCACCCTGGAGGATAAGAATCTTACTGAGATTCCATATTTTAAGTATGTTAAAAAAGAGCATCTGTTGCGCTTCTTCCTTTATTGGATCACATATATCATACAAGCTCTTAGTATGACTCTTATGAGGCTGGTTTTGTTCTGTTGTAGGTTGCTGTTGAAACAGGTGGTAACTATGGAGGTCATACAATGGACATCCCTTTGGAACACATACAAGGCTGAGTTTGAGAGTGAGAAGAGCCTGCTTGGGGGCTCTTTGGGTGACAAAGCAGCAGAAGATCTAAGGCAGAGAATAATTGAACACGTAAAATTTCTCCAGATATCATTATCTGCACGTTTTCACTGTTCAGTTAGTAATTATATTTTGCTGACATATGATACTGCTTTTGCAGAACATTCTTGTTGTTTCAAAGTACTATTCAAGGATAACCTTGAAGAGACTTGCAGAGCTTTTGTGTCTGAGTGTCCAGGTTTGTTTTTACTAATTTGTGTTTATTTTTGAGAGTTGATCTATAATGGATTATTTTTGGATGACTTGCAAGAGGCATAAATATATTTAGTTGCTTCACTTTCCAATTTCCTGGGTAACCCACCAGAAGCCAGATTTTATTTACCAGTTCCTGTCATACACGTTTCTTATGATGACTTGTAGTGAAGCTTAACTCCTTAGTTTTAGAATTTGTCACATCATTTTAGTTTTGAATTTTAATAATAGAGCCATAAAAAAGGGATGACACTCACTCTCTTGTAAAGTTGTCTTTCTTCCTCACTCCATTTGCTGTCTATACTTTTGTTGAGTTAGATCCTTAATTATTCTCTCACTTCAGTTCTTTATTATATTCAACATATTAGGTAATGCTGATTAATTGTGAGAATCTATGGGTTGATACATGGTTTATTTTTCGTTTTGTGTATTTAGACATAAACAAGTATAGACTGTATAAATGTAATCAGTCTAATCTGACAGTTTTGGGATGCCATGGCTGGACTTACTTGAAATACGCAATTCTTTTCCAGTCTGTTTATAGTTTTGGTCGCATTCTTTTCAGGAAGCTGAGAAGCATCTGTCAGATATGGTTGTGTCCAAGGCACTGGTGGCCAAGATTGACCGGCCTATAGGAATAGTCTGTTTTCAAACTGCAAAGGATAGCAACAATGTTCTTAATTCGTGGGCTACGAACTTGGAGAAATTGCTTGATCTTGTTGAGAAGAGCTGCCACCAAATACACAAAGAAACCATGGTTCACAAGGCTGCTCTGAAGGTTTGAGAATCACAAATTTCAGGTATAGATCTTCTGTGAGCGGCATGCTTATTTATATCCTTTTTCTAAAATCAAATGGAAATTGAAATAAAGTGCCATTTCTAATGATGACCTTTAACCATGATTGCAGGTAGGCCAAACCTAATCTTTTGTTTCGCGTATTAAAGAGTTCTTGGAGTCCGAGCATTTGGATTAAACCTGTATTTCACTGGGTCGATGAGGCTACGTGCATCAATTTATTTGTTTTGTTATGCATCTTGAAACTTAATTGAAGATTGTTGTATGCTACCGGCACATGCCTTGCTAGTAGGGGTAACCAAAGGAAAATTTGATTGGCTTAATTTGTTTCTGGCACGGGAAAGACTGCTTTCACTTGTTAATTATGTTCTTTGCCCCTGTTTAAGATTCCTTATGTTCCACGTGGTTACTGCCTAATATTTCCTGTAGCTTTGTGCTTTTAATTGCCATAATATTTGCAACCCAGCCCTGACCCTTTTATCCTTCGTAAAACTCTAATTTCTACATCTTTAGTTGACCCAAACCTAATATATATTTCTTTTATGGAGTCATTGGGCTCAGGTGGTAATACTTTTGTTTCTTTGTTTTCAGTTTTCATTTTCTTGTTAAAAGATGGAATGATTTTATTCAACTTTTATTTTGAGAAAGATGAGAGATAGAGGTGAAGTAAGGGAGAATGAATGGAAAAACCAAAAAGGAAAAAGAAAAGAAAAATGTAAATTGTTCTTATTTTTGATATGAAGTTTTATTAATGTTTCTTGTCTAGAATTAATTAAAAACAAAACTTGAAAGGCTTAAGTGGTATCAACGACCCTTCGATGGTTTGTTTGAATCGTTGATCATCTTTGTATATGCATAATCGTTAAGTGTATAATAAATAAGGTTTTTGATCCTCTACATTTGATATTTACGCATTTATACGTATTTAGAGCAATTTTAATAGTTTGATTAATTTAATAAAGTTTAGTTAGTCCACGTCATCAAAATTATATTATTGTAAAAACTCACTATTTGTGCCCAATCCCTTGCCCATCTTTAATGAGATCAAATTTTATTTTTATTTTAGTGTTAAATCAATACCCTGGACTTGTAGACACGTACGCGGCCATTTCTTCTATGATCCGACTTCAACCCCCTTATAATTTATATTATATATTTTCTAGTTTTAGTCTCTGCACTTTCAACTTGAAATATAATAAAATTTTTATTTAAAACCCAAGAAGAGAAGTGAGTCCCAGATACAAACAAAAGAGAATCACATGCAACATTATAATTAAAAAAAAAAAAAAACCAGGAATAAAATGAAAAAATGAAAAGAGCCAAAGAATTGGCGAAAGATATTCGAATGGTTAACGTTCAGGGGCTTGGCTTTGCTTTGCATTAGGGTAATTATGATGATATGGAATAATTCAATTAGTTAGATTAATCAAATGGTTTAAATTTATTTAACATAATAAATGAGGAATTTATTGCCAGGAAAATGAATTTAAAAATGAATTTATTATGTTAAAAATAAACTCTTTATATGTACTACATATATATACACACACACACTTTGCTCCGCCCCAAATTCTCTTTCCCTTCAAGTGGAAAGAGGAAAAAAACAATTACTTCTTTTTCCCTTGAAAAAAATAAATAAAAAAAGAGAAAAACAGAAAGAAAAACAAAATTTAACATACCATTTATTCCGGATGGTTTGGTAAAATATTTGTTATGATAACAGACTGAACATGTTGGATTTTGTAAAAATCCTCTCCTCCTTCCCCAAGCCGCCTACAGAATTCAGGACGCGTCATTCCGATGATTAATTTCTTGAGGGTAGTAATATGTTGGAGCCCATCTGGAATTGCCTCCAATCCTAAGCAATGCCCAATTTGCAATCTGCAAAGACTAGGCATGGCTCCTTTCTCTACCTTCCATTCTTTTAACTTTCTCAAATAATAAAGATAGAGACATTCGAGAAATGGAAAGCCTCCCTTTGAGCAAACAAGAGATGCCGGAAAAATCCCGACAATAGCAAAAAGCATTCTCAAGCTTGGCAGCTTTTGTAATACTTTTATGTGGTCATCCTTGAGATTACCAAATCTTATCAGTGTAAGCTTGGTGAGGTCGTAAGGCACATGAGGTCTTTTGGTAACTCTGCGATACGTCCCTCTAGATGCAGCTTGTATATATTAGGACAGGTTAATACTATGTTCCATGGTATTGCTAGATCCTCCAACCAAGAGTTCACCGATAAAGACTGGAGATGCTTAAATATGATGTTTGTCCCTTTCTCCTTTTTTTCTCCTCCGTCAAATATGATGACTCCCAATTTTCTAAGGTTGGTCAGTTTAACAAAATCATCTAGATCAGATGATGCCTGAATATAAATATTGACTACCGTCTGCAAATTCACTGCCTCAGTAGCAAATAACAAACGTTTTCTCTTGCACTCTGAAATCTGGGTAAATATATATGTCTCAATTTTTCCATCTTGGAAAACACGTTTCCATTTGGAATTTTAGTCCCCCACAGGGTACGTAAATCTAAAGTCTGAAAACATACCAAATTTGCTATAGATGATGGCACCACTCGAATAACACTACCCCTTACACTTAAAAACCTTAAGTGCACTAGATTCCCAATTTCATCTGGTAACTTCGACTTTCTAACATCCATACCTTCAAACTTCAATACTCTAAGCATTGTGAAGTTCCTTAATAGTGACCGTACTAAGTTTTTAGTCACCTTTGAGTCCAAGTCCGAGAATTTTGGGACAAAGTATAACAAAGACCTAACATGTCCATAATTTTCATCTTTTCCCCGACCATATGTATCAACCATTTTGTCCAAATAGATGGCAAGTCTTCGAACTCTACCATTTGGAGTTTCCTTGGCCCCCGAAGCTATAGAATAATTGATAATATGGACAAAATTCCCCTCTTTTGCCTTTAACATGCATAAGTCTCTCATAAGATCGTGGAGATGACAAGTCTTGATCTTCTTACTCGAACCATTTTTTCCAACTTGAACCATGCACCTACCCACTAACTCCCTTAAGCACCTATATGATACATCTTCCATTACTTCAGCTGATGCTGATGATATAAAACCTTCTGCCATCCATAGTTTAGTCAATGTACTCACCGGTATTTCATAATCTTCTGGAAATTGGGCTAAGTAGAGAAAACATAGTTTTAGGTAATATGGTAAGTTATCATAACTCAATTCCAATAACCATGATACACCTTCATATCCTTCACCTATGTAATCGGGTCCAAGGTCTGTGCCTCTCCTTATATATGCATAAACATTCTTATGCATTGCATTCCACTCATCAACTGTGTCTTTTCTAGCAAGAAGTCCTGCGAGCACCGTGATGGCTAGTGGCAAACCTTTGCAATGTTGAAGCATCTCCATTCCAAGCTCTTTCTTCTGTTCATAAATTTTAGGGTCTGAAAAATAATATTAAGACCAAATGAATTAACTACATGTGCTCAATTGCACTGAAAGTCTACAAAACAAATGGTTCCACTCCATCATTCATTTACTTCAATGATTTTCACTCTAGAACTCGTAAGTTTCTGATTTTTCTTTGGGCTACAATTTTATGAGTTTTCGAATTCATCGAAGAACATCACACCCTAAATATGGGGTATAGTAAATTCTCGAATCCATTGTTTGGTAATTAAAATAATTAAAATAAAGTTTAATACAATTAAATTAAATTAGTTTCTAGAAATATAAAGATCTCAACCAATAGAAAGTATAAACATGAACTGCAGAGTTTGTTGGAGTCACAAAGAAAAAGGTAGTTGACACACTTAATTGATAAACAAGAAAAGTACAAATAAAAGGTTTGTGTGAGAACATAGATTTACCTTTTGTTTCAGACATTGCAATCTTCTCAAACAGTTCCCAGCTTTCATCATCATTCAACGACTGTGGTTCGAAGAGGAAACCATTTTTGTCAGCATACGAAGCAACTTCTTTGTTGCGAGTAGTGAGTAAAATTCGGCTCCCAGTTTCCTCATTCTTTGGAAATCCAGCTTGCAAAGAGCTCCACGCATCACTGGTCCAAATGTCATCCAGCACCACCAAACATTTCCTTTCTCTTTGCGTATTCCAAAGCCACTATGCTATTTGATCAATCTTCAATTTTGCAATTTCTTGTCTTTGCTCATTGTTAGGAGAAATGAGTTTAGTAAGAATTTCTTCCAAAACTTCCCGTGCTTGGCATTGTTGAGAGATACACACCCAAGCAAAACAATCGAAATGACGCTTAACTTCACCATGATGATAAACTTGTTTTGCAAGAGTGGTTTTACCCAACCCGCCCATCCCCCAAATAGAAACAACTCGAGGACCTTTCTCTTTGATCAAATGTGCGTAGCCAATATCTCTGTTTCAGGGGCTAACCCAACCACGTGAGGGTCGACAATATGAGTATAAGCTATCCTCCGTTCCTGTTGCCTTTGAAAAAAAGTGCCACCTCCACTCTCCGTTGTTTGGTGCAGGTTTAAACTTGGCAAAATCGAACTCAACTGTGAAATTTTGGTTGTAATTTTCTCAATGTCTGAGCCAATATGATGAAGATTAACTCCTTTTATGAAGATGCGAGTAAACCGTGTCAAAACATTTGGTTTCCTCTTGGAAGCCACTTTTAATACAAAAATTTGGATGACATCCTCAAGATCATAAGCAGAATCTCTAACACTTGCCACCCAAATGCGTATTGCTTCATTTCGTCCTTGTCTTGCGTCTGCGTCTTTCAAGTAGCCTTGCATGATTTGTAGCTGGGTTTGTCCAATCTGAATCTTATCACCCACTCCATCCAAGAATTTCAATTCCTGAATGATAGGGTTGCTGAGCATTTGAACCACTATTGAAACAACACCCTCGGCCATAGTAGCAGCTTTTCTTTTTTCTTCTGTTTTTTATTTTTGGATTGTTAAAATAATCTTACTAGTGGGGAAGTCTCAGTTCCGTTCATATAGGAAGTAGCACAAGGGCAGAAGTCAACCAAGTCTCCGCCCCACCCTGTCCCATAATTGTTGTGATATTTCCACAATCAATGCCAGCTTTGAAAAGTAGCAGAAATGCTCACCCGATGACCAAATTTTGAGGGACTCTGAGCGGCAAACACATATCACCCGTTGGATTAATCCAACGGCTTGTAGTCTTAGTAACCAAAAGTGAGACCCATATAGACTTTCCAACCCGTTTCTGTAACCCGCAAGATCCAACTCCTGTCTCTCTAATCTCTTTCCTATCATCTCCTCCATCTAATGAATATAACAGGTCACCCAGCAATTTGATCAACTGATGAAGCAAACCAATCATGCAATTAGGTGGTTGCGGTTCGTAACGCAATTTTTGCCCAAACCGCAAACCGACCGACTATTTGCGGTATGGTGATTTTTGAAACCGCAAACCGACCGCTTTTTGCGGTTTACCGCATTGCGGTAAACCGCAAAGTCTGTCGGTTACAATTAGCGGTTTAAAACCGCAAGTTCTCAAGCATTCACAAAAATATAAATTCACAACCTAAATAAATAAATACACAACCTCTCAACTTCTCAAGCATATATAAATTCACAATCTCCTCAACTTCTCAAGCATTCACAACCTAAAGAAAATTAAAGTTACAATTTCAAGCATTCCAATTAAAGTTAAACTTCTTAAGCATTCAAATTCCAAATCCTTTAAAGTTACAAACCAAAAGGAAAATGCAAAGCAAAATGAATTAAAGTTACAACTAAAAAGAAAAATATAATTCAAAGTTAATTAAAGTCACAAACTAAAAGAAAAATGCAATGCATCAATGTTACAAACTAAAGTTACAAACTCAAGTGTTGGTGGTGAGTGGATTTGAATAACATTGTTGTGTTGTTTGAGCACCAATGCTATCTACAAATAAAACAACATAGTTTAGTATATTTTATTATAATAAGATCAAATAAAACAACATAGATTAGCTATACTTTGCGGTTTGCGGTAACCGCAAGTTTTGAAAATCAAATACGTCAACCGCAACCGCAAATGCGGTTCGGTTCTTCATACCGCAAATGCGGTTCGGTTTACCGCGATCGCGGTTTCATTGCGGTAAATAGTCGGTTGGTTTTTGCGGTTTTTCGGTTTTTCGGTCTAAAATGCCACCCCTACATGCAATGCAAACAATGGCTTTGCTCGGACTGAATTTCATTGGGAGAATTCAAAGCTACTATACTAAACACCGTTGGATTAATCCAACGGGTGAGATGTGTTTGGCGCTCAGAGTCCCCCAAAATTTGGTCCTCAGGTGAGCACTTCTGGTGAAAGTAGACCTTACCGCATACAAACACTTCTTGAGACAAAGCGATAGCATTATCTCACATTGAAGCAAGTTGTAATTCTTTTTATTCTGTAGAATTATTGCATCGGTCGAAACTCTGTATTTTTTTAATAATTATTTTTTATTAAAGTGCTTTAACTTGTTGATATGTTTTTTGGTTGTTTAGAAACGAAAGGAGAAAATGTTATAAAACTCCATTGTAGGAGGGAGTGACCATACTACCAACTGCTCCACTTCCTACCCAACTCCCATTTCTCTCTCATATGGCTCTCCATTTTCTCATGTTTGGCTCTTTCCTTCTCCCTCAATATTTGTTTTGTTTTATATCATCCGTTGCCCTACACTCCCACACTACCACCACCCTGTAAATTTCTTCTTTGTGTCCCATCCTTTTCTATTTATTTGGAGAGATAATAGTTGACATGGTTTTCAATCTCGGTTTTTGTTTTTTTATTTTTATTTTAATAAGTAGCTCAATAAATGAATTAAAAATTGATACGTCTAGTCAATAAATTGTGTGGCGACCGTCAATATTGATTCATTTGCTTTTAGTTCATGGAAAAGGAAGTTAGGAGATGGAAAATCAATTGCTTTCCCATATTTTGTAAGTTCAGGCATTGAAAATGATTGCCTAGAATATGGGGAAATAAGAGGAAAATGTAATCCTCTCATTTTCCCTTTCCATGGAAAACTTTGGAAAAATGAGCCAGCATTAATAACATGTTTTTTTATGATCATTTTGTCTCCATCAACAATTTAAATTACAATATATCATTAAAAACATTCTATTTAATTTAATTTAATATATGTATAATTGAAAAATTATATGAAATTTGTTTTCTATTCATACTCAAAACAAACATGAAAAAGTAAATAAAGTGATATGTCCCGGTTACTTTCTAAGCATTATCAAACATGAAAAAATAATCTTCAATTTCTCATTCCTTGATAAATGACATGGGAAGTAATTTCCGTAAACCAACCAAACGGGATATTGTCTAATTTTTCTAAATCACAAGTATGTCATTGACTGACGGTGACATAAAGATAATAGTAAGAGATGCTAAACAAATCAACTTAAAATGCATAGATAATATAGGAGAGGTTTATGACAGCATGCAATAGAAATAGTAATATAAATTATATTTTATTATAAATCAGTAAAGGTTGTAGAAGAAGAGATTTTCTTTATCTCTTCCAGCCGAAAGCAGCCCATATAACGATAGTGTAATTATCACTTCACGTGATGGAAACTACCAAAAAACACCACTTGATAAACTTTTGACTTTATTGCATATTTGGACAATTTACAACAGACAGGTGTATAAATATATTAAAGTACTAATAATAATAATGCAATACAATTACTATTTTCACCGAGTGAGGTAACTTGGAGGAAAGAACAAAAAATGCTCGCGACAGAATGCTTTTCTTGTTGGAAATTTAATAATTATAATATTAATTAAATATTATAATATTTAAATTTATGGTTGAGTGAAAATATACAAGAGTCCGTTTTGCTCGAACAATTGCATTGTAATTGATATTATTTGTTCGCATTCAAAAGCAATTGCTTTGTTGAATGCGGTTATCAAATATAGAAGCATCTTTTGCCATCAAAAGTTGTGTCTATTGATGGATACCTGATGGGTTCTATATAAACTCATTACCTTCTTCTTCACTATATAGGAGTTTTTCCCCACCCATGATATGTTAGAGTATCAATCTTCAAGTTTCCTTCCTAAGTGTTTTGAGAGTACAAATATATAATTGGTTCGACAGAGTCTTAAATTGAAGTGCTTCAATTTAGGATTATCGATTGTTGAATCCTGGGAGACGGACGCCTATAGAACTGCGAGCACAAGGGTAGGGGCGAAATCTGTCTTTAGGACATTGCAATTCTTGCAAGCCTCAATCGCTAAAGTTGTTAGTATTTCTACTTGTGTTTGTTGATTTACATTAATTTCATGTAAATTTGTTATTGTATTTGATTATTACAATTTTGTTGAGAATTATTATTATCTTTAAATTCATATTTCATATTGTTCCGCCCACAATCTAAAGACAGAATTATTTATGGAACAATAAGAAAATATGAAAAGAATCGGAGTTCATCTTCTACAGGAAGGAAAGCTTATTTTCTATGGGAATTTTGGTGGGGCTGGTCTTCTACCAAAATGCGTGCAGTTCCCTTTGTAGAAAGGAATTGAATTCTACATTGAAGTTTAAAATGGGCCTAGTTGATATGCTTGGTGATGTATATTAAGTATACAAGGGCATAGGGACCATTGTGTCGCATCTGGAAGTAAGATTCATTCACCCACTGCATGGACGTTAACATATAATTGCACAAGACAGTAGGCATAATTTCAAATGGAGATTGTCTGATCTTTTGCAAAGATTCTGTCGGTCATCAAAAGATGTTAACCGCTCATCTGGAATTTTATGGAGGCATTGGGCTTAATATTCCAGGCATGATGTTAACTGGTTCTAATGCAAGACAGTTACTTAGTGAATAGATGCATGCATGCGAAATGGCTGTGTATGTAAAGTTTGTCGAAAAGAAAGTTCGTTTGGCCTTATTGGAAAGTTTGTGTTTGGATCTGGAAAATAAGGTCATGGTGGAAAGATGCAAACCGTTGCATATGCTAACTAAAAAAAAAAAGACAATATTTCAGTGATTTCAAATTGATATGCTTATTAGATTTGAAATCTGGAAAAACTGATGTGATGTATATGATGTCTGTATTGTATCTGTTTTGGTTCATGGATTTTGAATTCATGGATACCATGTGGAGGAAAAACAAGTTGGATTATGAGATGGACATTGTTTGGGCTTATTATAATCTACAACTTGGAAATTGCTCATTAGTTGAGGAGTCTGTCTAGTAGACAAGTAAGGTTGTAATTTTCTGGAAAATTCATTTTCTAGAAAAAAGAGATGGGCTGTTGAATTACAGAAGTTTGCCAATTTGATAATTTCAAAATTAGAAGAGATATGTTCATATGAACGTGTATAAGCCTTTGGGTTGATATTGAGATATGCAATTGGCATATTGGATTGCATATAGAAAGATTGCAAATATTTGGGTTTTCAACTTTTCCTAAAGAAGGGAAAGCATGTCAGTGTATTGTCTATATTTGACATACACAATTGACGAATACTTCCAAGAAGAGAAGTATTGTTGAAATGACCAGAAACATGGTATATTTCTATGTGGGGGTAAAGCCCTATTTTGTAGAATTAAGTTTGTAATTGTGAGGTTTCAAACTATACAATGGTTTGTATGTGTAACAAAATTACACAAATGATGAGAATCCGAAAATGTGGGGGTCTATTGCAAAATTGCACTAGACTTAATTGCAAAGTTCTTAAGGTATGAAAATTCATTGGTAGTTTAATAGCAACCACAATTGTAAGAGAATTGTGGGGGTGGCTTAACTATCTTTGTAATCTCATATTCGTGTAAGAATGGAAAAGTAATTTGCTCTTTCAAAGAGGGGGAAGTCTACTGAAGAGTTGGCAAATTACTTAGTAAGTCCCAACAAAATGCATGGAGGACTTTAAAACAAAAACAAAAACAAAAAAAAAAAAAAAACAACTCCACTCGAATGAATATAATTTCATAAGATGGAAATGTGCACACCCATTAGTTTATAGTCAACCTAGTGGATCCAATATTTAAAAGGTTGGACTAGAGAGTGAGTTGAGCATCGAGGGGAATGAGGTTAAAGCCAACATATTGAATGAATCAGCCGGGCGGAAACCTAACCCAGTTGATTGGAGATCCCATGGTCTAGGTTCAATAGGCAAACTGGTTGGGCATGATTCAAAGTTGTTAAACACACTATACCTCATTCCTATGATGGAAGAAGTGTGTTGTCTGCAGAAGTATAAAGGGTACTTATGTTTAATGATACTGATATCTTACAAATAAGAGGAATAGGGCAGACTATTCTTAATCAGCGTGTCACCTATGTGAGAGTAGAAGTGGGGTCGCTTTTATGAGAACAAGATGGCTAAGTTCTCTAAAGCTCTCATGAATCCGGGAATTGTTCAGGACCAAAATGAACACAACCGTATGAACCATAATATATTAGGATTGGAGATGTGTGATTCCTATTGTCTCGGTTTACTACTGCGGTGAACAGTTCAAGTTCATTATATCCACTGCGTCACCAAGTAAATCCGATAGGTATTCACTATGATAGGTTCAAGTCCAAAAGACACCTCTTCAGACGCATCTCTTTTCCACCAGTACTCTCAAATTTCTTCTTAAATTTTCACTCATGTGGGGGATTGTTGGAAATTTAATAATTATAATATTAATTAAATATTATAATATTTAAATTTATGGTTGAGTGAAAATATACAAGAGTCCGTTTTGCTCGAACAATTGCATTGTAATTGATATTATTTGTTCGCATTCAAAAGCAATTGCTTTGTTGAATGCGGTTATCAAATATAGAAGCATCTTTTGCCATCAAAAGTTGTGTCTATTGATGGATACCTGATGGGTTCTATATAAACTCATTACCTTCTTCTTCACTATATAGGAGTTTTTCCCCACCCATGATATGTTAGAGTATCAATCTTCAAGTTTCCTTCCTAAGTGTTTTGAGAGTACAAATATATAATTGGTTCGCCAGAGTCTTAAATTGAAGTGCTTCAATTTAGGATTATCGATTGTTGAATCCTGGGAGACGGACGCCTATAGAACTGCGAGCACAAGGGTAGGGGCGAAATCTGTCTTTAGGACATTGCAATTCTTGCAAGCCTCAATCGCTAAAGTTGTTAGTATTTCTACTTGTGTTTGTTGATTTACATTAATTTCATGTAAATTTGTTATTGTATTTGATTATTACAATTTTGTTGAGAATTATTATTATCTTTAAATTCATATTTCATATTGTTCCGCCCACATTTCTTTTAGTCAAAAAGTGGTAGCATGCTGTTGCCTTTTAATGAACGAAATTCTGTGGTGGTGCTGGTGTAGCCAGTCATCCAAGGACTGATATTGCACTTTAAAAGTCAAGTACTGGGATTGAATGACCTGAAGACCTGCTCAACCCCTTCTCAATAACGCCTGCACCGGAGTGTGTTCTAACCCGATGGAGATCGTGTTTCGCGTGTTCTGTTTGAAATGGGAGTCGTCTCGACAGCTTTTTTGTGTAAAAAAGATATATATGATTAAGACTAGGTTAAAGTAATAACTAAAGCATGTGATGATGTGTTTTTGGCAGTGTGTATTTCAACACGGCATGATCCACATAGACACCTTTGCTGAGCAAATAATGGCATGTTACTTTTCTTCTAGTCAGAAAGTGGTGGCATGCTTTTGCCTTTTAATTAATTCACACGCCAGACATAATAACAATATCATAATGCATGTAGTTGCGTTTTCTCGGGAACAAATGCAGCAAGGCCTTCGAAGAATTTTCAGCAAGGCATGTCGTGCTTGCAGTGAATTCAAGTAGCCGATGGCCCGAGGTGTTGTTGAGGGCCAACATATCCGAGCCCCCTGGTACTTTTCTATGTGGATTTGAAGCTCAATATCGTAGCCCAGCAAAGATTGAAGTTGTGGAAGCAAACTTATTTTGGGTTTCTTCTTCTTATTATTATTTTTTGAATTCTTCAGATATTACAACTACTATATCCTAATTATATACTCACTTACTTTTAAATTTGTACTGAAAACTCAAATTTAAAATAAGTTGCTATGTGAAATAGAGTTGTCCTAGTATTATTAACTAAATAGAGTTGTCCTACTATTAGTAACTAAATATAATGGTTGGCAAACTGCTACCTTTAGCTAACGAGCTACCTGGTACTTCAATAGTAGGGGTTCAAAACCCGTTGGAAGCACTTTGTGGTTAGGGGCAAGCCAAACCCCGAACGATGATTAATCTCACCATTTGGGTGTGAAGATACCTCTTGGTATTTACCAAAAATAAGGGAATTCTAGCAACATTCTCTCTAACCTTCTCTTTTAGACCTTCTCCCTTCTCCTTATGATATGTGTCACTTTCTCTACACTTAAAACAATATTATTAATACATTAGACAATATATCTTTTGTTTCCCAAATTTACCTTTATTAAGAGTTGTTGTCCTCCGCCTGTACAAAAGAACCCAAATAAATTCTGAGTGCCGCTGCCCAATCTTCGTCCCCAATGAGACTTTCAAGTTTTACCACATCCCATACCCCCAAACCAGTTAAAAGATCAGAAACAGTTGCATATGGTTGCACTTTAGTGGTGAATAATGGCTTAAAAGTGGATGATTTTGAAAATCCATCGATCTTGTAATATCCTTACCGCGATGCCATTGCCGATTCGTCGTACCATGCCTTTCTCAATAACTTGTCTCCCCACATAATAGATTTCCAAATTAAAAAAAGAAGACTTGCCAATAACAGCATTCATAAACTCACCGTGCGAAAAATACTTTGCCTTGAAAATTCTTTCCACCAAGTACAAGCCATTGTTAGTCTTGGCTTGGGCTCGTGGCATCATCTTAAAATCCTCCACTGCCTGTCTTCTTCTCTTATATTTTACATTTTCCATTTGAGAGTTGGAAATTGGAACTAATAAGAGCCAAAGAAGTCAAATTCATGAATAAGCCTCATACAAACTACAGGAATGCATAAGTTGTATAATTTATATATTTCGTAATCACTCTGTATATGTATTTGATTTGTATAAATACCGAGTTACTACAAAAAAAATTGTCATTTACGACAAATTTTTTCCGAGGGGGCCCAAATGTCGTAGGAAAATGTGCTTTTTCAGACTAAAAAACGTTGACCGTCGGAAATATGTCACCATGATTCATTTTATTTCCGACTGTGAAATTACTCTCGGAAAAAGTCTCAAAGTATGTCGGAAATACACATTTTTTTGGCGGGAAGCTTTGGCGCTTGTTGTATTACCGACAAAAGCCATTGTTGTTGGAAATGTCATGGTTATTTCCGAGGTGTTGAGTATGCCCTCGGAAATAGTCAATTATTTCTGACGAAAATTAGTAGTTCTCAGTAATAGTCAACTATTTTCGAGGGCATTTTGGCGTTGTCGGAATTTGCTTGTATATTTCCGACTAGCTACTTTCTGTGTCGGAAGTAGTTGTCCATTTGCGAGGGTATTTTGGTGTTATTAGTATTGCTTGTATATTTCTGACAAACTTCTTTCTTTGTCGAAAGTAGTCATCTATTTCCAAGGGCATTTTGGCGTCGTTGGAATTGCTTGTATATTTTTGACGAGCTAATTTCATCCTCAAAAAAAATTTGTTACTTAATTACCTATGTATTAATACAATAATAAAGTATCAATAAAATATATGAAATTTTGTTATTGCTTTATATTTTTATAATTCAAAATTATATTTGTAGAGCTTTACTGTGAAGAGAATGTCACAAGGAGTTCATATGAATTTTTCTAATTATTTATTTATTTATTGTGAATTTTAGAAGTTAAATTATATAAAAATAAAATGAAATAGTTGAAGATTGACATGTGTTAGCTTCTTAAAGCCACTTCATCAGCGTTTCATAAATGTGGCCCTATCAGATAGCAACACATGTCCTTTTCTTGTTATTTATTGTTTTTATCTTTAACAAATTCATAAGAAATTAAATACAAATAAGAAAAATATACCAAAAATTGCTACAAACTCCATATGACGTAACATTTGATCATGTAGATCTAAAATCATAATTCTACATATTTGAACTAATGGAAATCATTGAATCAAAGAAACAAGAGTGTATGTGAGAATGTTTTGATTTGTCTATGAACAAAGTTGAGTTTTTATCATTGTGCTTGTATTTTTATAATTCAGAATTAGAATTTATTTTAGAGCAGTCCAGTAGGACCCAAATTGGGGAAAGGCCTGGCGAGCTTGAGATGGCTCCAGCAAGAGAAGCACTGGTTTAGTTGGGTCCCACCAGCCGGGCCCAAGGGCAACTTCCTCCCGGCTTCGAGTCTTGTGACATCGCAGCGTCGACGGTAAAGCAAATTTTTTTGTTGGCGCGTGAATTACACGCGCCAACGGTAAAAAAATTTGATTTCTGCGTCCGACGGCGAATCCAATGGTAAAGTACCACGTGTCGCAACAGGACGCTTGATCGTTTTTCCAAAAATCCGACGGTCCTCGTTTTTAGCTAAAAAATTAGAAAAATTCTGAATTTTTTTAAAAAAAATACCAAAAAATTATGTATTTTTTCCCTACAAATACCTAACCATTTTATTCATTTTCCACACCAAATCTTCATAAAAACTCATCTCCTTCCAATATTTTTCACTTTCCACACCAAATTTTCTACTATAAAATTTCATTTGTGCAAAAATACAAATGTCATCTTCCATCGAAGTCGGAGGGTCGTCGATAAATGTTCGAAGAGGTCAAAATCTTGGCAACGAGGTAAAAAAAAAAAAAAAAAATTCGTTTTATTCAATTTAATGTCTTTATATATATTTCTTGCATTTCCAATTTTTTTTTAATAGATTAGTCAAGGCAAAACAAAAAAGAGGAAAACCATTACACATGGCTCCTCTAGTGAACAATGCCCCAAGTGCGTTCCGTGTCGAAATAATGGCATTATTATGTCCTTCGAAGGAAAATACTCCCCCACGTCGTGATCCGGTGGAACCGCCTCCGCCAATGATGGAGTTGTCCTTGTATTCCATTGTGTCGGACTATGAGGACCAAGAATATTTCAATTGTATGATGAGTGAGTAGGTATTTCAATTGTATGATGAGTGAGATGTGAATTTTATAATAAATATGGAGGTGTGTAGGTGTGTTTTCTCGGAAACAAATGCAGTGAGGCCTTCGAAGAATTCAGGAGGGCATGCCGTGCTTGCAGTGAGGCGGTGTTGTCGGCCGACATATCCGAGCCCCATGGTCCTTTTCTATGTGGATTTGAAGCCCAATATCGTAGCCCAGCAAGATTGAAGTCCAGGAAGCAGTTATTTTGGGTTTCTTCTTCATACTATTTATTATTCAGTTCTTCCAGTATAGATCCTTACATTTAAACTTTTACTGAAAATTTAAATTTAAAATAGGTTGTCATATGAGATAAGAGTTGACCTAGTATTATTAACTAAATTCATTACATGCCATCTATCTTCATATTTTATTTTCAAGCATGTCATAAACTACCATAATTATAAGTAATACTTCTTATTAATACCATATCAATCACCCCATTTATTTTAGTTGGCATTCCCTTCCCACATCGCCAATACCTAAAATAAACAAACAAACAAAATCCCTAAATTACATATCCAATCAATAATGTACTTAATATAAAAATTCTTTCCGCTGTCAGAAATGCAGACAGATCAAATGTTTGAAGCAGAGCAGGTTGAAAAAATTGTTTAACTGAAGCAGCTATGTGAGGTTTGGCAAGATAGAATATTAGAAATTGAATACTTGTGCCCATGGTTCTCATTAAATAATCAACCATGATACAATGGTCCAGGATATCATGAGCCATCTCTGTGTGTCCTGGAAGTTAGTTTCATTGATTAGGTTGATAAACTGAAACCAATAAGGCTGCGCTAGTTGGTTTGAGTGATTTAGTTAGACCTTTAGGAACATGAAATTTATGTTGGGGCAAAGACTTCTATTGTGATTGGTTCTGTATTTTCTTTTTTTGAACCAAGCAAAATTTATCATATCGATTACAATTCTGTCATATATTCTTTCAGAGCTTGCGACTGAATATTGTTCTCTAGCAAAAGTTAACATTGTACATTTTAGATCCTAAGGATTTACAGTTTAATTTGGGAGAAGAATGGGAGGTATTTTAAGGGAGAAAGGGGTGAGGAGGTGGAATACTTGTGCTATACCTATAGGGTTCAGTTTTGGGCATCCCTTGGGTGGTTCTTTTCCAGCTACTTTTTTATGACTGAAGTGCTGCTTTGCTGTAGCTTATTTTTTATACTGTTGTAGTGGAATAATTGTGATCAGTAGTGTTATGTAGATCTCCCTGTGTTGCAACTTTTGTCTTTCTATAGCAGTGACGGTCTTCTCAAATACTACACCATTTGAAGCTAATACAGTTTGCAACATTAGTCTATTAACCGTGTATATCCTTCTCTTGACATTTCTTATTGACGATTTTGATGACGGAATTCCTTTTAAATTTCCCCTATTTTCTTCTGTTACCCTTTAATGTACGCTACGAATTAAACATAGTTAGGGAGAGGGCTGAAAATTGACACTCCTTCCGTGAAAATGTTGATGAAAAGACTAACTGTGGCAACACTGATATTCCACCCGCTTTACAGTAACTCGTGTTTAACAAAATGAAGTGAGGGAATAAGCTTCGTCACTGATATGCACTAATCTTGGTTCCTGGTCTTTCTATACTCATGGCGCTTGTAACAATTTCATGGGTGGGCTAGTTTTTGCTGTGCTTCAAGCATTTGTTTGAGTGTACACCATTTTCTGTTATATAATGAAGGACCTAAGTTATACATCTTTCTCCCAAATGCTAACTGAACTGCTTTTAATCTTACTTAGAACAATCCCAAATTACTAATTAGTAATGCGCTAGGTTTTGTAACTAGTGTATAATAAATAGATATGGTGTTTATTGCTGTTTCGAAAATGTGTAATGTATTCGAAAATGTGTTGAAAATAGACTGCAACTACTGCTACTCATTAAAAATTGGTATAATAAACCTATACATAGCTGCATAATGTAGTTCCAATTCAAAATTGGTTTAAATTTATTACACGCAATAAGAGGCAATCACAGACCATATACTAAAATAAAATAGAAATACTACTACTTTAATGAAACACACTTTTCACATGCTACTCATTAAAAATAAACCGACTTTCCACCCAACTCTTTTCTCTGTTGCTCCGCCCCCAACTCTTTTTCCCTTCAACTGGAAACAGGAGACAAACAATTACTTCTTCCCTTCAAATAATAAATAAGAAAAGGGAAAAACAAAATTTAGCATACCATTTATCCCGAATCTTCTTATGCCCCAATATTTGTTATAATAACAGATTGCACATGTTGGATTTTGTAAAAATCCTCTCCTCCTTCCCCAAGCCGGCGACAGAATTCAGAAGGCACCTCTTTGATGGTTAATTCCTTGAGGGTAGTAATATATTGGAGCCCATCTGGAAGTGCCTCCAATCCAAAGCAAAGCGCAATGTGCAATTTGCAGAGACTAGGCATGGCTCCTTTCTCCACCTTCCATTCTTTGAAATTCAACCAATAAAGAGAAAGAAATTCAAGAAATGGAAAGCCTCCCTTTGAGCAAATAAGATGTGCTGGAAAATTCCCACTCAAAGCAAAAAGCATTCTCAAGCTTGGCAGCTTCTCTAATACTTTTATGTGGTCGTCCTTGAGATTACCAAATTCCCTCAGTGTAAGCTTTGTGAGGTTCCTAAGGCACATGAGGTCTTTTGGTAATTCTGTGATTTTTCCGCGTAGTCCCAACTTGTATATATTAGGACAACTTAATACTATGTTCCATGGTATTGCTAGATCCTCCAAATGAGAGTCCGCCAATAGAGACTGGAGATGCTTAAACACGATGTTTGTCCCTTTCTCCTTTTTTTTCCCCTCCATCAAATATGATAACTCCCAATTTTCTGAGGTTGGTTAGTTTAACAAAATCATCTAGATCAAATGCTTGAATACCAAAATTGACTACCGTGTGCAAATTCATTGCCTCTGTAGCAAATAACAGACGTTTATCTCTTGCATTGTGACCTGAGGGTAAATATATATGTCTCAATTTTTCCATCTTGGAAAACACATTTCGATTTGGAATTTTAATACACCTATTCCTGCTACGTAAATCCAGAGTGTGCAAACATACCAAATTTGCTATAGATGATGGCACCGCTTTAATCAAACTATCCTTCAAACTTAAAAACCTTATGTGCACTAGATTCCCAACTTCATCTGGTAACTTGAACTCTCTACCATACATAATTTCAAACTTCAAAACTCTAAGTAATGTGAAGTTCTTGAATAGTGACCGTAATACCTTTGAGTCCATGCAGTAGTGGTGGCCAAAGTATAACAAAGACCTAACATGTCCATAATTTTCATCTTTTCCCAGACTATATGTATCAACCGTGTTGTCCAAATAAATGGCAAGTCTTCGAACTCTATCGGTTGGTGTGGGCTTGATCTCTGCAGCTGCATAATAATTGATAATATGGAGAAAGTTTCCCTCTTTTGCCTTTAACGTGCATAAGTCTTGCATAAGATCGTGGAGACGACAAGTCTTGATTTTTTTACTAGAACCATGTTTTCCAACTTGAACCATACACCTGCCCACCAACTCACTTAAGCACCTATATGATACATCTTCCATTTCTTTCGCTGGTGCGAATGATATAAAACCTTCTGCCATCCATAGTTTAGTCAATGTACTCACCGGTATTTCATAATCTTCTGGAAAATGGGCTAAGTGCAGAAAGCATAGTTTTAAATGATATGATAAAGAGTCGTAACTCAATTCCAACCACCATGATACCCCTTCATATCCTTCACCTATGGAATTGGACCCAAGGTCTGTGCCTCTCCTTATATATGCATCAATATTCTTATGCACCGTAGTCCATTCATCAACTGTGTCTTTTCTATTTAGAAGTCCTGCAAGCACTGTGATGGCTAGTGGCAAACCTTTACAATGTTGAAGCATCTCCATTCCTAGCTCTTTCTTCTGTTCATAAATTTTAGGGTCTGAAAAATAATATTAAGACCAAATTAATTAACTATATGTGTTCAATTGCATGAAAAATCTACAAAACAAATTGTGCCATTCTATCATTCATTTATTACAATGATTTTCAATCTAGAACTCATAAGAGATTTTTGTATTCCTCAAATCTGTTGTCTGATAATTAAAATAAAGTTTAATACAATTAGACTAAATTAGTTTCTAGGAATATAAAGATCTCTACCAATAAAAAGTATAAACATGAACTGAAGAGTTTCTTATAGAATTTTCTTAAGAGTGGCAAAGAAAAAGTTCGTTGACACGCTGAATTGATAAACAAGGAAAGTAGAGATAAAAGATTTGTATGAGAACATACTTGTATTTTCCATTCCATACATTGCTCTCTTCTCAAACAATTCCCAGCTTTCATCATCATTCAATGACTGTGGTTCGAAGAGGAAACCCTTTTTGTCCGCATACGAAATGACTTCTTTGTTGCGAGTAGTGAGTAAAATTCGACTCTCAGTTTCCTCATTTATTGGAAATCCAGCTTGCAAAGAGATCCACGCATCACTGGTCCAAATGTCATCAAGCACCACCAAACATTTCCTTTCTCTTTGCGTATTCCAAAGCCTCTCTGCTATTTGATCAATCTTCAGTTTTGCAATTTCTTGTCTTTGCTCATTGGTAGGAGAAATGAGTTTAGTCAGAATTTCTTCCAAAACTTCCCGTGCTTGGCATTGTTGAGAGATACACACCCACGCAAAACAATTGAAATGACGCTTAACATCACCATGATGATAAACTTGTTTTGCAAGAGTGGTTTTACCCAATCCGCCCATCCCCCAAATAGAAACAACTCTGGGTCCTTTTTCTTTGATCAAATGCGTAGCCAATATCTCTGTTCCCCGGGCTAACCCAACCACATGAGGGTCGACAATATGAGGATAAGCAATCCTCCGTTCCTGTTGCCTCTGAAAAAAAGTGTCACCTCCACTCTCCCTTGTTTGGTGTAGGTTAAAACTTGGTATAATCGAACTCAGCTGTGAAATTTCGGTTGTAATTTTCTTTATGTCTGAGCCAATCCGATGAAGATTAACTCCTTTTATGAAGATGCCAGTAAACCATGTCAAAATATTTGGTTTCCTCTTAAAAGCCACTTTTAAGACATAAGTTTCAATGACATCCTCAAGATCATAAGCAGAATCTCTGACACTTGCCACCCAAATGCGTATTGCTTCATTGCGTCCCTGGCTTGCGTCTGCATCTTTCAAGTAGCCTTGCATGAATTGTAGCTGGGTTTGTGCACTCTGAACCTTTCCACCCACGGATTTCAAGGATTTCAATTCCTGAAAGATAGGGTTGCTGAGCCCTTCGAGCACTATTGAAACAACACCTTCGGCCATATTAGCAGCTTTTCTTTTTTTCTTCTGTTTTTTTAGATTGAAAAAATAATCTTACCAATGGAGGTCTCAGTTCCGTTCATATAGGAAGTAGCAGAAGGGCAGAAGTCAACAAAGTCCCAGTTCCGTTCCTACCCTGTCCCATAATTATTGTGATATTTCCCCAATCATGCAAGCTTTGAAAAGTATCCAATGCCAGCTTTGAAAAGTAGCAGAAATGCTCACCTGAGGACCAAATTTTGAGGGACTGTGAGCGGCAAACACATATCACCCGTTGGATTAATCCAACGGATTGTAGTCTTAGTAACTAAAAGTGAGACCCATAAAGACTTTCCAACCCGCTTCTGTAACCCGCAATATCCAACTCCAGTCTCTCTAATCTCTTTCCTATCATTGACTCCAAAAAGAGACTATGCAGATTGATCTTCAACCCAAGCAGTGCATCCAAAATCAATATTTCTTTGCCCCCAACAAAAGAAAAAAGAAAAATCAATATTTGAAATAGACCTAGAATATTCCATGTCACCCAGCAATTTGATGAACTGTTGAAGCAAACCAATCATGCAATGCAAACAATTGCTTTGCTTGGACTGAATCTATATTAAACACCGTTGGATTAAAGAAAAGACTCGGTCTATTTGTTTTTTTTAAAACATTTATCTGTTATGAAGTCTGGCATTCATATGGTGTTCTATTTTATTTGCATGGGATGCTTCCTTTTGTTCTGCTTCCATTGAAAGCGAAATTGAGTGATTTTAGTAAAGATCAGCATGCAATAGAAATATAAAAATACAGGGTAGGAAATTTTGACAGCATGCAATAGAAATAGAAATAGTAATATAAATGATATTTTATTATAAATCAGTAAAGGTTACAGAAAAAGAGTTATTCTTTATCTCTTTCAGCCGAAAGCAGCCCATATAACGATAGTTTTTTATTTTAAAAGAAAGCTTGGTGTAATTATCACTTCACGTGATGGATACTATAAAGCCTTAATAATAATAATGCAATAAAATTACTATTTTCACCAAAGTGAAACGCCATATCAGGAGGGAGGTAACTTGGAGGAAATAACAAAAAATGCTTATGACTAAAGCGCGATAGAATATGCTTTTTCTTTCAGTCTAAAAGGGCTGAGATTCAATGACCTGAAGACCTGCTCAACTATTTCTTATTAAACCTCATGTGAATTACGCATGATTGAGAAAGGGAAAAAAATTTAGATGGGCGCTACGCGTACACTGGAGCGTGTTCTAACCAAATGGAGATCGTGTGTCGTCTCGACAACTTTTTTTTATCAAAAATATATATATAATTAAGATTTGATTAAAGTAATAATCAAAGCATGTAATGATTTTTTTCATTTATAAAAGCCTACCCAGCTATATTTATTTATTTATTTCTCTTCATTTCTTCTCTCCATTTATAAAAGCCTACCCAGCTATATTTGCATTAATCCAATATCCATATATGTATTAATTATTATTGTTAACCTTCTAATTATATATATTTGAAAGACATTACTTTCCTATATTATTTGGTTTTCTGCTCTTTTTCTTTGTTTTGTTTTTTGGTTTTAAATGGTTTTTGTTGAGAATATCTATTTGATTATATAGTTATTGGTGAAAACTCAAATCTAGCGCTTCTGTGGCTGTGCTGTGCCTGTGGACGAGGTGATAGCAACCGGCCTGGCTATAATTTACATACCATCATTAGGCATTAAAATGGTGTTCTTGCAGCTGCCTTGCTCCATTTTCGTAATAAAATATAAATAAACAAATTACCAAATCCGACGTCGGTTTAATCAGTAGAAACAAAAATGGTTGAAAATTTTGCATAATATGACATAATTATATCATGTGACATATTGAAAAGTGATGCATAATGTAACAACCCAAACCTAAAATTAATATTTAATTTTTAATTTATTGGAAGAAAAGACTAAAATGCCCTTAGAATATTTTATTGAGGAAAAGTTGACTTTTTGACTGGGAAGGAATTTAGGAATTCCAGTTATACCGTTGCGTAGGGCGCAGCGAGACGAGTCCGTAGACACGTATTGGGCTTGAATCGGAGTAATGACGAAGAGAATACGGTCAAAATACGCTCAAGGGCAAAAAGGTAATTTTAGAAAGTTAGATTTTAAAACCCTCGTTTCTCTCTCTCTCTCGACGCAGCCCGAGGGCCCCGGATACTTTTCTCCAGCGGTGGCTTCTCCAAGCCACCGCCGCCGCCACACCTCACCTGGGGCCGATCAAAAGAAGGAAGCTTTCTTCTTCCCTTCGGCCAAGCCCGGTAGTCGAACCGCGAATCCGCGGATTTTGCGAAACCCGATCGATTTCGGGAGAAAATTTCAGCGCTCGTTCTCCGTCATCCGCCACCATTTCGATGAGTGAGGTATGGTTTCTCACCTATTTCTCGAGTTCTAGCCGCTGTTGGATAGAAATTGGTTGATTTCACGTGTAGGAGAACGATTTGAAACCTAGGTTTTGACAGATTTTCGAATACTATTCCGGCCATTTCCGCCACTTTTTGGGGTAGGTCCAAGAACAAAAGTGGTTCCAAATAGGGTGTTTTACCTAGAATAGAGTCTTGAGCCGAGATGTTGAGATTTTCCGCTGGCGTTATCACTTTAGGCACCACGGCCGGCGCGTGGGTGGCTTGTAAGCGAGGGTGGAGACCACAGTCAGTTCTAGAATAATCTCCTAATCCTCACGAGCGTGTAGGATTTCGCGGATCTTAATTCGGATAACGTTTGAACCCCGAACAGATCTCGCCTAGTATGCGATTTCCGAGTTCTATACGTTTGAACCGTTGGATCGTAGTCAATTTCAAGTATGTTGATCTAGGTATTTCCAGGATCGTATAGTATTTGAAGGATCGTAAAACGGAGTCCCGGATACTCCAGAAATGTCAGCCCTAGAGTATGTTTTACAGATAATTAAACCATTACAAAATAACGAACCAATTGCGGTCAAGAACAGAGGAAAACTACGTGTGGCTTGATCCCTTAATAAGGCGTACGAGGCAGCCTACAGCTTGTCGTGCGCAGCCACGAGTTAGGCCCCGAGTTTGTGTTCTCGCTGTTTTTGGCATTTTGGTCTTTACGACCCATGGTTACCAGTGTTAGTTTTAAATGTGTTTCGACCCGCATTCCAAAGTGGAAATTGAGTCAGGTCGTTTCACATAATATGACATTTATTAGCAAGTTCTCAGAATTATTTTACACAAAGTTTAATTGCTCACATTTTCATCAGAAAATAAAATGGGCAACTTGTTCATGCTTGACCTTGATAATTAGACCGCAATATTGCACACGACCGTTAACACGACAATTCGCGAAATTATCGATATTTGGGTTGAGCTTAATGGGTTGGGTTGAAAACGGGTGAACCCGTTAGCTACCCGTTAAGCTAACGGGTTGGGTTGGGTCAATTCGCGAATATTCGCATCCACCCGTTAAGGAGGGTAATTTGGTAGTTTTGCAAAATATTTTTTCTTTTCTTTTCTTCTTCCCCTTTTCCTCTTTAGTTTCCTTCTTTCCGTGTCTGTTTCTTCTTTCTTTTTTGTCTTTTTCCTCTTTCCCCTTTTCCTTTTCTTCTTCCTCCCGTTCTTCTCTTCTTCTCTTCTTCTTTGCTTCTCTGCTTCCTTGCTCTTTTTTGGTCAAAATTCTCTTATGCTCTTCTTCTCTCCACTCAATAGACTCCGGCAGCCCATTCATCACGGATCAAGAAGGAGGTTGTTGGTTTTGGTTCTCTCAGTCAATTTTGAATTTTCTTTCTTCCTCAGTTTATGTAGTTGTTGAGTTTTTAATATATATGTGTGAGAGAGATATACTATTTTGGGGTGAGAAGACTGAAATAAAGAGAGAAAGAGGGAAGAAAAATTAGGGTTGGGGTTTGGGGGAAAAAAGACAGAGAAGGTGTGTCGGGTAGAGAAGCTGTGATAGTTTTTTTTTTTTTTTTTCTGGTTTATTCTTAACGGGTTAACGGGTCGTGTCGGATATTCGTGAATTGTAACGGGTCGTGTTTGGGTCTAGTATTTGTCACCCGTTAACTTAACGGGTCATGTCGTGTTCACCCGTTAACTTAATGGGTTGACACGAACACGACCCGAAACCGTTAATACGACCCGTTTGCCAGTCTATTGATAATGTTCTACCAATAAGTAAAATAATATTTCTGTTTTTTTTTTCTTCTCTTGGTTAAATTGACTTTTAGCTTTTTCCTTTTTTGTTCTAAGTTTGGCTGGATTAAACTAACAACATTTTGTATTATATGATTAAAGACCTAAGTTACACATCTTTCTCCCAAATGCTAACTGAACTGCTTTTAATCTTACTTAGAACAATCCCAAATTACTAATTAGTAATGCGCTAGGTTTTGTAGAGCTGACTTCTACCCATCACGAAACCACTAATGAATATTATTAATCTACTGAACTTTAGCTAGTGTGAATCATCCATGTTTGATGGATGTAAGGCCTCATTTAAGTAGTTCACACTTATCTACAACTGTCAATCACCTATGTACGAACGTGTGACAAATGTTTTTGGTTCTTTTTGTTCAATCAATATTTATATATATATACATGCTATAATATATGTTCCTTTCCTTCATAAAGTTAATTACAATTTTCACTAATAATAAGGCTATAAAATGTGTAACTAGATTTATTAATGGTCCTACCACCGCCTTTGAGGTGGAGAGAGAGCAAGCTACACAATAATAAGCTGCATTGAATATCCTCCGGAAGCCCCTATATGCAAATTCATTCCCCCATGGCCCTATCTTTACTTATTTTGTCCAAAAAATACAAATGTTTCTCGTTCGATTCATTCCCCCATGGCAATCACTTCTCTCGGAATCTACATTTACTAGCCACTTCGATTGTACGCATATATTTTTATTTATTTATAAATCTACATAAAGAAGTATAAAATAATATTACTTGAGACTTTATGAATGTAATCCGTCTAATCTGACAGTTTTGGGATGCCACCAAACACACAAAGAAACCATGGTTCACAAGGCTGCTCTGTAGCTTTGTGCTTTTAATTGCCATAATATTTGCAACCCGGCCCTGACCCTTTTTTCCTTCCTAAAACTCTAATTTCTACATCTTTAGTTGTCCCAAACCTAATATATGTATATTTCTTATGTGTAGACATTGGGCTCAAGTGGTAATACTTTTGTTTCTTTGTTTTCAGTTTTCATTTTCTTGTTAAAAGATGGAATGATTTTATTCAACTTTTATTTTGAGAAATATGAGAGAGAGGTGAAGTAAGGGAGAATGAATGCAAAAACCTAAAAGAAAAAAGAAAAGATTAATGTAAATTGTTCTTATTTTTTATATGAAGTTTTATTAATGTTTCATGTCTAGAATTAATTAAAAACAAAACTTGAAAGGCTTAAGTGGTATCGACGACCCTTCGTTGGTTTGTTCGAATCGTTGATCACCTTTGTATATGCATAATCGTAAGTGTATAATAAATAAGGATTTTGATTCTCTACATTTGATATTTATGCATTTATACGTATTTAGAGTAATTTTAATCATTTGGTTAATTTAATAAAGTTTAGTTAGTCCACGTCATCAATTATATATTATTGTAAAAACTCACTATTTGTGCCCAATACCCTTGGACTCGCAGACACGTAGTGCTCATGCGGCCATTTCTTCTAATATCTTCAACCCCCTTATAATTTATATTATATATTTTCTAGTTAGTCTCTGCACATTCAACTTGAAATATAATAAAATTTTATTTAAAAAGAAGAGAAGTGAGTCCCAGATACAAACAAAAGAGAATCACATGAAACATTATAAATTCAAAAAAAAAAAAAAAAAAAAAAAACAGGAATAAAATGAAAAAATGAAAAGAGCCAACTCTTTTTCCCTTCAAGTTTTCCCTTCAAATGGAAAGAGGAGAGAAACAATTACTTCTTTTTCCCTTCAAATAATAAATAAGAAAAGAGAAAAACAGAAAGAAAAACAAAATTTAGCATACCATTTTATACCCAACCATGCCAAATATTTGTTATAATAACAGACTGCACATGTTGGATTTTGTAAAAATCCTCTCCTCCTTCCCCAAGCTGGCTACAGAATTCAGGAAGCATCCAATTGATGGTTAGGTCCTTGAGGGTAGTAATATATTGAAGCCCATCTGGAACTGCCTCCAATTTTAAGCAATCCTCAATGTGCAATTTGCAGAGATTAGGCATGGCTCCTTTCTCCACCTTCCATTCTTTTAACTCATTCAAGTGCATAAGAGAAAGAAATTCGAGAAATGGAAAGCCTCCCTGAGCAAACAAGAGATTCCGAAAAACTCCCATGACTAGCAAAAAGCATTCTCAAGCTTGGCAGCTTCTCTAATAATTTTATGTGGTCGTCCTTGAGATTACCAAATTCCCTCAATGTAAGCTTTGTGAGGTTCCTAAGGCACATGAGGTCTTCTGATAACTCTGTGATATATCCGTGTAGTCGCAGCTTGTATATATTAGGACAGCTTAATACTATGTTCCATGGTATTGGTAAACCCTTGAAACAAGAGTCCACCGATAGAGAGTGGATATGCTCAAATATGATGTTTGTCCCTTTCTCCTTTTTTTCCCCAACGTCAAATATGATAACTCCCAATTTTCTAAGGTTGGTTAGTTTAACAAAATCATCTAGATCAGATGCCTGAATACCAATATTGACTACCGTCTGCAAATTCACTGCCTCAGTAGCAAATAACAAACGTTTCTCTCTTGCACTGTGTCTTGAGGGTAAATATATATGTCTCAATTTTTCCATCTTGGAAAACACGTTTAGATTTGGAATTTGAAGATACGTATAATGGCTACTGCTACGTAAATCCAGAGTCTGCAAACATACCAAATTTGCTATAGATGATGGCACCGCGCGAATATCACTATCCTTTACACTTAAAAACCTTAAGTGCACTAGATTCCCAATTTCACCCGGTAACTCGTGCTTTATAACACACATACCTTCAAACTTCAAAACTCTAAGCAATGTGAAGTCCCTTAATAGTGACCGTAATACCTTTGAGTTCCAGTAGCAGTTTGTTGAGACAAAATATAACAAAGACCTAACATGGCCATAATTTTCATCTCTCCCCGGACAATATGCCTTAATCGTTTTGATGGCAAGTCTTCGAACTCTACTGTTTGGAGTTTCCTTGGTCTTCGAAGCTACAAAATAATTGATGATATGGAGAAAGTTCCCCTCTTTTGCCTTTAACATGCATAAGTCTTGCATAAGATCATGGAGATGACAAGTCTTGATTTTCGTACTTGAACCATGTTTTCCAACTTGAACCATACACCTGCCCACCAACTCATTTAAGCACCTATATGATACATCTTCCATTACTTCACCTGATGCCGATGATATAAAACCTTCTGCCACCCATAGTTTAGTCAATGTACTCACTGGTATTTCATAATCTTCAGGAAAATGGGCTAAGTATAGAAAGCATAGTTTTAAGTAATATGGTAAGTTATCATAACTCAATTCCAATAACCATAATACACCTTCAAATCCTTCACCTTTATAATCGGTCCCAAGGTCTGTGCCTCTCCTTATATATGCATCAATATTCTTACGCACCGTATTCCACTCATCACCTGTTTCTTTTCTAGCTAGAAGTCCTGCAAGAACTGTGATGGCGAGTGGCAAACCTTTACAATGTTGAAGCATCTTCCTACCTAACTCTTTCTTTTCTTCATAAGTTTTAGGATCTAAAAAACAATATTAAGATTAGACACATATATTCAATTGACGAAAAGTACACAAAACAAATTTATCCCATTAGTTTTGAATATTCTATAGAAGAATTTTCTTAGAGCGACAAAGAAAAAGTTAGTTGACGCAGAATTGATAAACATGAAAAGTACATATAAAAGGTTTGTGTGAGAACATACTTGTATCTTCCGTTCCAGACATTGCTATCTTCTCAAACAGTTCCCAGCTTTCATCATCATTCAACGACTTTGGTGCAAAGAGGAAACCTTTTTTGTCCTGCACAGAAGCGACTTCTTGGTTGCGAGTAGTGAGTAAAATGCGGCTCTCTGTTTCCTCATTCATTGGAAATCCAGTTTCCAACAACCTCCACGCATCACTGGTCCAAATGTCATCCAACACCACCAAACATTTCCTTTCTCTTTGCGTATTCCAAAGCCACTCTGCTATTTGATCCTTCCCCAGATCTGCAATTTTTTGTCTTTGCTCATTGGTAGGAGAAATGAGTTTTGTCAGAATTTCTTTCAAAACCTCCCGTCCCTGGCATTGTTGAGAGATACACACCCAAGCAAAACAATCAAAATGACGCTTAACTTCACCATGATGATAAACTTGTTTTGCAAGAGTGGTTTTACCCAACCCACCCATCCCCCAAATAGAAACAACTCGGGGGCCTTTTTCTTTGATCAAATGCGTAACCAATATCTCTGTTCCACGGGCTAACCCAACCACGTGAGGGTCGACAATATGAGGATAAGCTATCCTCCGTTCCTGTTGCCTCTGAAAAAAAATGTCACCTCCATTCTCCCTTGTTTGGTGTAGGTTAAAACTTAGCATATTCGAACTCAACTCTGAAATTTCGGTTGTAATTTTCTTTATGTCTGAGCCAATCTGATGAAGATTAACTCCTTTTATGAAGATGCCAGTAAACCATGTCAAAACATTTGGTTTCCTCTTGATAGCCACTTTTAAGACATAAGTTTCAATGACATCCTCAAGATCATAAGCAGCATCTCTGACACTTGCCACCCAATTGCGTATTGTTTTATCGCATCCCTGGCTTGCGTCTGCATCTTTCAAGTAGCCTTGCATGAATTGTAGCTGGATTTGTGCACTCTGAACCTTACCACCCACGGATTTCAAGGATTTCAATTCCTGAATGATAGGGTTGCTGAGCCCTTCGAGCACTATTGAAACAACAGCTTCGGCCATATTAGCAGCTTTTCTTTTTTCTTCTGGTTTTTTAGATTGATAAAATAATCTTACCAATGGAGAAGTCTCAGTTCCGTTCATATAGGAAGAGCGGTCAACCAAGTCTCCGCCCATAATTATTGTGATATTTCCACAATCAATGACAGCTTTGAAAAGTATCCAATGACAAGCTTAAAAAAAAAAAAAAAAAATTCAATATTTGAAATAGACCTAGAATATTGATCAACTGTTGAAGCAAACCAATCATGCAATGCAAACAATTGCTTTGCTTCGTTGAAAATGCGACTTGGACTGACTTTCATTGGGAGAATTCAAAGCTACTATAGATTAAACACCGTTGGATTAATCTAATGGGTGAGATGTGTTTGGCGCTCAGAGTCTCTCCGTATTTGGTCCTCAGGTGAGCACTTCTGTTGAAAGTAGAACTTATCTCATACAATCACTTTTTGAGAGACAAAAGGCGATAGCGTTATCTCATAAAATCACTTTTTGAGACAAAGGTGACAGCAGTATCTCACTTTCATGAATATTGAAGCCTCATGCAATTTGTACAAATTATTTCTCTCTTTACCATTTTATTTTGGGAAAATGGGTTTGTCATCCATGTTTTGTTCTATAACTTTAGTCGATTTGTTTAGAGTGCTTTAACTTTTGTCGATATTTTTTTGGTTGTTCAGAAATTCAAAATGGGTTTATAATAAAAGGAGAAAATGTTATAAAACTCCATTGCATGAGGAAGTGGTTATGGAATACTACAGTAGTACAGTCACGTAATAAATCTTATACACGTGTTATAAAAAAATTTATTGATATTATTCTCTAAAAATAGAAAAAATAAACTATATCGTTCACCTATATTATAACATATATACAAAATCTACCATATGACCATACTACCAATTCATTTCCATGCTACCGAACGCCCCTTTGTTGCACATTTGGACAATTTACAACAGACAAGTGTATAAATATATTAAAGCCTTAATAATAATAATGCAATACAATTACTATTTTCACCATATCAGGAGAGAGGTAACTTGGATGAAAGAACAAACAATGCTTGCGACTAAAGCGATAGAATGCTTTTCTTTTAGTCAAAAAGTGTAGCATACTTTTGACCCTTGGTTAAAGCAATAACCAAAGCATGCGATGATGTGTTTTTGGCAGTATGTAATTTCAACACAGCATGACAGCAAATAATGTTGCTTTTCTGGTCAAAAAGTGGTAGCATGCTTTTGTCTTTTAATTAAGGACTTGTCCAATATAGGTTCCTACAATTTCTATTTTCTAGACATATACCCATCATTCTATAAATCTATTTGTAAAACCCAATTTTAAACTTAAATGACTAGTATGATATAAGAGGTCGTAGTATTCCTATGTTCTTACATTCTTGCCATCATACTTCATATTTTATATAGGGATATTTGTTGAAATGTCACCTGAACTTATACCTTAATTTCAATTTGTCACCTAAAAAAAAAAATTAAGAGAAATGTCACATAAACTTTTCAAAATCTATAAATTGTCATTTGACTTTAACATCATCCAAATTTTCATCCGTAATTAAGGGTATTTTAGCATTTTCGTTTTTAGAGTGTTTAAAAATAAAAAAAAAATCATTATACAAGCCTTTCCTACCAAACATTAAAAGATTTAAAGATGCATTTTTTTTCCATCCCCCCTGTCGTCTCTCTCTATTCTACCTCCCTCCTGTTTGTGCAAATAATCTCACGGGAGAATATTCGCTTCTAGATCCTTCAACCTTCGATCTTCCTTCCTCTCTTCCTTGATTCCTGTAAAAATGATTGAGTAAATAGACCACACCCGGGGGGTGTTGGCCAAAGGCCTCCGATGCCTAAGTTAGTTCGAGTGTTTGTAGAAAAACAATAGCTAAGCAAAGGGTACGGAGTAGTGTTTATGTAAGGTGTGAAGGCGGCCGGAGCGTGTGTGGTGGCCGGAGCCGTGTGGAGAAAATATGGAGAGTGGAGAGGGAGAAAGAGAGAGCTTCGGGTATTTTTCTCGGGTATTAGGAGTAGGTTTAGATGTACCTTGAATGATGAATGAAGTCATCTATTTATAGGAGCCTCGGGGCTAGGGTTTCGTAGAGAATATGCTGAGTTTATTCTCTACCCAAATTCGTAGGGATCGAGTCGGACTGAGATAATATCTGATTTAATGATATTATCTCTTTTTATGGAGATAATATCTTAATTAAATGATATTATCTCTTTTTATGGAGATAATATCTGAGATAATGACATTATCTTCTCTTTATTAGGATAATATCTTAATTAATGATATTATCGGATTAAATAAAGATAATATCATTTAATTAAGATATTTATCATAATTAATTAATTTGCCAGATAAACTGGTTCAATTAATTAATTAAAAGAGATAATCTTCTTTTCCACGTGGCGTGCTGTGATTGGAGACGAAAATATCTGCTCCCACAAATGCCCCCCAGCTTCTACGTGACACTTGTGTGGCATGTAGGAGATGAAATTATTTTTTTCGGGCTCTCCAACCGAGTCTGGGCTTTCTTCGTGAGTTGGACTCCTTTTGCAGATCGGATTCTCAATTCTTTGTGTAGGCTTCTGACTGTTGTTGGAGTTGGATTCCCTAGGAAAGAGCTTGAGATTCCTTCTTGACCCGGATTGTCCAACTTGTATGAATACAGGGCTTCTCTTCACTCTTTCTTACATCGCAAACTTAACTTCTCTACTTTCTAGCTTGAGAAAGATCTTGGAGAATTTTGTACCGCTTGTCGAAGAGAGGAGTTGTCATGCATCCCAAAGTAAGTCGAGTCTGTGGCGACAATCGGGAGGAAGTTGGTGGACTGCCCCCTGCTAAGGATGTCGATAGATGGAAGCGGGATGGTCAGAGCCTTGATGATTTACTGCTGGACATGAGGAGTGTTTTGCTAAACTCCTAAAGAGGAAGGTGATGTCGGTCTTCGAGAGCTCAAGCCTTTGATGAGGAGATCGTGATATGCTCCGTAAAGTAGTCATGCGCGATCTAGCTCACTTGTTGAGAGGCAAAGAGATGCGATGCTCATTTTCGAAATTTGAGTCGCTTGTACCACCGAAGATTGGAAGTCGATCTGGGCAGTCTGCTCATCCATCCAACCATCATGTTTCAACTGTTGAGTCACGAGCAGTCAAGCATGAAGTGGATTCATTCGTCGCCAATTCCTTTGGAAGTAAGGTTGACAGAGGCTAAGAAAGCAAGAGAGTCATTTGCACAGGCGAAGGGCTTTTCTCGCAACATCGGCACTGATCCCAAGGTGGATAAGTCCACCCTTGCAGAGGATGCAGCGTGTCTAATCCTGCCAAGATGAACTTTCACAAGTCCATCCACTTGTGCGAGCTGGTTCATCAAATCCGTCAGGCTGGCGATCTTGGTACTTTCCCAAGTCTTTCCTTGGAAAAACAAAAGGAAACAACATTTCTTCTCCTTCAAAAAGGAGGTGGGGGCAGACGTGGAGGATCAGGTGTAAGAGCGAGAGTGTGGCTAATCGTGATGAGGCGTTGAAGTGGCTGCAGATCGTGATCTCCTCAAGGCGTCTGAGTAGATGAAGACATCGAGATGCTCTATCCAGACTTGCCCCCGAAAAGTGAGGAGGCTAACGTGAATACCGAAGGAGCCGACGAGTAGGTGGCTAAAGAGGCGTAATCGAGGAAGATGGAGCAGGAGGATGCAGCCTGGATGAGGTGGTGGCGACGTCATAGATCAACCATGTGGAGCTCTTTGAAAGGCGTGGTGATCAGCGGACCGCCGAAGAGGTCAGAGATCGTGATCTCCGCCTGGTGTTTGAGTAGACGAAGACTCCTTTATTTCTTTTCACTTTTGTAGTGCTGCTTTCGTTTGAATAATTGGTCTTGTTTGACCATCTTCTTTTGTTTGAACTTGGCCGGTTGGTCGCTTTGCTATGAAAATCTCAGTCTTTATTTTTCAACTTCAATTTGCATATTGTCTTGTGAATGCTTGAGTAACTGCTAGTGTTTTGATTGCACATCTCCTTTTGGAGATTCATGAGTGTCGGGGTTCCTCTTGAAGGACTTGGGACGTGTTCTCATATCTCTTAGGATGACTCCTTTAGGAAGTTGGCGAATGCCGTGGCCCCTTAAAGGGCTCCGGCGTGTTCTTCATATCCCTTAGGATGGCTTAGTCGTCGCCTGCGTCTCCCGAAGGACGCCGCTTATGGGAAAGCTGTGTGACTATCACCGCCTCCCTTAGGAAACGGATAGGAACTCGATACTTCCGCAGGAGGCATGGAGACCTCCTTTAAGAAATTCGGCGCACTCGCGTCTCCTTAGGACGTTTTTAGTGGGCTGCGTCTCCAAACGGACGCTTTAGTCGCCGCTCGCGTCTCCCGGGACGCCGCTTATGGGCAATCGTGACTATCCTGCGCTCCCTTAGGAAACGGATAGGAACCGATATTTCCCGCAGGAGGCATGGAGACCTCCTTTAAGAAATTCTGGCGCACCTGCGTCTCCCTTAGGACGCTTTTTAGTGGGCTGCGTCTCAAAGCGGACGCTTTTAGTCGCCGCCTACGCTCCATTGGGACGCTCCTTATGGGCAACTATATGACTATCTCGCCTTTAAGGAACGGATAGGAACTCGGATACCTCCTTAGGAAATTCCTGGCGCACTGTCTCCCTTAGACGCTTTTATGGCCGCGTCTCCAAGGACGCTTCGGTCGCTGCCGTGGTATTTCCTTCCCATCCATGGTGTCTAGCGGTAACTTCTCTGCCCCCGGACCGGCTGATCACATAAGGGCCTTCCCAATTGGGTTTCATTTTCTTAGACCCTTGTCTTTGTGCAGTGATGAAGGCATTTCTTAGCACAGGTCGCCGTGTTGAAATCTAATCTTAGCTCTTTTGTCGTAGTAGGACTTCAATCGCTGTTGATAGGAGGCGACTTCGGATAATGGCCTCTCGCTCGCCCTTCAAGTAAGTCAAGGTTGAGTCTCATCCGCTCGGAGTTCGCTCTATACCCGACTTCAATGCCTATAGAAGGGACAGTGACGTGAGGAGGAATGATCGCTTGCAGTTCCATAGCCAAGGGAAAATGGGGTTTCGCCAGTCGACCTTCGTTTGGTGGTGCGATAAGCCTATAGTACTCCGGGGAGTTCGCTCACCTATTTCCCTTCGGCGCCTTCTAGCCTTTTCTTCAAGCACCTAATATGACTTTGTTGGATGCCTCGGCCTGCCCATTTCCTTGTGGATACCTTGGAGTGGACAGGTGTTGCTTGATCTTGTATTTCGCAAAGAAGGCGGTGATCTGCTTGCTAATGAACTGTGAGCCATTGTTAGTGACCAACGATTGTGGGCAGCCGAACCGCAGATGATATTTCTCCAGATGAATCGCCCACATCGGCTTTTTAGTAGAGGATAGAGCTTCGCCTCGATCCATTTAGTAAAGTAGCCGGTGGCGACGATCATCATTTCTTTCTTGGCGGGCGCCGGTGGCAAGGGACCCACTAAGTCGATGGCCCATTGCATGAATGGTCATGGACTGTTTTGCGGATGATAAACTTCGCAGCGATTAGGGATCACATATCATTGGCACGATCACATTTTTGACATATTCATCTGAGTCGTGGCGTATGGTAGGCCGTAATAGCCTACGCTTAGAGTTTTCGGCGAGTGACTCGCCACGAGTGGTTGCCACACTGCCGCCGTGAATTTTGCAGAGGACTTCAAGTGTTCGAGGGTACTTTATGCAGTGAGATGAGGGCCGAGTATGATCTACTGATGAGCTTGCCGCCGTGCATATAGTATCTCGCGCCTTCACGGACCTTCCTAGCTTCGGACTTATCCGCTGGTAGGTTTCCATTCACTAAGTAGTCGATGATGGGGTCTTGCCAGCTGGGGTCCTCATCAATCTGCATTGAGTCGATCGACTCTATTTCTTCGATGCTTGGCCGGTCAAGGTGTTCAACTGGGATGGATTGTGCGAACTGGGTGTCCAGTGCTTGATCCTAGGCTCGCCAATGCATCTGCATGAGTGTTCTCTGCCCGTGGAACTTGTTGGATGGTGAAAGTAGGGAATTCTTTCAAAAGTCCTTGGACTTTGTCGAGGTATCTTGGACCATTCTTTGATGCTTTGCCATGTACTCGCCTGAGGCTTGATTCGTGATCAGTTGGGAGTCCGAGTAGATGGCCAGTCTCTTGATCGACAGTTCTTTCGCTAGGCGTAGTCCGCAAGCAAAGGCCTCATATTCTCGCCTCGTTGTTTGAAGCAGAAAAGCCTAGTGTGATAGCTTGTTCCAACAAGGTTCCGTCTGGGGTGATTATGACGACTCCTGCTCCCGCTCCTTTGTGATTTGATGCTCCGTCTACATGCAACTATCACATGTTGTTAGGTAGGTTCGAATCGGTAGGGGAGGTGTCGTCCATTTTTTCCTTATTTTTCGTGACCATCTTCTCTTCTTCGGCTGTCGGAGTAAACTCTACAACAAAATCTGCTAGAGCTTGGATTTTTATAGCGTCTTCGCGGTAGAGGAGGTCGATTGACTGAGTTCGATAGCCCATTTCATGAGTCGCTGAGAAGCGTCGGGGCTGTGAAGGATCGATCTCAAAGGAAATTCTGTTATGACAATTATCCGGTGTGCTTGATAGTAGGGCCTTAACTTTCTCGCAGAAATCACAAGCGAAAGAATGAGCTTCCATTTTCGGATAGCGAGTCTCTGCATCGAGGAGAGCTTTTGAAGTGTAGAATACCGGATGTTGTGCCCCCAACTCTTCTCGGATGAGAGCTGATGACATTGAGTGGGACACCGCTAGGTAGATGTACAAGTCCTCGCCTGGTATCGGTTTTGAGAGCAATGGAGGTGAAGTGAGGTAAGTTTTCAAGTTTTGAAAAGCTACTTCACACTCGTCATCCAACTTGTCTTTGTGTCCCTTCTTCAAGGCTTTGAAAAATGGTCTGCATTTGTCGGTAGATCTAGAGAGGAATCGCTGAGAGTGCACGCCCTACCCGCTAGACTTTGTATCTCCTTTGTTGTGGCAGGTGACTTCATGTTGAGTATAGCCTTGATTTGATTTGGATGTGCCTCAATTCCTCTTTGGGTGACTAAGTATCCAAGGAATCGGCCGGACGAGACTCCAAATGTGCATTTGCTCGGGTTCAACTTCATATCGTATTTTCGGAGTAGGCTAAATGCCTCGGCAAGATTCTTGATGTGGTCTGCTCGCTCAGGAGCTTTGACTAGCATGTCGCTCACGTAGACCTCCATAGTCTTGCTGATTTGCTCCTTGAAAATTTTGTTCACCACCTTTGGTAGGTTGCCCAGCGTTCTTCAGCCCAAAGGGCATGACCTTGTAGCAGTAGGTACCTCTTTCGATGATGAAAGAGGTCTTTGCCTTGTCGTCTTCATGCATCATGATCTGGTTGTAACGGAGTAGGCGTCCATGAAGCTTAGCAGTTGATTGCCGGAAGTTGAATCAACAAGCTGGTCAATTCTCGGCAGTGGAAAGTTATCTTTAGGACATGCCTTGTTGAGGTCAGTATAGTCGACGCACACTCTCCACAGACCTTTATCTTTCTTTGCTACTAGAACAACGTTCGCCACACCATTCTCTGCGTATGAGACTTCTTCAATGAAACCGCAGCTGAAGCTTGTCGATCTTGGCTTCAATGATGGCGACCGCTTCGGCGGTTACGCCTCTTTTGGCGCTTACGTGCTTGATGGTCGGGTTGACGTGTATGCGCGGCGGCGATGATCCGGGATCGGCGTCGGCATGTCGATGGTGACCATGCAAATACGTCTTTGTTGTTCCGGAGGAAGGCTACAAGCTCTGCCTTTTCCTCCGGCTTAGCGCGAGCCGATCCGCCGTTTTCTCTCGGCTTGTCGTGATCAAGGGTACTAGCTCAACGCCCTCCTTGGGCTTCCATCCTTCTTCAGATAGACCTCCGACGAATTCCCTCGACTTGGTCCCGATTCTTTGATTGCTATTGGGAGTAGTCATTCCTTTCCTTTTGGCTCGCTCGCCGTCGAAACGGATCCGCTTTCTCATCCGCTTGTTCTACTCCCTTTAGATCGCTTGATCTCACGTGAGGAACTCGTGTTTGCTTGCCTTTCTTGACCCTTGGTGAGCATTTCCTCGCCATTGCTCGATCGCTGTTGATTTGGCCGATTCCACCACAAGGAATGGGGTAGCGAATCTTCGATGTGTGGCGGAGGTGATGGCGTTGATCTTGCTGATCCATGGTCTGCCTAGAATGCCATTGTAGGGTGAGACTTCATTAATGACCATGAACGTTTGCGAGCCGACTACAGTGGGGCATAGACGTCGAGCTCTATCGTGCCTACGGTAACCGCTGTTGCTCCATTGAAGCCACCAAGCAACTTGGCTGATTTATTGATATTTGCCTCTAAGCCTATCTGATAATCAATTGTAGGATGTTGGCTGCTTGCTCGCTCGCATGGATTCGGCCGACCATGGCCTGAGCGATTTGAATGCTGATGACAAGAGCGTCATTGTGTGGTAGATCAAGGCCAATTAGATCTTTCTTTTGGAAGCCGATTACAAGATCGTCTTCTGCTAGCGGAAGGTCGGTTGAGACTTGGAAGATCATAGTGGCTTGTTTGATCTTCCTTTTTTTTCTTTATGGTCAACCTGCAGATTCCTGAGTCGCTAGGATTGTGTTAATCCTTATGACCTTTTGGGGCGGCTCCTTGGCGATGTCGCGTCCTCTATCCGTCGGATGGCCGCTTAGCGATGAATTCCGTGCATGACCTTCCTCACGAGTTCTTCGAGGTGTGCTTTCGGGCAGCTTGTTCGTAGTGTGTCCATGCGCCCCATGGAAGGCGCAGTATTTGCTAGTATCCCTCATGTCTGGATCTCTTTCAAAGGTGGCGGTCTTCTTACCCAAGGTTTGTTTTTCACTTGGGCTAGGATTTGATGTATAGGGATAGTGAACTTGGTGTAGTTCTCTCCTGCCTTAGCGTCCTCTTGTGGGTGTGACCTGCGCTTGTCCTTATTCTTGTTGTTAAATCCATCGCTTCTTTGGCTCGCCCGCTTGGTCTGCCGATCTCCCTGCTCAGTGAACTTCTTCGCGGCAATTCGATCATCATTCCAAAGCGATAGCGTTCTGCGGTCGCGAAGACCTCTGCTAAAGTCCGGCCGAGTGATAGTCAGCTCGCGGTATAACTCGTGTTCTGCCGAAGACCTTTCTTGAAGGCCGATGATGCGATTTGGTCGCCGCACCCTTACGATGTTGGCCTTTTCTCGCGGAACCTTTGATGTAATCTCGAATGGATTTTCGTCGGGCTTCTTGCGTAGGTTGAACAGATGATCCGGTTCTTTTGATCGTCCGATAAGAAGTGTATTCTTTAGTGAAGACATAGGCAAGTTCCTTGAAACTGTTGATCGACCCGACGGCGGGTGTGGAACCGATCTGTTTATTCCTTCGCAAGGTCATTGTGAACGCCTTGCACATCGCTATGCGTCGTCGGCCTTGTGGAGGATCATGACACTTTTGAAGTGTTTTAGGTGGCTCTCGGGATCGGAATCTCCTTGAAATGCGTAAACGGCGCTGAGAATCGCTCGGGAGCAGCTGCTCGATTTCGGGGTGAAAGGAGTAGAGATCGCCTGGTCCATCTCCTTACATAGTGCATCCTCGAGGTTCCCGCCAGCCTTCAAGTCTCGAAGTCGGTCATTCACAAGTTTCAACGCCTTCCGCGCATTGCGGGTCCATCTCGCTGGCGACTTTTGCGATTCGGCGACGCCGATTGACCTCCTCGTTGGTCCGCGAGGGTCGATCCTCCGTCCGCTGCCTAGGAGACGTGTTGGTGGGATCGCGCTTGCGAGGATTTTCGCAGCTTGACGGCCAGCATTGGTTCTCCGAGAGCGGGAGTGGAGTACTCTCTTCACGATCCTCATTGCGAGGGTTACCGGGTTGACCTCCCGGGGCCTAGCCTCGTGAATATTTCTCGCGAGTGGGCAGCGGAGCCCTCTTCACGATCCTCATTGCGGCGATTGTCGCTTGATCTCCCGAGCCTAGCCTTTGAAGTACATTTCCTTGCGGGCCCAAGCAGCACGGACGTCAAGTCGTGGGCCGAGCCTTTCGCACGTGGCTTTGTGTGTGGCTTGCAAATGCTTGCGACACGCCGCAAGCCGATCACGTGGTTGTGCATCCCCTTGTCCGCCGCTTCCGCCGACCCGCTTGGTGCTCGCTGAGCTGCCCACCGGTGCGCTTCGTCTATTCTTCTCTCTTCGCCTGTCCAAGGCTAGGATTTTGAGCCACGCTATTTGATTAATGAGCTGCCTCATAAGAGCATTTTGGTCGTCCATTCTCTGAGCTAGCTGGATCAACTCGAGGTTGAGATCTGCTTGACTTTGTGGATCGGGAGGAGAGAAGCGTGTGGAGCCCAATTGCACTGCGGCCTAGGGTTTCATTGGACGTGTACCCGAGAGCGTGCGTCGAGCGTGGAGGCAATGGAGGGAACGCTTGAAGTTGCTCCAAGACCGGGCCTAAATCGGTGGTGGTAATGAGCCCACCTTGATGGGAGGGTCCACCATGTTCGGCGGCAGTGCCACGGAGGTTGCTAGATCCGCCGCGGGTCCGGTAGGTGGCACGGTGGCGAGAGGTGGTGGTGCCACCATGTCGATCGCGGATCGTGGCGGAATGGCCTTGGGCCATCTCGATTGAGCCGCGCGTTTTGCTCTAGTGCGCTTGCTTCTAACCATGGTTGTTTGGAAGGCTTCGTGATTGGAAAATAGGAGGAACGGATTCCTTGAGCACGCGTTGAGTATAACTCGTGCTCTCAATGAAAGCACCAAATGTTTGTGCAAATAATCTCACGGGAGAATATTCGCTTCTAGATCCTTCAACCTTCGATCTTCCTTCCCTCTCTTCCTTGATTCCTGTAAAATGTATTGAGAATAGACCACACCCGGGGGGTGTTGGCCAAAGGCCCTCCGATGCCTAAGTTAGTTCGAGTGTTTGTAGAAAACAATAGCTAAGCAAAGGGTACGGAGTAGTGTTTATGTAGGGTGTGAACCGAGCGGCCGGAGCCGTGTGTGGTGGCCGGAGCCGTGTGGAGAAAATATGGAGAGTGGAGAGGGAGAAAGAGAGAGCTTCGGGTATTTTTCTCGGGTATTAGGAGTAGGTTTAGATGTACCTTGAATGATGAATGAAGTCATCTATTTATAGGAGCCTCGGGGCTAGGGTTTCGTAGAGAATATGCTGAGTTTATTCTCTACCCAAATTCATGAGGATCAGCCTGAGATAATATCTGATTTAATGATATTATCTCTTTTATGGAGATAATATCTTAATTAAATGATATTATCTCTTTTATGGAGATAATATCCGAGAAAATGACATTATCTTCTCTTTATTAGGATAATATCTTAATTAATGATATTATTGGATTAAATAAAGATAATATCATTTAATTAAGATATTTATCATAATTAATTAATTGGCCAGATAAACTGGTTCAATTAATTAATTAAAAGAGATAATCTTCTTTCCACGTGGCGTCTTGTGATTGGAGACGAAAATATCCGCTCTCACACCTCCCCAACCACACCTCCCCTCTCCTCTGTTTTTTTTTTCTTCCCCCAAGACCTGAGCATGGAAGGGATGGGTTGCCATATCTGCCAAGCTGCAATCAAAACCACACCTCCCCAGACCAAAAAAAAAAAGAAAAAAACACCTCCCCTCTCCTCTATTTCTCTGTATAGTTACAGGTGTATAGTTACAGGAGGTATGGTGGGAATTGCTTCGTGAATTTGTTGGGGAAGTGGCAGGAGTCTAAATATTTCATTTAGGTGATCCAGTTGGTGGTCTTGCCTACTATGTCACTGCTCCATCAAGGTGATCCAGCACATTGATTGCTTTACCTTTTAAATCTCCTTTGCCGTTTCTTATTTTTCATAAAACAAGTAATAAAGAAAAAAAAAATAGGTACAATATTTGGAGAAAAAATAGGTTCATTAAAAAAAATGTTTTAAAAATAAAACAATAAATAGATTATCAAATTATTTTTCAACATAATTAGAATGTACACTATTATTCATAAAACTATAATAAAAAAGAATACTGACCGTATAATTCATAAAAAAAAAACAACATTAATTCCTAAATTTAATATGGAATTTAAATTATTAATACTTTAAATAGATTACTAGTCGTAATTCATAGAAGGAAAACACCATTAATTCAAAAATAGATTACTAGTTGTAAAATAGATCACTAATACTTTAATGTGGAATTTAATATTTAATTTCAAATAAGTTTCTAAATTAGTTCCTACATCCATTACAATTATTTGGACATATTTCCAAATTCAACGGGTGTCATTAGTTACACCCCCCATAACACATTAACTTATAAATAGGGGTAGTTTTGGAATCTGAAAAATATAATAAATCAGATTTTAAGTTATATTAGGTAACTTGCTTAGTTGGATCCTAGTCATTATTTGAAAAAATTGGGTATTTTAAATAGAAAACTAAAAGAAAGGGTTGTAGGTGATTTTAAATGAATTTTATGAGTCTAAGCTCAATTTATTATTTAATTAATTCACGCGCCAAACATAATAACAATATCATAATGCATGTAGCCTGTAGGTGCGTTTTCTCAGGAACAAATGCAGCAAGGCCTTCGAAGAATTTTCAGCAGGGCATGCCGTGCTTGCAGTGAATTGAAGTAGCCGATGGGCCTGTGGTGTTGTTGAGGGCCGACATATCCAAGACCCCTGGTCCTTTTCTGTGTGGATTTGAAGTTCAATACCGTAGCCCAGCAAGATTGAAGTCGTGGAAGCAAACTTATTTTGGGTTTCTTCTTGTTATTATTATTTTTTGAATTCTTCAGATATTACAACTACTATATCCTAATCATATACCCACTTTTAAATTTTTACTGAAAACTCAAATTTAAAGTAAGTTTCTATGTGAAATAGAGTTGTCCTAGTATTATTAACTAAATAGAGTTGTCCAACTATTATTAACTAAATAGAGTGGTTGGCAAACTGCCACCTCTAGCAGACAAGCTACCAGTACTTTAATAGAAGAGTTCAAAACCGTTGGAAGCGGCTTTGTGACAAAAAAGGCGGAATTCGAACAGGATTAATCTCACCCTTTGGGTGTGAAGACACCTCTTTGGTATTTACAAAAAATAGGGAAATTCTAGCAACATTCTCTATAACCTTCTCTTTTGGACATTCTCCCTACTCTTCCTATACGGCTTTCTACACTTAAACCAATGTCATTAATACATTAGACAATGTATCTTTTGTTTCTCAAATTTACCCTTATTAAGAGCTGCTGGCCTCCGCCTGTACAAAAGAACCCAAATAAATTCTGAGTGTCACTGCCCAATCGTCGTCCCCAAAGAGACTTTCAAGTTTTACCACATCCCATACCCCAAAACCCGTTAAAAGATCAGAAACAGTAGAATATGGTTGCGCTTTAGTGGTGAATAATGGCTTAAAAGTGGATGGTTTTGAAATCCATCGATCTTGTAATATCCTTACCGCGATGCCATTGCCGATTCATTGTACCATGCCTTTCTCAATAACTTGTCTCCCCCACATAATAGATTTCCAAATTAAAAAAAGAAGAGTTGCCAGTAACAGCATTCATAAACTCACCGTGCGAAAAATACTTTGCCTTGAAAATTCTTTCCACCAAGTACAAGCCATTGTTAGTCTTGGGCTCGTGGCATCATTTTAAAATCCTCCACTGCCTGTCTTCTTCTTTTATTTTTTACATTTTCCATTTGAGAGTTGGAAATTGGAACTACTACGAGCCAAAGAAGTCAAATTCATGAATAAGCCTCACACAAACTACAGAAATGCACAAGTTGTATAATTTATATATTTCGTAATCATTCTGTATATATATTTGATTTGTATAAATACCGAGTTATTTCCAAAAAATTTGCCAAATTCCACTGATTCATTACTTAATTCCACCGAATTATTTCCGATTAATCCTCATTGTTAGAATTAACCAACTATAAGTCGCGGTGTGACGTTTGATTTGTATGATGCATGGAAAGCATTATAACATATGCATGGCTCATTAAGAGAAGTTTCATGAACTAGGTTACTTGGAGGTGAAGAAACTGTTGGTATAATTTCTTTCCAAAAAAAAAAAAAAAAGGTAAGAATAGATTGCACCAACCAGTAACTGGTTTACTTTGAACAATCTATAGATGTCACGCCAGTAATTTATTAACCAAGAACACCTAAACTTATTGACGGATGAATGCAATTGGATCGTACTTCTCCTGGACCTTCCACATACACAAGCGCGCACAACTTTATTGATGAAAAACAGAAGCGCCAACTTTATGGGTGAGAAACAGAGAAAAACAGAGAAAAGACTGTTATATCCTTCCCATATAACATATTTATGTTCTATGAGCATCCACAATCATGCTCTCTATTTTAGGGAGTCATAAATGCCATAACTCTTTTTTAATTGGTCCATCATTACAAAAATAATATAAAAATAATATAAAAAATAATATGTAACATGCTCTCTATTATTATAAAAATAATATAAAAAATCATTAGCATTAAGTAAATCATAGAAATTCTCGGATTACTACTCCAAAGCACTTCTTACAAGAAATCATAGAAATGTCTCTAGTGCATTATGGTGCACCATAAATCCAATCTATGGCCCGAGATTCGTTAATATGTAACAAATTATAACTCCTCTCTTTTGAGGGCAACGCTTTGGAAGCTCTTGACAAGCATCACTAATACAACTTCTACGAAGTTCACTCGGGATTATACTCCAGCATTGTATTCTTTGATACTTCACCTGATTAACAAAAATTGTATGAATAACTTATTCAAGTGATCCCCGAGGATCTATCAACCAAAATAAACATAATATAATATAATTATAATTAATTATACCTTTCTGTACCTTGGGCTTTCAATTGCATTACATAATATCCCTGTCCTTAACCTTTCATGCTTCCTAAAACTCTAATTTCTCAATTATGCGTTGTAGAAACATAATTATATATGTTTCTTTTATGTGCACGTTGGGTGAAGTGGTAATATTTTTGTCTCTTTCGTTTTTAGTTTTCATTTCCTTGTTAAAAAATGGAAGGATTAAATTCAATTTTATTTTGAGAAAGATGAGAGATAGAGGTGAAGAAATAAGGGAGAATGAATGCAAACTTGAAAGGCTCAAGTGTTATCAACAAATGGTTGGTTTTCATCAAAAATAGCTAAAACTTAACTGTCACTTTCATAAATGTCAGTTTTTCTTTTTTTAATTTTCAAAAATAGCCAAAAACTCACTTAAATGGACTCAAATACCCGCAAAACAAAAACTCACATAAATAAATAAAAGAAAGTCAGTCAGACAAAGAAAAAAATAAAGAAAATAGGAGAGTAACACAGTATGAATCGAAAGGTTTTCTTGCTATTCTCCTCCCTCTGTAATTGCCGGAAAAGAAATTAAGAAAGCTTGCGATATGTGAAATTAATAAATTAGAGGTGTAGAGTGATGGCATGTGAAGGACGTTTGCGATCAGTCTTGAGGGAAACATCTATTGTTGCAAGCAATGCAAAACCCCTTCTTGCTCTTGTTGATGGCATACTTTCTAAGTCGATTCAATGGAGACATGGAAAGGCTTATCGTTTTGATAAAGTTGTAAATGTCACACTTGGAGAGAATGATAACAGGATTACATATTGTTGCCGACATATCTTGTGTTTCATGTGGCTCAATGGTGTGGTGGAAATATGAGGCTGCACAAGAGAAATACAAGGAATGGAAATTTATCCTAGAGAGATTCCATATTCTTGGTCCTGATGGAAGCAACTACTCTATAACTCTGGAAGCTCAGATTGGTGGAAGCGATGCTGTTGATGCTTGATTGATCAAACATTAATTCAGGAAAATGAACTTAGTTAAAATGTATATTATTTGCTATGTTTTCTTATTGAGTATCATATTTGGATTAATTTTTCTTAATCGATTATGTAGGATCCTAGGTTCTTTCTATTGTCATCTAATGCAAATTGTTTTAGAACCTGGACAAATAAGTTATTAAAGAAAAATGTGTTGGAAATAGAGTGCAACTACTAGAGTAATCCCAATGTAACGTAATAAGAGGCTCTTGTTATAACATTTCTTGGAACAAATATGCATACAATCGAAGTTGCAAGTAAAAATGGCAAAAGAAGTGAGTTGTTGGGCCGTGGAATTGATTGTCAGGAAAATGATAGCCCAATGACCAATGACCATATACTAACTCATAACGAAACAATTTGACGAGCTACGCCCACAATTCCTTTTCCCTTCAAGTGATTTAGTTCTTTTTCCCTTGAAAAATAAATAAGGAAAAAATAAATAAATTTAGCATAACATTTTATCCAAAACCTCAGTAAGGATGTAAAATTATAACTGACTGCACATTTCTAAGATGGGTTAGTTTAACAAAATCATCTAGATCAGATGGTTGAATAAAAATATTGACTACCGTGTGCAAATTGACTGCCTTAGGAGAAAATAACACACGTTTATCTCTTACACTGTAATATGAGGGTAAATGTCTCAATTTTTCCATCTTGGAAACACTTTTCCATTTGGAATTGTAAAAACCCAATAACTGCTGCGTAAATTTAGAGTCTGCAAACATACCACATTTGATATATATGATGGCACCGCTGAAATCGAACTATTTTTTACACTTAAAAACCTTAAGTGCACTAGATTCTTAATTTTATATGGTAACTTGAGCTTTTTAGCACACATACCTTCAAACTTCAAAACTCTAAGCAATGTGCAGTTCTTTAATAGTGACCGTAATAAGTTTTAGTCACCTTTGAGTCCAAGTTCCAGAATTTTGGGACAAAGTATAATAAAGACCTAACATGTCCATCTCTTTCATCTCTCCCCAGACAACATGCCTCAACCGTTTCGTCCAAATAGATGGCAAGTCTTTGAACTCTACCGTTTGGTGTTTCTTTGGTCTCCACAGCTATAGAATAATTGATAATATGGACAAAGTTCCCCTCTTTGCCTTTAACATGCATAAGTCTCACATAAGATCGTGGAGATAACAAGTCTTGATCTTATTACTTGAACCATGCACCTACATACTAACTCACTTAAGCACCTGTATGATACATCTTCCATTTCTTTCGCTGACGCGAATGATATAAAACCTTATGTCATCCATAGTTTAGTCAATACACTCATCGGTATTTTATAATCTTCTGGAAAATGGGCTAAGTGCAAAAAGCGTAATTTTAAGTGATATGATAAATTGTTGTAACTCAATTCCAACCACCATGATACCCCTTCATATCCTTCAACTCTGGAATTGGGCCCAAGGTTTGTCCCTCTTCTTATATATGCATCAATATTCTTATGCACCTCAGTCCATTTTTCAACTGTGTCTTTTCTATCTAGAAGTCCTGCAAGTAACTCTGTCTTCCTCCTGGAAGCCACTTCTAATACAAAAGTTTCGATGGCATCGTCCAAATCATAAGCGGCATCTCTAATACTTGCGACCCAAATGCGTACCACATTGTCTCCTTGTCTTGAATCTGCATATTTGAGGTAGCCTTGCATCAATTGTAACTCGGATTGTGCAATCTCAACCTGATCGCTCACTCCATCCAAGAATTTCAATTAATCAATGATAGAGTCTGTGAGTCGTTCGAGCACAACCACCGTCGTCATTCAGGGCCAATTAACATGCACATGAGCAATTGTCAACTCTTAAAATGATTTACCATAACTCTATCCTTTAAGTAAAAGCCACTGTTAGTCGTGACATCAATTTTAAATCCTCCAATGCTTTTCTTCTTTTATATATAGAACCTTTGAATTCAAAACCGTTATCAGATTTAGCAGTTTGTTTTTTTGTGTAATCACTAGCTGTGAAAGTCCCACTTGTTCTACCAACCATCATTCAGGGTCCATCAACAAACACATGAGGAATGCGCAAGTTGTATAATTTATATATTTTGTACGTAATCACTCTATATATGTATTTGTTTTTGTAAGTATGTTATTAGACTTACCAAGTAGTCTTTCTTTAGTATTCTAATATAAATTTAATTAGAGCTATGTGTGATCAAAGATATGTATTTTTTATTGCATGTATTTAACTATAATTTTTTCTTTGCATATTTGCAATGAATCATCCTCTTTACAGTACTACAATTGTCAGAGTTTTGGAAAGCAAAGCTAGACTAATCAAAGCTCTACAAGATTTGTTAAAAATAAAATAAAATTCTACATTGATTGTACACAAAGAAGAAGGGCATAATTTTAATTTATTCCCGGGGCCAAAAGTTAGGGCCGACTATATATTTACAGTCTCCTTTTATTGAGTGATTCCTCAAATATATTCGAGGGACATCCTTTAAGGTTCCCTACCAAAAAAAAAAAATTTGCAATAATCCAAAACCTCTAATTTTTCACATCTTCATTCATAGATTATCCTTGTAAAAATTCATGCAAATTCTTAATGCATCTAATTGCGACCAACAAAATCAATGAACATGGTGCTCCAAGAAAGTACTTATATTACAATATTTAATTGAGTAGTAAAATGATATTGGATTCAAGTGTTTTTTTTTTTCTGTGGAGGTGATTTTTGAATGAATATATACAAAATATACGGTTTGTATTAGTGAAATACAATGCAGAGTGCCTTACAAGGGTGTACCTGAAAAATGTAAATTCCCAGAAAAGTGAGTTGTTGGGCCTTTGGAAGATTGCCAGGAACAAGATTGTCCAATCATTAATGTTCATATGCTCAATCAGCTTTTCTAAACCACGAACAACAATAAGCAGTAGAACGAACCAGATTACCTTTACACACAGGTTACCTTTTTCTATCCTTTGCCTTGCTCGGATCTGATAAATTCAATAAAATAAAATAAATAAAAATAATACTACTTTGGTCTTGCTGACCTCAATTATTTACTCAATCAAAACAATATAAATTTAAGAGTGAATTTTCGGAAAAATGAAAAGTGACATACGGAAATCATGTAATAAACAAGAACAGTAGAGATGAAAGGTTTGTGCGAGAACATACTTGTATATTCTATTCCAAACATTGCCATCTTCTCAAACAATTCCCAGCTTTCATCATCATTCAATAACAATGGTTGGTAGCAAAATCCATTTTTGTCCGCAGAGGAAGCAAAATCCATTTTTTTCCCGTTTCATGTGAATTAAGTGTTACATTTTACATTGATAGCCTCTGAGATACCGAATCGAAGATAAGTTAACTCGTTAACAGCAGAGTTTTCACCTAATTTTGCAAGCCTTACAGTCCCTCAGAACTTCGAAGGTTGCCACCATCTGTGCTTCAAGAACAAAGTCGAAGAAGAGTTAGTTCTAAGGGAAAATAAATAAAAAAGAACGAAACATAGGAAAATAATTATCGTACCCTTCTACCAGATCTGAAACAACATAACAGAAGGCACATGTTGGATTTTGTAGAAATCCTCTCCTCCTTCCTGAAGCTTATCACAGAATGTAGAAGGCATCCGTTTAACATGCAATTCCTTGAGGGTAGTAATATACTGAAGGCCATCTGGAACCGACGTCAAATCTATGCAATGTTCAATGTGCAACCTGCTGAGACTAGGCATGGCTCCCTTCTCCATCCTCCACTCCTTTAGTTTACACAACTGACGGAGGGAAAGAAATTCGAGATGAGGAAAGCCTCCTGTTGAGCAAAAAGTGTTCCAGGAAAAGCCCTGAGATGCACAGTAGTATAACCTTCGAGGAAAAGCATTCTTAACTTTGGAAGGTTTTCTAGTATTTCTATCTGGTCATCCTTGAGAAGAGTTTCAGAAAGCGATATCTTGGTAAGGTTTGGATAGTTCTTGAGCTCCTCTGGCAACTCTTTTATTGGCCCCTTTAATTGCAGCTTGAATATATGATTACAACTTAATGGCATCCTCACTAAAACTTCTTCATTATCAGATTGCACAGATAAAGACCTAAGATGGTTAAATGTAATTCTTGTTGACTTCAACATCTCCTCAAGATTTTTCAAGCTCTGTACTTCTACGACCAGTTTTCTGAGGTAGCGTAATTCAGCAAGATCAATCAAATCACAATCCTTACTTGAAACATTGACTAATGTTTGCAAATGGGGATGAGCAGCCAATCCCAGTTTACCACTTACTCTGTTATAAGAAGCAGGTAAATATATATGTTTCAATTGTTCCATGTCCCTAATCACATTTGGGATTCTCCTCACCAAGATACGACAACGTAAATCTAGAGTTTGCAAACATACCAAATTTGCTATTGATGACCGCAATTTCTTTATTCTACTATTCTTTAGACTCAAAAACCTTAAGTGGACTAGATTCCCAATCGTACTTGGTAACTCTACTCCTCCTAGCATATCTTCAAACTTCAGTACTCTAAGCAATTTAAAGTCCTCAAATATTGACCGCATTACTCTTTTATTCCAGAAATATTGTGTTGGGACAAAGTATAAAAGAGATCTGAGGTGACCATCTCTTTCATCTGTTGTGGGAACTAATTTGTCAACTTCTTTGTCCAAATAGATGGCAAGCTTTCGAACCTTACTGGTTGGGGCTGCCTTGGTTCCTGTGACTGCAGTAAACATTGACAGTATGAAGAAAGCTCTGTTCTTTGGCCTTTAATACACACAAGTCTCGCATAAGATCATGGAGACGGCAAGTTTTAACATTCTTAGTTGAACCGTATTTTCCAACTTGAACCATGCACCTATTCACCAACTCAATTAAGCAGCTATATGATACTTCTTCCATAATTTCTGTGGATGCTGATGATAGGCCTTCTGCCACCCACAATTTAGTCAATCTTTTCACTGGTATCTCATAATCTTCAGGAAATAGGCCTAAATATAGAAAACAAAGTTTCAAACGATATGGTAAGTCATCATAACTCAATGCCAACACCCATGATGTACCTTCATATTCTTGACCTTTATATTCTCGTTCAAGAATTGTACCTCTCCTTATATATACATCAACATTCTCAAGCACTGTATTCCATTCCTCAACAGTGTCTTTTCTAGCCAAAAGTCCTGCAAGCACACTGATTGCTAATGGCAACCCTGCACAACGTTGAAGCATCTTCTTTCCTAGTTCTTCCTTCTTTGCATATGATTCAGAGTCTACAGGTAAAAAAGAAGCAATAAAATAGCTAAGTTTATTAGATCAGCAATTATATATGCAGCACTGGAAAACCAGAACATGGCATTCTAAGTAATCAACATCCCCGTGCTATTACGATTGTGGCACTATAACTTTCTCGTGCTCCTTAACTAAGTAACACTTTTGAAACAGTTTGAAGTCCGTAGAATGATATTTGAAATGGAGAAAATATGATATAGAAAAAAAAAATATGCAGTGTTAAACCGAGCATTAATGATCTCTATTAGGTTTAATTGATAGGTAAATCTAAAGATAAAAGAGTAGGATTAAGAAAGTACTTGTATAATCCCTTCCAAAAAGTGCTATCTTCTCAAACAATTCCCAGCTTTCATCATCATTTAATGCATGAGGTTGGTAGAGGAAACCATTTTCGTCTACATGTGAGGCTACTTCCTTGTTGCGTGTGGTGAGTAATATTCGGCTCTTTGTTTCCTGGTTAATTGGAAATCCAGCTTTTAAAGTGTTCCAAGCATCACGGGTCCAAATGTCATCAAGCACAACCAAGCATTTCCTTTCTCTTTGGATGATACAAAGCTTCTCTGCTACTCTATCCTTCTTCATTTTTTCAATTTCTTCTCTTTGCTCATTGGCAGCAGAAGTAAGTTTAATTAAGATTTCTTTCAGAACATCAATTCCTTGACATTGTTGAGATATGCACACCCAAGCAAAACAATCAAAACTTCGTCGAACTTTACTATGATGAAAAACCTGTTTTGCAATTGTGGTTTTCCCGGAACCGCCCATGCCCCATATGGAAACAACTCCACTGCATTTTTCTTCTTCCACTAAATGCGTAGCCAATATATTTACACCGTCTTCTAACCCAACAACTTCACGTTCAATAACATGGGGATAAGTTAGCCTCATCTCTTGTTGCCTCTCAAAAGAAGAGCCGCCACCTCCACCACTCCCCCTTGTTTCTCTTATATTATAACTCTGCAAACTCGATCTCAACGTGGAAAGTTTGGTTGTAATCTTCTCAATTTCCCACCCTGTCTTGTAAAGATGATATCCTTCTCTAAAGATGCAAGCAAACCTTTTCAAAACAATCTTCAAACTTCCTTTCCTCCTGGAAGCCACTTTAAAGACAAAGGTTTCAATCACATCCTCCAAATCATAAGCAGCATCTCTAATGGTTGCAACCCAAATGCGTACTACTTCATCCTCTCCTTGTCTGGCATCTGCGTCTTTCGTAGCCCAACATTAATTGTAGCTCAGTTTGCGCAACCTCAACTTGACCGCTGACTCCACCCAAAAAATTCGCCTGCTGAATGATGTAGTCTCAGGGGCTTGATCCATTCTGCAACAATTGTAACAACAGCCTCAGCCATGATTTTCTCCAAAAGAAAACGATTAAACCAGCTCCTTTTCTTTTTCTTTCTTGTTTTGCCTTCTCTTCTCTTTCTTTGGATTGATGAAATTAAATCTGCTTTCTTTTGCTTTATGTATGATGAAGCCCCTTCTACCCTTGGTAGATTCCCAAATTAACTTCTATAATTAAAGTCCCAATCTGATGACTCATATGAATCATCTACTCTTTTGTTTTATTGCACCTTGTAATTAACAACTCTCTTTGTTAATTAGTTTCTTAGTCTTTTTTTGTTAAGATATTAAAGTACAACCATATTCAGATGTCATCCATATTAAAGTACAAACAAGAGCTACTCAATTTTACGTTGAATGAGTAAAACTACTCAAAACTGGCAGGGTACGCTTCTCTTTGGCTTTTAAAAACGGAATATAATCCTAAAATAATGCAAAATTCATCTCCAGTCATAGGATAAACAAAATTTTGGCCAAATTTGGAGGGCCACATTTGGCCCTTTAGACCTTCAATCACACTTATTCCAACTTTGGCCTACTCTTAGGCCAAATTTTTTGGGCTCCATGCATGTGCTTTTCATTGATGATGTCAGAGGATATATATATATATTTATTTATTTATTTAAAGGCCTTTTTAAATGTTTTCAATTCATAAAAAATTATAAAAAATTATTGGTCATGATCATTGGATGTCAAACCATTGAAACCCATCATTTTTATAATAAAAAATGTAGTCACCGTTTCATATTGACTACTCGCCGCCTGCTTTCGCACGTCACATTGCAAGCTTTGTTTCAGCAATCTACACAACTCGGATGAGGCAGAATCTTTCATGAAAGTTGTTCCAATGGGTGTCTATTATAAAATATCCAAAATTCAGCCCCATTGGATGAATCTGGAGTTCGTCACCTAGCAAACACAGAACCATGCTTATGATGGATTTTGTCAGCGCGCAAAATGAGTTAGCAATTTGTTTCGGCCTTAACTTCTTCCTCCGACCTTGGATTGGCCCAAATGGCTGGAAAGAAGACATTCTGAACTTCACGTTTGAGAGTTCAAAGTCATCATTTGCTTAAGGGAAGCCCAATTCGTAAGCCCTTGAAGTTGCTGGTCATGCTAACCTAAGGATGAGCTAAGTGTGCTTGGTCATAATGGCATAAGCATGAGGTGTTATTGATTGTGGGGAAGTTAGGTGAAGCAGATGCATTTCTTATATTTGGAGTGGAATTTTGCAGTAGCCAAAAGGAATAAAACAAGATGAAGTGAGCTGCAATGCTAAGCTAGATAAATTGTTTTCAAATGTAATTGTGTATTAGGTGAAATAGGCGTGGTTAGTGAATTTATTGTATAATTTGATTTACCTACCCATGTGCCTATAAATAGAGAGTCTCCATAGAGCTAAGAGTCAAGAAATAGATATCCATCATTTTACACTTTCATTGTACACAAAGAGAGGAAGAGTTGAGAGACACAAAGGGAGAGAAGAGAGAAGGCACCAGCTAGGAGGCTTTGGCCTTCTGGCAGCCATGGAGATGAAACTTTTCTATCTCTAGCATGTTGTCCTTATCTTCTTCTCTTCCCTTTGTCCTTTATTTTCTTCTTGTATGTCCTTAGTTTTACTTTATTTTTCTGTTATTAGTTTTAATAAACATCTTGCTAGTCTTGTATCATGGTTTGAGTTTATAAAGTTTGATTTCATTCATGAATTCTTCTTCACTGTTTTAATGGAGCTGTTTGCATCCTTTGATTGATCACCTAAGGTTTTATGCATTATGCTCTTGTTGGGAAGGTTTGGGGATCATCTTCATTCCATCTATTAGCAACTCATGAACTACATAAAAATGGTTCATGTGATTTAGTTTCTAGGACTCCTAATGTAAACACCATGCTTTGGGGTCCCTGTGATGTTCAATGCAATTTGATCCAAACACCATGGACTTATTTTGAGCATCTTCATGAGCGAATCAATTTGTTTACTTGTTGTCACAAGATGATTAGAACAATTAGGGTGGATTCTAAAACCTCACCATCTTGTCTTAGTTCTTTTCTTTCTTCTTGTTTTGTGTTCTTTTTGTTTGCATTTCTGTTTTGTGTAGGAAAACTGAATTGGATCATTCAATCATCGATCCCTGTGGAATCGACCTCGCAGTAGTATCACAAGTTGAGGATGCAATTGAATCCATTTTGGTGCAGTTGAATCGACACAACACGCCCAAATCTCTTAACAGAATCTATGGTTTATTCTTAACCAAATTCGCTCTAAAACACATATCAAAATCAAATTCTTGATTTATTAAGCTAAATTCGCTCAAACATCTTTTTAATCAAATTCATTCAAATTCCCCCTTTTGCAATAAGTCATTTATTCATTGTAATTATTTGAACTATGAGTGGCTTAATTCCTGCGAGGGATACATAGGCACCCTGTGGTTGAACTTGGGAGCAACCGCAAAACCAAACACACATTCTGTTTCTTAATGATGGAATCAAAGCGTATTCCCTTGAAGCAATGAATTGTAATTAAGAGATTGGTGTCTCGAATGGGTTGAACCTAAAATAATAAAACGCCATTATTTAATTAGTGGTGGTGAAATTATGTTAGGAGATTCACATTTTCCTTCAACAATTCCATATCTAAAGATTTGGATAATGTTATAAGCATAAATTGTAATATTAGACTACTACAATCTATGTATGCTAAGATTTGACATAACTAGGTGTAATACATTTAGAATGGATTTGAAATGACTATATGCAAAGAGTCACTTGCAATCCATGTGTTTTCTTCATTTTCCATCTTATTCAAATTCCGGCATACATAAACAATTTAACTTTATAATATCATCCAAATTCTTAAGATGACTTCAGGAAAGGGCATGTCACTAGACCTATGTGTAAAATACAAGGCCTGAATAAGACAAAAAATTAAAGGGGGGCACCTCAGTCGAGGCATTACACCTCTCTCAAGGCATAGCTTGTGGCCTTAGAGCACTTCCAGCAGCCCCTCGGGCTCGAGCCTGGGAGGGGGAGAGAGCCCAAACGCCATTCCAACAACAAGCGCTGGCAGGCAGTGGGGTCCACTTGTCCTGGGCCCGGAGGCAGTCCGACGCTGCGTGGCGAAGCGCAATTTTTTTTCTTTCACGCCACGTGGCGCGATCTGGTCATTCCGATTTTCAATTTTCATCCAATCCAACGGCCTGGAATTTTTCAAGGCAAAAATTATGAAAAAAATCGTAAAATTTTTAAAACCCAAAAAAATACTGAATTTTTTTCTATAAATACCAATCCATACTCTTCACTTTTAACAACAAATTCACTTTCTACTCAATAATTTTTTCACTTTCAACTCTAAATTTTTTTCACTTTCAAGTTTAATTATTCACTTTCTACTCAATAATTTTTTCACTTTCAACTCTAAATTTTTTTCACTTTCAAGTTTAATTATTCACTTTCTACTCAATAATTTTTCACTTTCAATTTAAATTTTTTTCACTTTCAACTTTAATTATTCAATTCCTACTCAATAATTTTTCACTTTCAACTCTAAATTTTTTTCACTTTCAACTTTAATTATTCACTTTCTACTCAATAATTTTTTCACTTTCAACTCTAAATTTTTTTCACTTTCAAGTTTAATTTTTCTCTATCAAAGAAACTATTAAATAAAATTCCTTTTTATTCAAAACATTCCATACATAAAAAAACTAACCACAACCAAAGCATTAAATATAAAAAAACAAACAAACCACAACCAAAGCATAAAAAAACCAAACATAACTAAACATAAAACATAAACATTAAAATCTTAAAAATGTTCTTCACTTCACTTCATTCACTACCATTGCCTTCACTGCCCATAAATGCTCCATTAAGTCAACTTGACGGTGTTCATAAATATATGAAGATTGCATCTCCGTATATCGATCAATCATACGGTTCATGAAAAGACCATCTCTAACCAACGGTTCATGCTCCACTAGTTCTCCATTTGGCCATATTGGTTTTTCATAAATTCGGTCAAGCCGTGTTCATGGGATCGGGTTCGTACACCTCTTCAGCTTCGTAATCATACTCATCCTCCACAATCATGTTATGAAGGATGATGCATGTCATCATGATGCTCCTCAACACCTCCTCATCAAACATACGTGTCGCACCCCTAATGATCGCCCACCGAGCTTGGAGGATACCAAAGCACCTCTTCACATCTTTTCTGTAACCCTCTTGATATGTAGCAAATAATTTTTGCTTCGGGTTCGGGATACGAAAGTGATTTCACGAATGTTGTCCACCTCGGGTAGATCTCGTCAGCTAGATAATACCCAGTTTGGTAGACGGTATTATTGACTTTATATGTGATTTTTGGGCTTCTCCTCTCAAAACATCATTGAACACCGGGATTGACCGTAACGCTCAAGTTATTTTGAGATCCAAAGAACCTCAAAAAGGGTGCTAGACCAAAGTATCGAAACCGCAACGGCTTCAAGGATGATGCTTTTTGGCCTTTCCGATTCCGTACTCACCACCAGCGATTGGGCAATTTTTCCATTGCCAATGCATGCATCGATACTACCAATCATTCCCGAAATCCTCTCCGCTCGGCTTTGCAGGTCGCAGTCCCTAGCGTGGGTCGGCATGTGGTGTATGAGTTTCGATCGCATCACAAAATCTAACCAAACTCTCCAAGGCAAAGTGGACTTCCCATCCGCAATCTCATCCACTGACAGCAGATGCACCATACGCCAACATTCAGATAATGCTATGAACTTTTGTTCGAAGTAGTCCCAAAACACCAAAGACAATTTCTCTTTTGAACAAAGTATTCATCATAATTGCAAATATCATGCATGATTTTATTAAACAAATGTTGTTGCATTCTATACCTTCCTCGAAAATGAACATCAGAGTACAGAGATGTTGGGATAAAATAATCTTCCATAAGATTCTTACCCGAGAATACCTATGTATGTCAACATTTGGGGCACGACCTTCATGTGAACCACGATCGCTCGTTTTCTTCATCAAGCATGGCCACAGTCATGACAAGTTGCTGATCTAGATCTCTCTCGCTCTTTTGCTTGCTGCTCGTCTACGCCTTCTTTCTCTTATTTCTCGCACTTGCCTCTCCAAGACATCCTCCATGTCTGACATTGTGAATAGAAGATGAAATATGAAATCTAAAATATGAGAAGCTGAAATTTTGAGAAGATGTAGTGTGAGAGGTTTGTGAGCTGAGCCTTTGTTTTATAGAAAAATTTAGGTCGATAGACATGACACGTGGTGCAAGTTGATAGGGTGAAAATCTTATCCAAATTTGAAATTCAAATGAAATGTATCTGAAATGTGAAATTCAAATGAAAAATTGAAATTCAAATGAAATTTATCTGAAATTTGAAATTCGGATGACATGTACGTAATTTTATAGGGTGAAAATCTTATAGAAATTTGAAACTCGGATGAAATTTATCTGAAATTGAAATTCGGATGAAATTTATCTGAAATTGAAATTCAAATGAAAAGTTGAAATTCAAATGAAATTTATTTGAAATTTGAAATTCATATGAAATTTATATGAAATTTGAAAAAAATTTATCTGAAATTTGAAACCGGAAATCTTATCTGAAAATCTTATCCGAATATTTTATCAAAAAATCTCATCCGAAAATATTGTTCAAATTAATTGTTTAGGTAAACAAATTTGTGAAAAAAACAAAAAATTGAATAGTACCCCCCTGCCATAGCTGGAAGTCTGATTTACTTTTTGCAGGCAGATACTATTTTTGTGAATAGTGCCTATCTATGGCATAAGAATCCAACCGCTGGAAGTGCTCTTAGTGAATAAAATATCAATCCAAATGTGACAATGCACTAGAATCTCCATGGAAGAGAAGGTGTTACACACATAGGCATTTGCAGTTCTCACGAAGTATTACGTTTTACTTGTCGTTTGAAAATGCCAAAAATCATACAACTTATGCTTCAAACCAGTTTTTATTTATTTCGAAGTATGCATCAAACCTCCTTCCTCTGATAATATTCCACCGGTTAGCCAGTTAGGCCTAAGCTCCCAGCCGTTGGATCAATCTGAAAAATCGGAAACTACACTATTCCCCGCTTTTTTTTTTTTTGGTACATTTTAGTCCCCGCTTTTCCTTCACGGCTGGGCTGGTCAGTGGTCATCTAGCCCAAAGCCTAGCCAAGCAGACGTCTTCAAAAGCTTTTGTCGGGTTTTGGGTCTCTCAATCGAGATCGAACCCACTGTGGAGACAAAATGGTTCGTCGTTGGAGTTCATAGCAATGAAATTCAAAATGCATTGAAATCTCAGGTTTTTTCCTTTTCTTTCTCCTTCATTTCTCTTGAATTCAGTTTTCGCTGAATCGAATTCCTGGTTGTTCTCTGAAGTGTCAACTCCATGGAAGCACAGACCACTCCGAAACTGAAAAAACCTCCAAAACTCAGCAAGCCCATTACAGAGCTGTGGTGGTTTTTCGCCGCAGCCGCCTGCGTAAAGCTGCTTCTGATCCCAGCCTACAAAAGCACAGACTTTGAGGTCCATCGCCACTGGCTTGCTATTACCCACTCTCTGCCTCTCTCTCAATGGTACTTTGACGAGACCAGCCCCTGGACCCTTGACTACCCTCCATTCTTTGCCTACTTTGAGCGCCTCCTATCTATTTTTGCCAATCTCATTGACCCACAAATTGTTCACCTCCAAAAGGGCTTGGATTACAGCTCAAACACAGTGCTTTATTTCCAAAGAATCTCAGTTATCTTCTCGGATTTGTGTCTTTTGCATGGGGTTTATAGATTGACTAGGAAGTTGGATTCAACGAGGCAAAAACTGATCTGGGTACTGGTGGTTTGGTCTCCAATGCTTGTGATTGTGGACCATTTGCATTTTCAGTACAATGGATTTTTACTTGGGATTTTGTTGATTTCGCTTTCTTATTTGGAGGAAGGGAGGGACTTGATGGGTGGACTAGTTTTTGCTGTGTTGCTGTGCTTCAAGCATTTGTTTGCTGTGGCGGCACCAGTTTATTTTGTCTACTTGTTGAGGCATTATTGCTGGAAAGGATTTGTGAGAGGCTTCTGGCGGCTTTTCATTTTGGGAGCTATTGTTGTGGCTGTTTTTACAGTGGCTTATGGACCCTTTGTCTATCATGGGCAGGTAATCTCTCTGGCTTTGACAATTTGTCTTTTAGATGGTCATTGAGCATCATCTTCGTATTACTCTTATCTGTTTTTATGAAGAAATCTGAGAGCATATTAACCTTTGCATGTGTGAATACTCACCAAGCAATGAATGACTGGGGATTTTTCCTCTGCAAATGGGATTTTACGAGAGCTGAATATATGTTATACTATGGAAAGATATAGTGAGCGAGTTCTTAGGTGTGCCAATTCTATGTATTCTGTTTTGTGTTGAGACCATCTGGCTTCCTCCTGTCATGTTGATTAATCGATATTTTCGTATTAGCATCAGAAAGCCACTAAGTTTCATCTGTTGTCCAATTAACACAAGTAAAAACAGAGATTTCATGCAAAGGACCCACTAGTGTAGTGGTTTGAAACAATTGCTCCCTAGGCAATGTCCTCACGAGTATTCAATTCTAATATTCTATCTTGCCAAACCTCACATAGCTGCTTCAGTTAAACAATTTTTTGGGCTGCTGTACTTCAAACATTTGATCTGTCTGCATTTCTGACAGCAGAAAGAATTCATTTTGCTCTTTCAGAAATAATGTGAAAAACTTCTAACATTAATCCTATTTACCGCCTGTCGGTAATCTTTCAATGCAATGGTACAATGGTATATGTTTGAAAGTATTGTCCCTTGCGAAATTTCAAGTGACCTTCCAAACTCCTTTTGGGTTTAGGGTTGCTTTAAAAGCTTTCAACAAATCAACCATGGTTCAATGGTCCTTTGGTATAGGTTCAAATCCTATTGGAACCCATGAGCCATCTCTGTGTGTCATAGAAGTTAGTTTCATTGATTAGGTTGATAAACTGAAACCTTCATTATGGAATCAATGCTCACACCAAAGTAACAATCAAATAAGGCTACACTAGCTTTCTTAAAAGTTGGTTTGAGTGATTTATTTAGACCTTTAGGAGCATGAAATTTATGTTGGGGCAAAGACTTCTGTTGTGATCGGTTTTGTATTTTCTTTTTTTGAATCAAGCAAAATATAGCATATCGATTACAATTCTGCCATATATTCTTTCAGAGCTTGCGACTGAATATTGTTCACTACCAAAAGTTAATATTGTACATTTTAGATCATAAGGATTTACAGTTTAATTTGGGTTGTGTGAATGGAGAAGAATGGGAGGTGTTTTAAGGGAGAAAGGGGTGATGAGGTGGAATACTTGTGCTATACCTATAGGGTTCAGTTTTGGGCATCCCTTGGGTAGTTCTTTTCTAGCTACGTTTTTATGACTGAAGTGCTGCTTTGCTTTAGCTTATTTTTTATACTGTTGTAGTGGAATAATTGTGATCAGTAATGTTATTAGTTGTAGATCTCCGTGTGTTGCAACTTTTGTCTTTCTATAGCAGCACCGGTCTTCTCAAATACTACACCATTTGAAACTAATACAGTTTGCAACATTAGCCTATTAACCGTGTATATCCTTCTCTTGACATTTCATATTGATGATTTTGATTCTGTAGGACGGAATGCCTTTTAAATTTCCCCTATTTTCTTCTGTTACCCTTTAATGTACGCTATGCATTAAACATAGTTAGGGAGAGGGCTGAAAATTGACACTCCTTCCATGAAAATGTTGATGAAAAGATTAACTGTGGCAACACTGATATTCCACCCACTTTACAGTAATTCATGTTTAACAAAATGAAGTGAGGGATTAAGCTTCATCAAGATGGTTGATTATGCACTAATGTTGGTTCCTGGTCTTTCTATACTCATGGTGCTTGTAACAATTTGAATGCATCTTCAACGAGTCATTTAAATTTCTTCTTACTGATCAACCGATGAAGCCATCGCGGTTTATTCATGCATAGTGTATTAATTGTTCAAAATTACCTTGCAGATGCAACAAGTCATCCACCGCATGTTTCCTTTTGGAAGGGGACTTTGTCATGCATATTGGGCGCCAAATTTTTGGGTGTTCTATATCATACTAGATAAAGTGCTTGCTTTCTTGCTAGGAAGACTTGGATTCAACATTCAGGCACCAGCAGCTTCGTTCACTGGTGGGATAGTTGGGGATTTGTCCCCTTTTGCTGTACTACCTCAGGTAATTATCAATGGTAAACTGGAAGGAGGTGGAATATAATAGGATAACAATAACTTTCTAAATAGCCTAATTCCTTAATCTGTCAAAACAAATTACGAAGAAAAAAAAGCTCCTAAATTGGATGGTACTGCTTGTTGATGGTTCACACGTCAGCCTTGGTTCAACTTCACATAATTATAACTAGGTGGTAATTTTAGGCTGTGCTGGTTACAGCCTTCTTCTCTAAACCTTGTGTCAAAGAATTAGCAAAGTTCAATAATTAAAAACTTTCCATTGCCCAGTTTAATTCTTTCACACTAGTTTGTGGTGGTCCAGCAATCACACTGAGTCCATATGCAATTATTTTTCCCTAAGCTTAAACGTCTGACTGAGCAGACCGAAGAAAGCTCTTTTCCCTCTGTACTATGTTGAGTCCTGCTGATTGATGAGGTGGTGTATTCCATTTATTTTACACAGGACTAGGTTGTTTTACTTAATAAATAAACTTTGTTTATTCTTTTTTTTTCCATCTTAATGTTTGCGGGACCTGAGCTTTTGTACTTGAATTTATGAAATGGTAGATCACCCCAGTCACAACTTTTATCCTGGTTCTGCTTGCATTATCTCCCTGTCTCATCAAGGCTTGGAGGCATCCACGGCCAGTGAGGATTACAAGATGGGTAGCCTATGCTTACACTTGTGGGTTTCTTTTTGGGTGGCATGTTCATGAGAAAGCAGCACTCCACTTTGTCATCCCCCTTGCTATTGTCGCAGTACAGAGTTTGGATGATTCAAGGCATTACTTCTTATTATCAACTGGTATGCTTTCATTTCTTCGCATAGAAACTAGGGGGCACTTTAAGAGCATTCAAACATAAATCTTGGTATGTGGGTTAATTTTTTTAATCTTGATAGGGGTTTCTTAGCTTCCTATTTGTACATTAATGTACTCTATCCTTCTATGCCATGTTTGCTATGCAGTGTCCTGCTACTCGCTGTTCCCACTTCTATTTGAAGCCCAGGAGTATCCAATAAAGGTGCTGTTGCTGTTACTGCACTCCATGCTTATGTGGTTAGGTTTCTCTGCGCAATTCACTAAGCGTATATCACTTGAACTGGAAAAATCTGAAAAGAAAAAAGATAAAGAAGAAGGGTTTGTTATTGGGTGGGTTGGCTGGGGTTATCTGGTTGGTATTTTGCTTGTTGAAATTTCGGGTCAGTTTCTGCATCCCATCATTTTTGGTGATAAGCTTCCTTTTATACCCCTTATGCTGAGCTCCACGTACTGTGCACTAGGAACCATGTACTCTTTCATATGGCAATTAAAATGGATCCTTGATTCATGATTGTTCAGGTTTTGACTAAATCTTATTTATACAATTGTGAAGTGAATTTTAGATGGGTTTTTAACTTCATATCCTATTTTTTATAGTATTAGTTTCTGTTGACATTTTCACACTATAGAGCATGACCTTGAGATCTTGGGCACTTGATCCTATACGACACGTCATTCACTCATGACCAGAAAATACAACGTGGTTTATTTAGGAAGTTGATTTTCCCACTCACACTCTCTTTACACTCCCTTATATGTTATAGTAAAAAGTATTAAAAAATAAAAGAGTAAGTGGAAAACAGGAGTGTGGGAAAATCAGCACTTTTTATTTAACTGAAAGTTTGATTGTCAAGAGTCTAATGAACGATAGGTCTTTCACCTAGAATTGGTACTTTTTGTAATCACTTGATAAGGCCATCTCAAGTCATGGTATACAAATATAAAAATAATGCAAAATCATCTTTAGTCATGAGCTTCAACAAAAAAACCTAAATTTGGAGAGCCATATTTAGCCATTTAGCCCTCTAACTTGGCCATTTATTGCCTAGCTATAGCCCATGCCAAATTTTTGTGTGGGCTCAGTGCATGTATTTTCCAATAATAGAAAGCATCACGCGTAGGCTTGAGCACAAAACATCTCATGCAACTGCGTATCCAAAGATTGATATGAAAGGCACACTGACATCAACTAGCCGTTAGAATTTTTTTTTTTTCTTTTAACCTTTTAAATGTATTTCAATTCATGTCACTCGAAATAATAAACAATACAATAATAAAATATATTTAAATAGTTGTTTAATTAAATTAAACAATACATTGTAGTGAATTGTATGAGTGTTGTACCGTAGCTTTTCTAAAAATAATAAAATATGGAGGGCCCTAAAATATGGCCCTATATGAGTGGAGATGGGAAAATTTAACCTTACACTATTTTTTTAAACGTTAATATTTTGTATGGGGTAAATTTATAACCCTGAACTACATTTAACCCAATAACTGAAAATGGCCTAAGGAGAATTCGAAGTTAAACCATACTAATATTGTGAAAAGAAATACCACTAACGAAAATGGGTTGGTTGAAATAGGTACACAGAGTCCTAGAATATCACGAGTTCCACATTAATAGACGTGGCTTATAAGGAAAAAAGAAAAGAAAAAAAAGGGTAATTTACTTTTGGGTACCCTTATTTGTTGTATTGCTAAAGTTTTGGTAGAATTTGTAACATAAATATAAGATTGGCCCCAAAATATAAAACCAAGGCAACCAATGAGAGATGAGTAAACTAGCTAGTTTTAAGTGTCTTTTGGGAAATTCTAACTTCATATTTATGTTATTTTAGCTAGTTTTTCCTTTATGACCTACTCAACAGCCAACAGTTTAAGGCTCTACTTAGGTATCTTATTTTACCAAGATAAAAAAAAAAATAAAAAATACTTATATCAAAATAATGTATCAATCAATAGATATGTGGACGGCCGGTATGAAGCAGCTTGTGCTATAAGTAGCTCTTTTTAGGTTCCTTATTTTACCAAGAGAAAATAAAAAAATGACTAAGAGTGCTCCTAAAAATGTTTATTACTTCCTTACCATCTTCTTCTTCATCATCCACGGTCGGTAATTCTTTTCTTACGTTGATGAATTAAGGAGAGGATGGTGGTTTTACTAATTTTAAATTGTTTCCAAGGTGTTACTGTAGACTTGTTTATGCTATAAGTTCTTCTAATCAGGTTCTCTTGTTTAATTTAAAGAAAAGGAAAGACATTACTAATTAAGACTCCTTTGTTGTCCGTATAAATTATCATACATTTGTGCAAATGCATTGCGCATGCATTTTACTTAATTGTGTTGGGAGACCATTTCAGTCAAAAACCCTTGCTCTATTTAACTCATTTGTTTCACGGTAGGGGAGGGCCAAACATGTACTCAAACGGTGTTCACAAAGAAAGAGTGCCCAAAGACATGTGATCTTAATTGCCGAAAGCGAATGTGTGTAGCATATTGCAAAGCTACACTTGCGCAAGCTTACGATGGAAACTGTACAGAAGAATATGAGGAACCTTTTTTTGTTATTGCTAACTCCCTTGTATGTCACGATAATTTTGACACCTATTGCAAAGATGTGGAGCTTGCATTGCACTCCATGGAATGTGTGTGCAAGTAACTGGCCCCTCATCTTGTTTCTGTTTCTACACATGTTCGTCATAACAAGTTGAAAAGCACCAACACTCTTTTTTGTATTCTGTGTGTTAGAAATTAGGAACGTTATTAAATTGTTATTTAGTTTCCTTTTATTAGTTGATTGTAATTGATTTGGAGTAGTCTCCAAGTAACCTAGTTTTCCTAGTTAAGCTTGTAATATCTCCACAAATACTTAGCCTTTTGGCTCTATCAACAACAACCCGAGAATTATTCTTCTTAACAAAATCTCTAATTTCACATGGTATCAGAGCACCGATTCTAGGGCGTCTCTTGAAACTTTTTACAAACCTTATTTTCTTCACAATCCGATGTTTCACAACCCTAGTTGCTAATCTTTGAAATCCTCTGCCAAATTGAGAGTCGTTGGCGCTTTTCATCCCTCACCCATAATGGGTATTATCTTGTACAGTCGTCTTGTTCACCCTCTCCTCAATAATCAATATTTTATTCCCGCTACCAAAGCCATACCATCCCACAGTTCCTACATCTAACTAAACCAACAGTCGCACCCTTCTTTGGCGCTGCAATTTCCTTATGTTTTTCATACAAGTATTGCTCTCTATACAAATCATATTGAGCCATCTCTAGTCATGCTCTCTGTTGCAATCAGATATTGAGCCCATGTTTTCATGTCTACTACGCTTGCCACAACCACGCCACCTTCGGCCTTCATCGAGCCTACCCATCATTTTTTTAAGTCGTCTACACTTGCTGCAGACACGCCATCTTCATTGCGGTTCCTTCATGAGCCTCGTCACTGCTCACTGAGCCGTTTATTTCCTCCGTGAGCCTCGTCAATGCTCACCTAGCCATCATGTCTTTGGACAACCCACGACATCTCCAACAAACGTAAGAGGCTCTACACTAGCACCACTGCTGTTGACCAGCCACTGTGTTCATTGATTCTTTGCCCCTGCCTAGAAACCATCGATCGCTCGTATCCAAGCCATCTATCGTAATCTTCCTGAGAGCACCTTTGCACAACTGCTGGTCCTTTTTCACTATGTTGCCATCGCTTCTTTGCACCACGACAACCCAACATGAGGGTTCACTTTCTCTCCTTTGTTGATATATCAGTTTCTCTTTGAGGTTTCACATCAGACCCAATTTTTTGTGTTCTTTCTCTAGCTAATTTTTTTCTTGGCCAAGTTTGATATTTTCTTTCTGTCTCCACATCACTCAATTCTTCTTCTTCTTTTTTTGGCTAACTTTTTCGATGGGTCATATCCTTTTTTCGGTGGGTCATTTTTCAAACCAAAAGAAAAAGTATTTTTTTCACTTTCACGCCATCTTCTTGGCGTTGCTCCTTTTCTTTTTTTAATCTCTCTTTCATCATTATTTTTCATTCTCTCTTCTCTTTTTCCAAATCTCAACCCTCGACAAGTTCGGATTTGAGGGGCAGATATGGGAGATAGACACATTGTCACACATCAGCTGCACACAGGCAGCTGCACACCATCATCAATAGCTTCCGCACAATTGCACCAAGCAACATCATCAATCAGTTGCACCAGCAACACCATCATTCAGCTGCCCCTGCAGCATCATTATTCAGCCTCAAGAAAAGGCATCATCAACAACATTTGTTGCACATTAGCAACAAAATCACCATCGTTGCACATCAGCAACATCAACAACAACCTCCATACATGCAAAATGCGTTGAACATCAGCACAACTTTATTTGGGTTCTGCTTCCTTCAACTCACGACTCTCATACATCGTCGGATTTGAGAGGAGCAACAACCCCCTTTACAGCAGCACATCGCTGCTCCATTTGCCTCTAGATTTGCCTTCATTACAACAGTGATGCAGCTGCGACGCAGCTGCCCCCTTTACAGCAGTGACACCACTGCCTCTTTATTAGCAACATTTGGGAGTAACACCTTTCACAATCTCTTGTGCAAGTTGGACGTTCTTGATATCCACCCTCCAACTTGAGGGGGAGTGTTGGAAATTAGGAACGTTATTAAATTGTTATTTAGTTTCCTTTTATTAGTTGATTGTAATTGATTTGGAGTAGTCTCCAAGTAACCTAGTTTTCCTAGTTAAGCTTGTAATATCTCCACAAATACTTAGCCTTTTGGCTCTATCAACAACAACCCGAGAATTATTCTTCTTAACAAAATCTCTAATTTCACATGTGCTTTCTAAGAAGGGCAAATATAGGGTTTTAATTCTTATAATTATGAGCCCATCTCGAATGTCTAGCTAGTGGATATATCATATATGTATTCTTTGCTTGTCTTGTTTTCATCAACTGTGGGCTTCTTTTATATATATGTCCAATTTTATTAAGATATAATGGATGTAGGAGATCAATTTTGACTTCTTAATATATATAGCAGTCCACCAAGTCAGCCTGTGACCAGATGAGCAATACATTTGTCCTTCCTTTTTAATATAGTATACAGAAAATTGATTGCCAGAGCGTAGCATATTTTCGTCTCTTCTGTTGTCAAAACCCCTTTTTTTCTCTTTCTTTTTTTTTTGGCAGGCTGGTTTGTAAAGCAGTAGCAGATTAAAATGGGGCTAACTCAACAACTAAACTCTTTTTCATGAACGAGGTCTTTCGTTAGGAGAGTGTCGTATACAACAAGTCTAGCGCGCTACGGTTAGGGTTTACCGAATATTAGTGGCTCCGACAGCACAAGGGCACTCATATCATGCACGACACTACACTATCGAAAAGCGACTCTCTCACTGCGAGACGACTGAAAGTGCGGGAAGAAGAAGAATACTATTTGGTTTAATATTGTTGTGTATTATTCATCTCACAAAGAGGGATATATATACACACATAGAGTTACAATCCTAATCTCACTATCACATGGAGTAATTAGACTAAAATCTAATATTACAAGGAGTTACCTAAAATATAATACAAAAGTCAACACTCCCCCTCAAGTTGGTGCATAGATATCATTCATGCTCAACTTGTCTAAGAACTTCGATAAAACATGGTCTTCCGTCCTGATTGCAGCACTTCAACAATTTTATCATCCAACTTCTCCTTAATAAAGAACCTATCAACCTCAACATGTTTCGTCCTATCGTGCTGTTCCGAATTATGAGCAATATCACGGGCAGCTTGTTTATCACAAAATAACTTCATTGATTGACTAGGTGCAAAACCCAAATCTTGTAATAGCAGTATAAGTTATAGGATCTCACAAACTTCTAGTGCCATACCTTTATATTTAGCTTCTGCACTTGACCAAGTAACCGCATTATGCTTCATACTCCACCATGTAACAAGATTACCTTCCACAATAGTAAAGTAATTTGACGCCAAGCGTCTATCATCAACTGATCATGCCCAATTTGTATCTGTATATAACCTTCAACTCTGAGATGGGCCATTCTTTGTAAACAAAATTATTTTTCTTGGACTCCCCTTCAAATATCGCAATATCCTCATAAATTCCTTCATATGTTGCTCGCCAGGATCATATATGTACTGGCTAACCACACTGAAGGCATAGGCAAGATCAGGCCTCGTGTGAGCCAGATACATCATTCTCTCAACAAGCCTTTGATATCGACCTTTATCAACCGATATTTAGGTTGGATTAATCTCAAGTTTGAGTTCTTCTTCCATTGGTGTAGCAATTGGTTGACAAGCTGACATGCCAATTTTATGCAACAAATCTATCTTGTATTTTCTTTGTAACAGGAAAATTCCTGATTTAGATTGTGATACTTTGATTCCCAAAAAGTATTTCAGAGAACCAAGGTCTTTCATCTCAAATTCCCTGAGCAAATAGTCCTATAACATTTTTCGTTCTTTTGGATCATTTCCTGTCACCACCATATCATCAACATACACAATTAAAGCTACAAGCTTACCCTAGTTCTACTTAAGGAACAAAATGTGATCCAAATTACTCTGCTTGTAACCAAACTCCCTTGTAAATTTTCCCAAACCTACCAAACTATGCTCGTGGAGACTATTTCAAACCATATAGAGACTTGTTCAATCTACACTCTTTTCGACTGTATTTTTGTGGAACGCCACACCCAAGTGGAAGATCCATGTACACTTTTTCTATCAGGTCTCCATGCAAGAACGCATTCTTTACATCAAATTGTTGTAAAAGCCATTCCAAATTTGCAGCTAAGGACAACGATACTTAAACCGTGTTGATGTTAGTTAATAGCGCCAAATTCTTCATCCAATCAATTCCATATGTATGAGTGTACCCTTTTGCTACCAACCTTGCCTTGAATTGATCAACAATACTACCGGCCTTGTACTTCATTGTATAGACCCATCTACATCCCACAGGTTTCTTGCCAGCTGGCAAATCAACTATCTCCCAAGTAGCATTCTTCTTCAAGGACTTTATCTCTTCGTTCATCGTTGTTTGCCACAAGGGTCAACTAAAGCTTCCTGCACACTTTTAGGAATAGATATAGTAGATATGCAAATGACTTATTTAATTCAAACAACCGATAGGTAAACACATAATTATTCATAGGATATTTGACGATGCACCTTGGGTCGCCCTCATAAGTGGATTTCAAGATACCTCTATTAATACAGGAGGCAACTACTGGTTGGTTCGTTGTTGTTGGCATCCGTGACTAAGGATGAATAGTTATGGGTATAAGAAGCAGACAAAGGTGGCGAAAAGAATGACAGTGGCTCTACGGTAGTCGATGACGTAGGAGAACTGCTAATCTTATCTTCATTTTCGTGTAAATGCATTTCACCACTTATTTCCAAGTTACCACCACTTAAATCCAAGTCATTCACGTCTACATGTTCATGTGAATGAGAATTGCCAATTATTTCTAAGTTACTACCACTTAAATCTAATTCATTCACTGCTTCTATATTCACGAAGCTATAATCAAGAGTCTGCGATTCCTTCTATTGCTCCCCCTGAAGTGAGGACTCCAATGAGATGAACATAGCATTCTCATGAGACACTACATCTAAGGTGACATACATTTTCTAAGTGGGTAGATGATAACAATGATACCCTTTCTGATATGATGCATAACCACAAAACACACTTCAAGGCACGGGGATCAAGCTTACTGCATTGATGCTTGTGAATGTGGATAAAAACAACACACCCAACCAAGCAATGTGGAAGATTCAGAATGGCAAGCGGTGAGAGTCGTCAATGTTTGAAAGGGTGTTTGGAAGTTGACGGATTGGGATGGAACATAGTTGATCAAATATGCTGTAGAGGAAAGAGTTTTTCCCCAATAGGACATTGGCAAATGAGCTTCAAGTATAGATGCACGAACAACCTCAAAGGAGGTGCCGATTTTTCTTTCTACAACTTCATTCTGTTGTGGGGTATACGAACATGTAGTCTAATGAATGATGCCATAGTGATCCAAGTACTTGTACAATTCAAAGTTCACATATTCACCACCATTGTTACTGTAGAGCACTTGTATCTGAGTCTTAAATTGAACACAACACCCATTTTATGAAATTTCTGAAACAACAAATTCACTTAACTTTTCAATTTCATAGAGCATACCTAAGTCATTTGGGTGCAATCATCAATTAAAGTAACAAACCAGTGGGCACCCCCAATGTAGCAATCTTAGATAGACCCTAAACATCATAATGAATCAACATAAATGGAAAGGAACTTTTCTTCATACTTGGTGAAAAGGAAGTACGATGGCTTTTCTCCAGTTCACAAATGTCACAATGAAATCTAGAAACATCAAACTTTGAAAATAACTTAGGAAATATCTTTTGTGAATAACTAAAAGAAGCATGTCCAAACAACGATGCCATAACCATATTTCAAATTCTTTATTCTTCTCCCCTAAGAACCTTCCACAAACAAAGCTTGAGTATATCGACCAGAGTTTTCTGACGTCAAGTCCAAGTAGTAGTGCTTTCCTCGCCTAACACCATAACTGATCGTCCTGCGAGTCCGCTTGTCCTTGAATACACAGAAAAAGGCCAGAAAATCACAATACAAGTTAAGGCCACAGTAAGTTCAGCAAAGGATAAAATGTTATAGTCCAATGAAGGAACAAGAAGTACGGTGTCTAACGAAAGGTTATTAATAAAGGATATGGTGCCTTCCCTAATAACAGGGGTATAATTACCATCTGCAGTAGTTGTGGGGATGACTTTAAGGTTTGTACATGTCTAGAATTAAAAGGCATATGCTTTCTTAGCACCAGAATCAATTATCCATGTATTATTTGAAATAGATGCATAAACCTTTAAAGCCTTACCATTGTTACCTGTAGCAGTGACCAAAACAAATGCTTGTCTGGCTACATATTTAGAATCATCTTTCGTTTCAGTAACAGATGCACATGACTTGTTGTAACTAGGATCACGAGTCTTGTCCCACCATTCAAATAGCCAATAATTTCATAACATTGATTCTTAGAATGTCCGGTTGACCACAATGAGGGCATTTTCAATCAGCAATGGGTGAGAGGAGCGTTCAACATTGTGGTAGAACGATCAACCCCTCCACCATCGGCCTTAGGAACCCGATCTTCGCAGGTTCGGTGGTCATGGTCGATCTGGGTTTGAGTGGGATGACGCCCTACCATGGCGGCAACTTCGAACTGGGCAACCTCGTTTTACATGGTTTCCTTCTTCAGCCTCACAACGAACATAAGCATAAGATTCTTGGAACCCAAGTACAGGGTCCTTCTGCAAAATTTCTCCTCTAACTTGATCAAACTCAACATCCAATCCAGCTAGCAAGATATAAACTCTTAGTCTTTCAATCAACTTAGCATGTGCCTTGATATCACGATCAAAAGGCAGAACTACTATATCACGGTGATCCAATTCCTGAAAAATGGCAATCAATTCCCCAAAATAATTCGTTAGGGATTTTCCATTTTGTTTGGTAGTAAACGCTTTTTGGTTCAAAGTGAACACTTGAACTTCATCAGTTCCATCAAAGAATGTTGTCGAAAGAGCATCCCAAATCTCCTTCACCGTCTTCAGGCTGATGTAACGCTTCATAATTTCTTGTGTTATGGAGGTCAACAACCAACTCTTGCTTTTCTGGTTTGACATACCACTTACTGTACTTGGGATCTATCTCGACAGGTGCCTTCTCTTTGCCACGAATATACCCTATTTTTCTCTTGCTGCGATATGCATCTCCATGAGTTGACTCCACATATTGTAGTTCTTCTTGATAAGAGTAATTCCAGCAAGAGTGATTCAGTAGGGATCCCAAAAATAGAGTTCTTTAGGAAGGAACAAAAGAGTTATTCTTATCGATTTTGTTAATCGCAACTAGATGGTTTCATGATCTTCCTCTGTCTATTTTAGACACTTTATTTACAATTGAGGCTTTTCATTGTAGTGACTCTTTTATTTTGTATAAAATAAATAAATAAATAAAAAGAAAAATTAGTGTCTTCATTATTTAAATTTTCTAATTTTTTTGCAAGGATAATCTTTAAATGAAGACTTTAAAACATAGACGGTTTGGATCGTTAGAGAATAATTTGTAGGGACCCCACACCATTGAGAGGTTCAAATCTCCCCTTTCTTGTTCATCAAAAGAAAGTATACAAATTTATAAATAAACCCAATCCTAGATATGTATTTATAAAAAAACCCAAGCACTATTTAAACATAGAAACACACCCAAAATCAACTCCAAAGTCAACTTTTTGGGTGTGTTTATAAATGAGTTTTGAGTGTGTGTAATGATGAGTTTTGAGTGTGTTTATAAAGTGTTTTGAGTATTGGGTTTTTTTATAATTTCAACCTCCATTTTGGGTGTTTTAGTGAAACTCCCAAGAAAGTAACCCTTCTGAATGATCATAATGACAATATCACCTCTTTTTTCTTTGGCAAATAAACAAATTAAACATACATTACAAGTAAAAAAGGAAAAACATCATCTTCTTTAAAGTCTCTTTGTACTCCCATCTTAAATCTAAAACTACATTTTTTTTAGGTTACAATAGAAGGAATTGAACCATAGCCTAACCTTAATACTAAATAATGTCCCCACCCATTCTCACCACTTGGGATAACCCAGAGCTTTAAAGTACATCATTTGCATTATCTTACAATCATACAAATATGTCGTTTGCTTCTGTTTTTGCATTTAAGTCAATCATTTTTATACTAACACAATCATTCTCTTGTCAGTCTATCATATATATTTTTTTTCAATACAAGCGTTAGTTTAAACTACGATTTTTCACAAATGCACTACTAAATATGCCACTGGGTTAGACCCTTTTGGCCAACCTATCATGTCTAAAACCTACCATGTCTAAATTTATACAGAAATTTACTTTCATCTCTTGACCAAAATGAGCTCAATGGGCCCAAAATGGGTACTTTCCCCATATTTACGTGCAAATGCAAAAGCCCAGTGACTCGGCCCACAAAGGCCTCAACAAAACTAGACTATTAACCCGTACCCAGTCTGCATTTGCACAATCCGAAAACGGCGAAGCCATTTCCGAAACACCAGCCAAACCCTTCTCTAAACTCACTCACTCTCTCTCTCCGACCCTGCGAGACCCGAGCGACCCCTCACTCTGCGACCATGTTGCGCCGCGCCACCGCCCTCTTGACCCGACCTGTGATCTCCCTCCGGGCCCGACCCTTCTCCACGGATGTCTCAGAAATTCCAGTAGCCGACACGTCGTTTTATGATGCTTGGAAGAAAGTGATCCCAACCTTAGAGCCACCCCACACCCCATTGACCTTCATGAAGCCTCGGCCTCCAACTCCATCTTCGATCCCTACTAAGCTCACTGTCAACTTTGTGCTGCCTTATAACTCGGAGCTTGCAGCCAAAGAGGTCAGTTTGTGAAAGATTCGTTGTGGTTTTGGTGCAATTTTTTCGTTCTGATGTTGAATTTAAGAGTTTTATGATATGGGTTTTGTTTGTTTTTGTGTGGGTTTATCTGGGTTTGGTGCTAATCTTGGTTTTGGGGTAGAATTGGTTATCCTTTGTTTGATGTGATCTCATTTGGGTATTTTCTTGTTCGGACTAAGTTTAGATGGGTTTGGTTCTAATTAGAGATCGATATCAATTTGTAAACTTTGATTTTGTTGTGACCTTATATGGCTTTGGTTTTATTTAAATGTGAATTTGATGGTTAACTGATAAATGTAGAAAATTGGATTCTGATATAGTTTACAACTTGATCCTTTGTGTAGATGTCATTTTGGTAAATGTACTAATCAACGAATTGCAAACTTGTATTAGGTGTTCATATCTTCAAATTGATGAAATTGTACTTACTAAGGATGCCACATTTATATCCTTGTAAATTTCTTGTATGAGACTGTTTTGTGTTTCTTAGCGAAGGTCCATTTTTCAGAACAAGGGTTGTTAACTTCAAGTCAATGTCAAACTTCCATCATGAATGTTGTGATTATGTTCGTTAGCATATGAAATTTTAGTAGATTGATTTTCTGCATTTTTATGTTTCTGAATTCGGATAGAAAATATCTGGGAAATTGCTGCTAAGTGCTTTTTCCATACCACTTGTGTATTTCTTTTATTACATTTTCCAGTCTTGGTTATCCATGTTTTTCCTTTGATACCTATTGGTTACTTGGTGATTGAGAGATGTTGGCAGAAAATGAAATGGAATTTCAGATCTGTAGTGTTTGATGTACTTGTACCTTAACTGGTTTAGCAGCACTGTGTCTTAGTTGACCATTTCATATATTCTGCTAACAACAGGAAACACAAGATTTGGGTTTCCCCCTCTCCTTTCCCGCAATCTTTCAGTTCCGAGCATCAATTGCTTGGTTCATGGTATTCATTCCATTACTTGTTGATTGGCTCCCATGTGGTCAGTGTTTTGAAACCCGCAAAGGTACTTATCTAGCTATTTGCTAGTGTTTCCTGTCTCCCGAAGTGGATTGGGGAATTTCTGAGTATTTTTTTTAAAATGGGTCCAATAGCTGGATCCTGGAGCAGATTTTATTTTTCTCAACTTAAGACTTGAGTAACATGGGAGGGGTGAGCTAGTGCATGGTTGCATGCCCATAAAAACTGGTCAAGGTCCAGTTGGCAGTTGAATTGTTAGTTTTTTCTACCCTAGTTTTCATACAAGCATCTAGGTGCCTGCACATTTTCTGTACTCAGATCCCTGGAACTAATCAACTGTAACTTGGTTCTTATTTTGTAGTTAGTCTCATATATCTGGTTGATATGTTCTCTACATTTTGTTTGATTGATGCTCCTTCAAAACAAACAGAAATCAAACAGAAGTATGGTAGGGCTAATTTCCTTTCCAAATCAAAAGAGAGATTTTTTGTTTTTTTTACTTTTACCTTTATGATTTGTGTTATACAGTGCTCCTAGGCATACACTATGTGAAGGCAATTTTCTAGAACTGAAAATTAGATTCCATGTTTGTCCATTTTTTATCCTTGAATCTTGTCATACCTTATTTTTTATTGCTGTGTGAATCTTTTCAAGCAAACCTAAATACAGCACTTCATAGGTTTTCTGCCAAATAATGTAGTCTTATCTGTTCCATTTCAAGCAAAAGATAGATTTTCTAGCAATAAAACCAAATGAATTCACTTTCCCTTTTCCACAAATTAAAGAAAAAATTTGCTGATGCATTTTGAGATCAAATGCTCTTCCTTTTAGGGTATTTCTATTATTCTGCTATTGGTGTTATCCTCAGTTGGATTGAAGACTTTGCGTATTTAGTGTTGGTGTAAGATAGTCACTGAATATCTTCTTTACAATCCTCTTCACTGCATGTCTGGCATTTGGAGTTTAGATAGTAATATGTGAAGGGATTGTTGAAATGCCAATTATTCAAAAGCTCATGTAGGAAATATGCCAAAAGAAAATTATGTATATCTTGTCTGACGCACACTGATAGCTGAAGGGGGTAAAGGCTGTCATTGAAATTATGAAAACCTGTGGGCAACAACCAATGTTTTCATTCTGTTCGTTAAATAGTTGAGAATCTCGGTAAGGAGTCAAGGATGCCAGCCCCTCTATCCCAGTATCATGGTTTAGTGATACAGTACTTGCATGCAAGAATTCAAAATTACAAATACATATACAAATGCAGCCTACGCACACACGAAATTGTTTAGAGAATTAAAATTTTCTGCATTTTGTTCGATACAATGTTTCCACTTGTGAATATTGTATTACTGTATCTTACTTTTTATGAATCATGTCTCAACAGGTTGACATGGTAATCATACCAGCAAGCACTGGGCACATGGGTGTTCTTCCTGGACATGTAGCAACAATTGCAGAGTTGAAACCTGGGGTCCTATCAGTACACGAAGGAACTGATGTGACAAAGTATTTCGTCAGCAGTGGTTTTGCATTCATCCATGCGAACTCTTATGCAGATATAATTGCTGTAGAGGCTGTCCCTCTTGATCGTGTCGATGCAAGTCTTGTCCAGAAGGGGCTTGCAGAGTTCACCCAGAAGCTCAGCTCAGCTTCGACTGACTTGGAGAAAGCTGAAGCTCAGATTGGAGTTGATGTGCATAGTGCCCTCAATGCCGCCCTCACAGGCTAGTTTTACTAGTCTTTTCACTCTGTTGTTGATTTAGTCCATTTGTACCCGCTGTTACATCTTTAAGGTGCGGCAATTCGACACTTGGATCGGTCTCATGGAGCCAATATGTGTCTCAACACTTTTTTCTTGTAGTTCTGTGTTGAATGTGGAATTGATGAAAAAATAATACTGGAATTTGATGTCATCTGGTTTACAGAGTTGGTCAAATACTTAGAAGAAATGAGTGATTACCATCCTTGTTTCATTTCAAATAACAAAAAGAAACCAATAGGCAATTTCTAGTTTGTATTCTACAATTTGGCATAGAATCAGATCCTGGCCTTGAATGGAAAATGACATTGAATCCATCATTCTTTTTTAATCCTTTTATATCTTCTTCAGGCATCTAACTAATAAAGAATTAGAATCTAAAAGTTGTAAAAATAATAAATTTGTCAATGGATTTGTTGGCAATTATGTGTAAAGGGTTTAAACAGTAAAAAAAAAAAATCTATTTCTGAGAAATAAACAAACAAAAAGCAAGAAAAAGAACACACAGGCATAGCATGACAAGGGACTTTATTATCTCAATTGGAAATGAATTGCGTGGTGGGTTGATATTCAATTTGTTGATGGACGAGTTTCATAATCACGTCTCCAAGTTGGTACTTTTTCTTATGTATTTATTTGATTCGCTTGGATTTCAAGATTCAACCATTTGCTTCAACCAATTGAAGACAAGGAAACCAGAAATGGACTGAAAGCTATTCCACAATTTGATAGTTGATTATTCTTCTCTACATTGTGATGACCCACAAGATGGAAAAGTGTGCGATAAAACTGATTGAGAATATTATATTATTAACAATGTTGTATAACCCCAAACTATAATGAACAATGAAATCACATCATCATAAATCACAAGGACACCAAATAAAGAGAAAAAAAGCTCTGGAAAATGCCAAACACATTGTAGAAAAAGCTAATCTACATTACATTAACATTTTTAAGTCCTATTTGTTTTCACCAAACAATTTCAAAAGCAATTTTAATTATCATAAAACGCTTTTAACATATCAAAAACAAGATTGGTTGAGAATTATCTAATAAATATTTTATGTTAAGTATTGGTTGCATATTTGTAATCTCGACAGTTGGATTGTATGTATGTTACATACTAAATCTATCAACACATCTAATAAATGCATTCCAACGTTCGATATTAAAAATATATAACTAATTCTTAACTTAAATACTTATTGAATAATCTCCTCTGAAAACAGTACCAAACAATCAAAATTTACAAACTATTGTTTTCATTTAAAAAAGAGCAAAAAAACAAAAAACAGAAAATCATTTAGTTTAGACAACTCATTCAATAAGCCACATGGCATGGTCCTCGTGGAGAGGAAGCAAAATGGAACGACCAAATAATTGGAATACCTTGGAGCGTGGGACAGTCTCCACCGTCGATTCCAACCTCTTTCATCGTGGCCGTTCCAAGAACATGGAGAAAGCAAGCAAGCAATCAATTATGTCTCTTTTCCCAACCACTTGCCACGTCGCACGTGTTATAATTCGATGGCGATGCGCTGGTCCTCCCTCCAGGGCCGCACGTGTAACGGGCAGAAAAAGAAGCAGCTGCCCGCAGGCCACGGGTAGTGGGTGCGGGCCCGGGAGACAAGGACCTGGGAAGTAGAGCCAGTATGGTCCTGAGTCAGGTGGGTCCTACGCTTCGACGGTTTTGTTATTGTGGGTCCGCCTCCGAGTCAGCTCCACGGTTGGGTCATAATTCTTTTATTGGTTTCTTTTGGGCAATGGGGCCAAGTGTTCGCTAAAATGCTAGTGGTCCAAGTTCTAGAGAGATCTTGTAGGTTGACTTCAATGCCCTTATGCGTTGCTCATTTCTACAAAGCTTGCCCTCCAGACTGGTGTTGCTCTAGCAATCAGTTGGTGGAGCCTTGTAATTGCTAAAAGAATACAAGGGTAATTTGAGAAGATCGGGTTATATATCATTGATTTTCTTTTGACATGTGTCCCAAAGATTTGGCAAATCCTCTTTCTGCCCCTAATTTTCCCCTATTTTCCATTTCTTTGTTTATTTTAACGAGTTCTTATTTATCAACCATGAATATGTAATTCAGACTTAAAGCATCTCCGACGGTAGTTGCAAATTGAACTTTCAAAATTAAAGTTTGTTGACCTATGTGACAATTTGAAAAAGTTTATTTGCTACTTTATAATTTTAATTAATAAAATATTATGAAAAAATATTAAACAAAATATGAAAACATATTAAGAAAGTCTATATATTTATTATTTGACCCAAAAAAAAATGTATGTTTTTAGCATTTTTAGTGTAGGTTTTGTTCTTTCAAAGCAAAATTAAATGTTTTGAAGAATCAAAATCAACTTATTGATTTTAAAGAGATAAAAATAGGTATATTTCGTTACTGAATTTGACAAGTCTATTGTATAATCTTGATTTAAAAGTTTTATCTTATATTTATTTACTCAATGAAAAATAAACTGAATAAAATATGAAGATAAACGAATCCACTAAAGACACCTCAATCAAGTTCCCAAGAGCACTACCACTAGATTTTACCTAGGAGCTAGATACCATATCCTATTTTAAGGTTGCATCTCACATGTACCATTTATAGCTAATACTAAAACATGCCTAGAAACGAAGAAAAGAAATACGTTGAACATTGAAACTAAACGTATCTTTCTCGTACATAAACTTTGTTCTTAAAAGGAGGAACACATAAAAAAACAAGAAACCGCCCTTTGATTCTCATTCCAAGTAAAATAGTAAATGGTACTTAGTCTTAGCAAACAGAAAAGAAATTGGTACCATTAGATTAATTAACCTCTCCCATTACAAATAGTCTAGGGGAAAAGAACCTACAATTAAAATAAATACTAAAATTCATGGATGTACTAAAAATACCCAACACAAAAGGGACCAAATGCAAAAAAAAAAAAAGTAAAATGTGGCAAAAAATAAAGGAAAATGAGATGCTGATGCATGCACTGCAGGCTGCAGCCAATAGATTGAAGCACCATGGAATCTCAAAAACCACCCATTGTTTTTCTTTAATCAAGTATTTCTTGGACCAAAATACCCTTCCACTTCTAACCAATTAGAACCATGGGTTTTGCATAACAATGTAGAAGTTGACTCTGGGAAGGAATCTGATTGGTATAGACCACTTGTTCAAATAAACCCACTTGTACCTTATTCCATCAAGTCCACCCAGCAAGTCTTTATATAGGCCAGCACTTGCTCATCAGTTTCCTCCCCCCAATTTCACATTCTTTAGAGCAATCACTCATTCAAGCCCTCAGCTCCTCTAATATATTTTTTTTCCACTATGAGGACTGGCATGTTCTCCTACACCACTTATGAAGATCGGCAAATTGAGCCTCATTTCCTTGATGCTTGTTTTCTTTGCAGAAAACCACTTGGAAATAACTCAGACATCTTCATGTACAGGTAATTTCATGACCCAATTCCTGAATTTTTATTCCAAGAAATTATTGGTTTTTTTTTTTATAGTTAAATTTGGCTTCAGATTTATTTTTCTTGTCTTTGTGGTCATGTTCTGATGTAAACTATGGGGGAATTTTGCAGAGGAAACACACCGTTTTGTAGCAAAGATTGTAGACAAGAGCAGATACAGTTTGATGAGGCTAAACAGAAGAGCTGGAAAGTGTCCTCTTCTTCTTCTTCTTCTTCCAGTAGGGGAGCCCTCAGAAAATCAGACACCAACAAGAACCCTACCCCCGACGAAAGTGTACGGAGGACAGGCACCGTTGCTGTAGCCTGATCTCAGAGTTTATATGCTGTTTATAATCTTACAGTTCCACGTGGCGAGATCATGGGGGGTTGAATTTTGATAAAGGGTTTCAAACACTGGGATTGTGAGGGGAATTACATAGGAAGTTGTGACGAATATCTTAAATTTGATGATTTCGGAAATATCGGTGGATCAAAAATTTGGAAATATTGTCGAATTGGGAAATAGAAAAGGAGAAGAAATCAAGAATACCTACTTAAGAGTTTTGTTTTGTTCAGGTTTTTTTGGGTCTGTTTTTACAAGGAAGAGCCTCCTTTGGTATATAGGATGGTTTGTAAATTTTTTGTAATGATCTTTGTTTACTTCTCAAAGGATTTTGAGACATTGAAAAGTTTCAAAGAGACTTAATTAAATCTTCACTCACGTTTCATGATTTCATTTTTGTTTTATTTATTTTTCTTTGCTTTTTTAATAGATTGTAGACTTAAAAAGTGTTTTGAATCATCATAAATTATGCTTTTTCTGTATCAACGGAAAATATCTCAACCTTTTTCTGCTTTCTGTATCAACGGAAAATATCTAATCACTTTACATTATCAAAGGAAGAAAAAAGAAAGTAATGGTTAAAGACCTAATTTGGAAATGGTTTAAGGACGAATCAAGTGGGGATGCCTCAATAACCATGAAACAATCCTCTCCTTCCTGTTTTAATACAAAATTCCGAACAGACTTCATTTGCACGTCTCTATTGCTCTTGTTTTTCTGTTTGTGAAGATCTGAACTGTTTTCAACAGTACTTGCAGTTTTGGAAGAGTTAAAAGCGTTTCGAGACGACTAAAATACTTCATATAATGTTTACCATAAGGCTACTCTGAACTATATTATAATTGTCAATTTAATTATTAAGTTTTGTTTTCTGTAAATTAAGTATTTAACTATATAAAAATGGCCAATTCGGAACTCCCGTCAATTTTTTAGATGTCCATCCAAATTTGCGTCAATTTAAGGGACAAATTCATAATTTTAAAAGAAAATAATAATAAAAAGATATTTAAAAAATCAGGAAAAAAAAAAAAGAGATGATAATAATTGGAGTGCCACAATAAATCTCTATATGTCACAACATGACTGCAACTTAGATATGGCTGGGCCTATATCATGAGGTACCATTATAACTTCTTGTTGATATAAGAACAATTGGTTTTAAAAAATTAAAATGTGAAAAGGCCATTAGTCTATAACACTAGAGCTCGTTTGCGTAGGCTATAATTCCTTCCCTCCATTAGTCCCATCTGTGCTTTCTTTGTTCCCACGATGTTGAAACTTTAGATCATCTTTTTAGCACTAGCTCTTTTGCTCGTGGAGTTTGAGTGTTATAATGGTTGTCCTTGTCCTCCTGTACCCGAGTCCAATGTGTTTGTGGGCTTTTGGTGAACACTGCGTTGTCCCAGGTTTTTGGCAGGCTGTATTTTAGATGCCATGTGTTGTTTGTTGGTCAATAAAAGCTAGTTTGGACCCTTAGGTTGGGCTAAATGCTGGCCTTTTCTTTATTTGCGTTAGACATGTCACTACTAGTGTTCTACTCTTCTAGTAGGAAGAGAAGAATGATTAGGTAATGTGAAGATAGTGTTGCGCTCTTTGATCTTAACCTCTAACCAAAGTCATTGTGCTCCAAGTGGGGAATCTGACTTGGATATGTTCTTTTCTATGCTTCAATTAAGAGGACTTAAACATTTCACTTGCTATGTAATAAAACTTAGAAGAAGTAACAACTTTAAACTAATATTGGACAAAAAAGTACAATACAAGTTCGAAGACAAAAGTGTCAGAAAGACAAAATATTGTTACAAGAAAGCAAACACAAGTTTGTGTGGACCTAAATACACTTAATAAAAACAATAAGTAGCCTAACAAAACTTGAAAATGCTGATGTAGCAAAGCAAATAAGATTTACCTACTCTTTTGCCTCTTCCCTTGAAAATGCTTTAAGCATTAATTGATTTCTATAATCTTCATTGGACATACTTTGTCCTATGAATCCTTATTTTTTGTCTGGTTGACCAATTGCTTGGTCAATGTTTCTTTAGCATCCGACGTTGTCTGATGGGCTTTTGGGCCTTTGGACATGCATGTGTTAAGTTTTGATCATTTTATGCTAACTGACCACAAAATCGGCCCATTAACGGTAGAAATTGGGTTGTGCTAATTTTGATCCAAACATTTTCTTTATATTTCTGTCGTCGTCAGTCTGGTACTTTATATTTTCATTGGCTTACTTCTATTAGACCATCTCCAACCCTTGGGGTGGAAACTCAAATTTTGAGTTTAGCCTCCAAAAACCATCTCCAACCCATGTATTTTGGGGGGTGGAAATTTGAGAAATCTCAAATCTTGGGTGGAATTTCAGTCCCATTTTTGCCTGGACTGATAATTTTGTGGGCCCAAAATCTGTTTTTTTTCCGAAGCCATGTGCACAATGTTTCTTTGGTTACACTGCTTTAAGAACTTTGTGCCAAAAATCGATATTCTTTGTCTGTTTGTTTTTTGTTTTTTTGTTTTTGTTTGTTTTGTTTTTTTTAAAATATTCCAACAACTATATTTGTAATCAATAATCATGATGAATTTTAAGCAATCTCAACGGCAAAATTTAATGATTGTCGTTTATTTAAAAATACTTAGATAATTTAAACACACTTACATAATTCAATGAAGAGTTCGAATTATTCCGGGCATACGTATGGTATTGTACTTATTTTTATTTTTTAAGTGAAATTCAATTATGTTTTGGAATTTTATTTTTTTTAGGTTAAAATGTTTAGAAAATTAAATCACGAGTGTTGAAACAAAAATAATGTCAAGAAAAATTAACAAGAAACAAAATTTAGGGGTTAATCATTCTTAAACAATTTAATAAAGTTGTGGACTCAAATTATGAGTCTACAAGGTTGGAGGAAAAAAAATTTTGAGTCCTGAAAATACATGAATAGTTGTATTTTGAAAGGTGAAAATTTGAGTTTAGCCCCAACATGGTTGGAGATGGTCTTACGGATCTTAATGATAAATCTTCTTGTGGCCTTGCATATCTTTTAGTCGTGCTCTGTCAACTTGCTGGCGGATATGGGAGTCTAGGAAGCAGTAGATTTTAATAATTATATGTTTTATTTATTTAATAATTAACATTATGAGATTTGAACTCACATTATAGAGAAAGACTAAATGCCACTACTATTTTTAACCAAATAAGGTTCCTCTTTTTGAGAAAAATGTGATAAATTGCGCTCATAATTCAGGCTGAAAGGTCGTCAGTCACAAGGACCAATACAAATACAAAAGCTCACGAGCAACAAGTGCACAAGGTTTACATCCTCTCATAGCCACATATGGCCTATTCCAGAAAGTCTGGAAAAACCATACAAATACCTCATCGCAACACCTCATCGCAACTAACTACAAAAACTCAAAAGGAGTTGATGCACTTATCCAACTAAAAAAACTGCAACACAAAACAAGTAAAACAAAACTTGATCTACCACCATGTTGTCGCGCCAAGACAACCAAACAACCATCAAACTCAGCCCAAGACGGAAGCGTTGGAGGCAATGAGCGAGGACAAGAAGTGGAGAGGGTAGGGGAAGGTTTAGGAGGGTAAGAGGGTAGGGATAGAGGCCACTGACGCCAAAGGAGAATGGCGGCTGAAACTTTTCTGTCTTACGATTTTTTTCAAAGCTCCTTGATTATTAGTTGTGTGATTTAATTTCAATTACAACATTAATTCGTGGCTACAGATATTGGAACCCAGTTTTAGTCCAAGTAAAGTAAAAACAGCAAACAAGCAAGCCAACGTTTTCCAAGATCGGTTCAACAACGTAGAATGCCCTGCAGGAACAATCCCTCTAATTAGGCCACCAAGATCACATGATTATAATTGGAGTGCCCCAATAAAGTCCTATACGGCAACGGCACAGCACGGCCGCAGATTAGATGGAGCTATTGACAACAGTGAGGTACGTACCATTATAAGGGGACAAATAATGTCTATTCATATGGTATATTTTTATTCGTGACCCTAACAAATTTCTTGTGGTTGAAAGAAGGATAAATATAGACACGCTTGCTACAATGTTCAATGAGCTGGTTTTGTGCAAACCAACCATAAATTTGTCTCGAATACTGTCTTACGACCTCTTTCCAAATACAATGGGGAGCAGTTCGATGTGGATATCACTATATTAAAGGTAACTCACAGAATACAGTTCTATTCTATTAAGGAATGTTTTAAGGAATTAATGCAAATGACAGATTGAGTTTTATAGTGAAAGTCAAAGACAAGATAATCCAAGACAAAATTTTCTTTTCTGATTGATGATGATTTACACTTTTAAATTTAATCAGAAGGTGGAGAATAGCTGTTGGTGGCTCCTAGTGCATGGCGAGCCAATAGGGTATTGGCCTCTCCACGTTTTCTCAACGTTGGCTGATAGTGCTACATAGATACATTGGGGTGGGGTGATGACCAATTTGAGAATTCATGGCCGTCATGCACCAACTCAAATGGGGGGTGGCCAATTTCCTCACGAAGACTTTGGAAAGGCACGTTATATCCGCAGTCTGCAATACGCAGATGTCACTGGCTCTTTCAAAGACCCAGAACGTCAAACCCTCCGGCCTTTTGCGATAAAGTCTCTTTGTTATGGCATAAGTATTCCACATAAGGACAGTGAGTATGAAAGCCATATGCATTTTGGAGGTCCCGGACACTCAAAAGATTGTCCAACTTAGCAATAATGAAAAGGGAAAAGATGGACGAGAGAGTAATTCCATATTGAAATAAATAAAGTCTAATGACGAAAGAGATTAAGATGAGTTGTTCTATGAAGAATATCACATTGGGAGCACTAGTATATATGATATATGTAAGTTCCTAAATATTCTGAAAATTTATATTTCCAGTAATTTTTCGAAACAGAATTGATGTCGAATTTTTTTAATTTTATGTTTTGTTACCAAATTGGAAGAATGATTTCATTATTAAATAACCTATACGTGGAAAAGGCTGATTCTTACAGAACCTACATTATAATTGTCCGATGGCATTATCAACTTTACAAAAATAGCCATCCAATTTAGCTCACTTATGCTCTTTCACCTTTTCTGCAGTAGTTTTCTAATCTTCTGTCCTCTGTCATTGAAACAAGATTCAGCAAAGCTGAATGAAACACCATCAAGTAACCTTTGCCCTCTGCATGATCATGAATCTTCTTCTGCTAGCACTCTCCACTTGCTCACCTAGTTTGGCCAAGTGATTCATTCGTCTCTTCCATGATGCCGAGGCCCCCAATTGGCTCTGATTTTTTACCGAGTCAAGTTGCTCATTTTCAACAGATTCAGGGCTTCTCTCAGATGTATTTCCTCCGCCTGTTTCTTGAATAATCTTCTTCAATGTGTCTACTACCTGACTCATTGTTGGCCGATCTTTTGCACTCTTCGACAGACAACTATCAGCCAACCTAGCAATTTTTCTTGCTGCGCTGATCGAATACTTGTTTTCAAGCCGGCTATCCATTATCAAGCCGAACTTTTTGCCATCATGAGGGAACTGTTTCACCCATTCTAAGAGTCTCTGCTCTGTTCTTGGACGGTTTCTCTCCAATGACCGTCTGCCTGTAAGAATCTCATACAGCACCACACCGAAACTCCATACGTCACTCTTAGTTGTGAGATGGCCTGTCTCAACGTAATCTGGTGCAGCATACCCGTATGTCCCCACTACCTGATCATGAAACAAATTCCCATTAGCATTACAATAGTCTTTAAAATTTAAATGCATTTAATGCAGTGACTTTGCAAGCCAATCACTAACAGTTTAGTATGAAGCAGTATACAAATGCTCTTTGCTTCAAAGTTGGTGTTTTAATATGCATGGCTTGTCCATCACTTGATTGCTTTCTAGTATTTTCCAGACTTAATCTCACCTTATTTCTAGAACTTTCACTAATGCAAGATAATGTTCCAATATGTTTATTGCATGAATTTAGTGTATGACTTTGAGTCGCGATAAAGTTGGGACCAGGTGCATGCTACAAATGCTTGTGAGAAATAAGAGCACTTACTGCAGTTGAAACATGAGTATGGCCAACCATTGGCCCCTCCCTTGCAAGCCCAAAGTCAGAAAGCTTTGGTTTAAAATTCTCATCCAGTAACACATTCGCGCATTTAAGATCTCGATATATTACCTTCATCAATAGCATAAGAAAAAAATCAGAATAATAATGGTTAAGACTAAGCTTGAATGCTGAAAATAACATGTAGATGATGTAGAGAATAAACTAATGGAACAGTTCCATTTTAACGTGGTCTTGGGCACCCCTCAGTCACAAAGTAAATGCAGAAGAGCATTTGCGGGGAAGGGGGTGCAGAGGTTAGGGCATGGATGAAAAATCGATGTGGGAATGGGTCTCATGGCCATGAAAAAGTTCAGGGTTGACCTTATCCAAAGAAAGAAGATATTTTCTCAAATTTGGACATCTGTCCACTCCCAGAACCAGAAGTGAATGTATATCTTGTTGGATTATGACTAGTTTGTTGACTTGTTAACCATGTTGGATTATGACTAGTTAGTTGACTTGATAAGTTGTCATGTGACAACTTATCAAGTCAACTAACTAGTCATAATCCAACACATCTGCCCCAGGAGAAAGGTATACAATCTGTGATGAGTAGTAGTACTATATATTCAATATATATGCCCGGTGCCAACAAGCTCTAGCTCAGAACCTGGATATCCCCAACAATATGAGATAAAACAGCTGATTTTAAGCTTCAAGTATAAAAGTGGGATTGTATGTAGAAACTAATGGTTAATATCAACGCTTAGAGCTAACCTGAATTTCCAATCCTTCATGAAGATAAACTAATCCTTCAGCTGCTCCAAGTGTTATCTGCAATCTTGTCTCCCAAGGAATAGCTGGGTATGCCTTGTTAAATAGATGGTCTTCCAAACTTCTGTTTGGCATATATTCATAGACTAGCAGTCGTTGAATCCCTCTTTCTCCATCCACAGCACAGTATCCTATTAGTTTGACAAGATTTGGGTGCTCCACAACACCGAGAAATTGAACTTCCGCCACCCATTGTTTGTGACCCTGTATGGAAAACAGAACTATAAGAAATGATATTAAAAAAGAGCGAAAGAAATCGATCATGAAGTCACAAACATCCATATCATCCACCTCTAGATCACTTTCCATCCTTTGAAATAGGGAACGATTACCATTCCAACTAGACGAAAATCTCAACGATGAAAAGGAGCCACAAATAGGCAAAGTGGCTCCCAACAAAAAGTTCACTATGAAAAACAGGTTGATACAAATATGCTAAGAGAAAAACATTGTCCATCTTAATCCCCATATTATTATAGAAGGATTGTTTTGAGGAAGATGATTCTAGGGGAAAAATTTGTGACCCACAGAGGAAGATACACATCACTAAATACCATCTTATCTAATGGATGTCATTCTCCATGACAGAGAAAGGTACAGGTTTGGCTGCATAAAGACACAACAAAATCTAGGTATTCTCCCTTGCAAAAATAAATGGAGCCATATATGCATATATAAAACAAATTTCAGAAGAAATATTTCACTGAATAGCTTCAAATTCCCTTTAAAGGAAAGAAAAAAATGCTGTCATAGAAAGAGACTGAACAGAAATGTAAGGAGAGGAGGGCCAGAAGACTCAGAAAAAATCAATTAACTATATTTTAGACAGCGGTTTAGCTACTTTGAGCATAAGTCAATAAAATGTTCTTAAGCACTTCAAATAATAATGGGAAAGAAAAAAACTCTTGAGGGCATTGTTTAACAATTCAATTTAATAGGAAGATGCTTAAAATACCATACCTGTAAGCCATCATTGTTAAGCTTTTTAATGGCGACCACGATTGGATCGCCCTTGGCATCAGCAGGCTTAATTGAACCTTTATAAACATTCCCAAATCCACCTTCTCCAATCTTAAGCAGCCTGCTGAAATCGTTTGTCGCATGCCTGAGCTCTTGGAAAGTAAATACTCGCAAATTATGAGCCTTCTCTTCATACAATTCGGGTATACCGCGCGGTGAATTTTCTGAGCAGGAAGACTGAATCACCCTATCAGCTCCCGAATAATCAGATTTCCTCTGTTCTTTCAGTTCTGGAGCTGATTTTTGTTCCCTGCTCCTTGTTTTCTCCTTGAAGTAGTAGAAGCACTTCATTGCATAAAATCCTATATCAACTCCCTACCAAGATTTGAATGTGATCTTCCTTTGCTGCCATTGAATCAAGTTCAGAAAGTTAAAGCCTGCCACTGAATTGTCACGTGAATATAAGAAAGTATCAGCATCTTCATACAAACATAATTAAAATTCCCAAATGGTTTGTAACTGCTAAAAGAAGAAAGATTATAATCACAGAGAAAATGTTTACTGGCCAAAGAAATGTTTAATTCAATGAAACCACAAATTGATCAAGAATTTAAAATTTTTAAATAGATGGCAGCACCCTAGATTTGGATGCAAACAGAGCAATCATGCAAAGATAAGGAAGGCCCTGATGAAAAATAGATACAAGAGATTGAAAATCAAGAAATCACAGATGATGAATTGCTTGGCAGAATCAAAACAGTGATCAAAACAGTGAAATCCCAGATGGGAATTCAGAATGGAAGTTTAAATTAACTTACAGATAATCAGCAGACAGAAATGGAAATGGAACTGGATATTCAAGGCAGGGCAATCCTGACCCAGATGAACAAAAACAAAGACAAGAACAATGAATGAACCAATAAATCCAAATCATAAAGGAAATACCTTCACCAATCAATTCTTTTTCAAAGTAATTTCAAAGGGTTTGGGGGGTTGAAGGTTGGAGAGACCTTCACGGGTTTCTTTTCTTGTTTGGCTTCTCTCTCTCTTTGAAATAGTATTGATATAGTCTCTATGAAAAAAGTAGCTTGCTTTAAATGGTTTGGCAATTGTTTGCTTGTGGAATTCAACATTGTATGTATTAAATAGAATTCAACCAACTTGTCAGTTGACAATAACGAGTAGTTCCAGAAACTCCATCTTTCTCTCTCACACAGATTGAAACGAAACAAAACCTGTCCAGAATATGGACTCTATAGTCAAAGCCAAAAACAAAGAATATGTTATTCTATCACGTACAACTGGTAAATTGGTCAACGCTTTGAGGAGACTGTTTAAGAAATTTTCATTATCATTTTCTTTTGAGAATCTACTTTTTCATAATTCAAGGAAGATGAAGAAATTTTCGTGCATGATCGCAGAATTATGTGGTATTCTGACGTGTGATTTATAAGTTTACTCAAATCTATAGCACAAGTATCTAGCAATGTATACATGTGATTGGAGTAAACTTATAATACCACGTCAATATTTCACGTGATGATGTGATCACACCGAAAAAATTACTGTTATGAATGTGATAATAAGTGCTTGTATGAAATTCAGTAACAAAATTAGCAGATTGACCATTCCATTCAGTAACAAAATAGTGAAATTTACGGAAAAAGCTAGATAAATATTACCAAAACTCACCACCTAACATGTCCATTAGTTAATTAAAGTTTTGGGATAAGGTTGATGGGGATACAAGACCATCAAGTTGTGTAAATTATAATAAATAAATATATGTACGTATGTATCTTAGCAAGGAAGTTTGCAGAGAGACCCTTGAAATCTGATTGGAAAGTGACTTGGGGACAAATGAGACCTCTAAAATTGACCAATATGCTTAGTTAAAGCAAAGCTAGAATATGCACATTATTTATTTGTTCACGTTTGTTGAGAAAAATGCACATGAGCTTCAACTTGACCATGCAACCTATCCTTTACAAAGCTCCCAATCCCATCTGCATTAAAATTGGAGCTATGCGACTCCTGTCTCCATTGACAATAACCCAAGCCTTGGACAAAACAAAATGGTAAGGGACCCATTTGGGATTTTAAAAGGAAGTCAACAAAACAACCTTGTTTGAGGGTCATACATTGGTCAACAATTTTTTTTTCTTTCTAGATTTACTTGGTAAAGATTATTTCTTTTTATTGTTCTTTTCATTTTGCCATTAAATACAACAAAAAAATCCCTAAAGGGCACCGATGACCGTACAAGTTTCAATGGGATACAAGAGGTAAACTTATATGGTATTCCCCCAACAACGACCCAAGCGTTACCAAGTTGGCCCAAAGCATAAAGGCAAATGTGGTATTCCTCATACACGGCTCCAAAGGGCTACCAAAAACTGGTACACAACTAGTAAGCTTGAATCACCCAAGCAACACAGCAACCCACACACAGCGAAACTCTCTTTAAGAGAAACCAAAGAAACCGACTAACAAACTCGCACTACAACCGCTAAAAACTATTGGTACACTTACTACAAAAACACAAACAACCAAACCGACAGCCCAACCACTGTCGAACTCCAGAGTCTGATGCCCACAACCACATGTCGACCATTGGCACCAAATAGATCCACCATCGCAGCTCCAACCTGCAACCCAAAAGGCACAACTATGCATATCTACAAATAAGGACTTATTTGTAACATTTTCCTTCATTCATTTTTTTTTCTTGTTCTTATTTTTATTTTTATGAACTTATTCAATCTCTGGATTAAATATGGTATATGATAACCGTCAATATAATTAAGACAATAAACCCATTGTTACGCTTGAATATCAATATCATCAATTTTATAAGTAGGGTTTTTAGGTTCAATAGTCCGTGAACTTTGATCCGATTTGCATTTTAGTTTCGTTAGAACAAATGGTTTTGCCTTCAGTTTTGTTAACTTGTTCTGTTGAATACAGAGGCAAAATGATATTTTTGTATTATTTTTAATTTTCACCATTTGAATATTCCAACAAAGCCATGGACAACCTCCACCCAACACCGAACCAATTAACCCACCACCCCGGTAATAACTGATGGTGCTCCTACAACCACACCCACACTCCCACCCAAACTATACCCACCCTCCTTGTGATGGCGAGGATAGGAAAGTTTTTATTTGTATGTTTTAGGTGAAATGAATATTCAAATGGTGGAAACTAAAAATAATACAAAAATACCATTTTGTCCTTGTATTTAATAGAAAATATAACAAAATTGACGACAAGATTATTTGTCCTAACGAAAGTGAAGTTGATGGACCATGAGAATGATTTTGGAAATTGATGGAAAAAAATGTGAATCGAGTCAAAGTTTAAGAACCATTAGATCTAAAAACCCTTTATAAGTATCATATCAAATCTTGTTAAAAAATATAAAAATATAAAAATATTATTAACCTTTGACTCTATCGCTCTCTACACACACATATAAACCTCATTAGATTGTATAAAATTCAATTATACCAAAGAATATTTTACCAACCCAATGCATTGTCATCTGACCCAAAAAAAAAGGAAGAATAAATGACATAATTATGTATATAATTGTATAAATATTCTATTTGACAAGTAGTAGGAGGGATCTTAAAATTCCCCATAACATACATTGAACTCCCAACGACTGCAAAAGCTCTAAATTCACGCATTATTATAAAATAAATTATTGGTATCACGCATCAACGTCAAATTATTTTTGGTGCATTGGCGATGGTCCCTTAAAGCTTGGATATTCTCTGGAAGCTGTACTTACTTGTTCATGTTTTCTTTCGAGAATTATGTTATTATGATGGATTCCCAGAATGATGGATGCCAATCACACACCAAGCAGCTTTATTGAAAGTGATAGCTTCCAAATGGTTTGGGCTGTGCACTAATAGCACATCAACATATGTCTCAACTTTTTAGTGATGAGTTCACAACTTTTTGGTAAGTGAATGATTTCGTTATAAAAGTTTCTCTGCAAATATTTTATGGCTTGTAAAAGAAAAATGTTTTATAAGGCGATATTTTTTATTTTTTTTTTGAAGTTACAAATTTGAGAAATTTTCTTTACAAGAAGCCAATAATAGGTCAAGAAATTTTCTTTACACACCAAGCAGCTTTATTGAAAGTGGAGAGATGCTAAGATAAAACAAGAAATGAGAGAACATTCATTAATTTTTTTTTTTAAATTAGTGTATAGTTATTAAAAAATTTAATAATTAGGATATCATAAATCAAGTATTTTGGTTTTGAAGTTGGTGAATGGGTTTTGAATTTTCTTTTATAATAGGTCAATAAGGGGGCCCATTTAAATTTATAAGGAAAAGATTATTTTACCCACCACCGCCGCATGGACCACCTTTGGCCATTGCCGCCCAGAACCACGCCTCCGTCAGCCGGACCACTATCTCACATCGACTGATAGTCGCAGGTTAGACTCGCAACCGAATCACTCCCCTGCCACCTTCACTTCAATTCTTTGCCCGCTTTGGGTTTACTCTGTGATGGAAGGGCAAAGTTCCCACGCCTTGAGAACCATAAACTGGTCAACAAGTTAGCTTTCTTTGGTGTGCGAGCGTGCACATGCTAGCAATAAAAATTCTAGAAGACTTAGTTTGGAGTAGATAACTTAAGTTAGATTTCTGCAAACAAACGATTGTGAATTTGGGTGAGGAATATCTCCCAAGTAAGTTCTTTTCTTGCCTCAGACGGGTGAGGACTTTAACAATTTATCTCAAGATAAACAGAATGATTGATGGAATTTAAATGGTCGATGGAATTTAAATTTTAGGCGAATCGCTTTTACAAAACTATAACAATAAATACTCATGCTAGAGAGATGAAGATACAATTGGAACTCCATTTCTGCCTGGATGGGAGGCTCTCGGGGACTGAAAATATTGAAATGTCCTGGAATGTTGACAACTCGATTGCTAAGTTTCAACTTTAAATCGATACCAAAGGTTGATTCTGGCAGAGCTTCAATGTACTTTAAGCTTTTGTGAAGCTTCGAGTGGGCGAATCGCGGCTTCTTGGGCGTATGGTCGTTCTCGAGGACTTCAGTGGGCTAGAGACTGCACTGTGAAATTTGAATGACTTATTTTCTAAGTCTGAACCTTGGGAATTCTAATCTAAAGCTGGTTTTCACTTGGAATTCAAGTGAGCTTCTGGTTGAGTTGTTTGTTTGTGTCTTGGCTCAATGAGCTTTGGTTGCTTCAGTGTTTTGAAGTCATTTTGAGTTTTTTTTTTGATTGATTTTTTGGTTTTTGGGTGTCCTCTACCCTGTTCACTCCTTCTTGTATTTATAGAAAAACTGTTTCTTCTCTGGAGTAGGGTGATTGTGTTTTTTTATTGGGCGGCAAAGATATTTTCCCCCTTTTCCTCTTCTTCTTCAGTTTTGGCAGATAGGCTCTCAGATAGGTGATCACTTCTGTTTTTCTGCCCCTTGTGATATTTTACCCGTGATGGTTAGTTTGATTCTTTTTGGACAGCTCCCTGCTTTCCTGCTTATCCCTCTCTGAGATTGTAACTTGCTTATCTATTTGGGAGAATTACCTTCTCTGTAAAGACAGAAAAAATCTCTGAATATACATATATAAGGGGGATTTAATCTTCAGTTCTTCTTGATGTCACGAACCCTTCAATCACTTCTTCTATGGCAGTTGCCATTGCTGACCTTTTTATCCCAGAAGTTGCTATTGCTGACTTTTCATCCCTTGACTTCCGCCATTGTTGACTTTTTATCCCAGAGGTTGCCATGTGGGATTGTTCCTCTTCTGGACTCCTCTTCCTATTATGTTGGGCTTGTGAGGCCCAAATCTTGCTTTGTTCGATGAGCCTTGGGCTGGAGGTGTCAATTTTTGGCCCAAACAATGCCCCCTTAAGTTTGGGCTGTGCACTAATAGCACATCAACATATGTCTCAACTTTTTAGTGATGAGTTCACAACTTTTTGGTAAGTGAATGATTTCGTTATAAAAGTTTCTCTGCAAATATTTTATGGCTTGTAAAAGAAAACTGTTTTATATAAGGCGAATTTTTTTTTTTTTTGAAGTTACAAATTTGAGAAATTTTCTTTACAAGAAGCCAATAATAGGTCAAGAAATTTTCTTTACACACCAAGCAGCTTTATTGAAAGTGGAGAGATGCTAAGATAAAATAAGAGAACATTCATTAATTTTTTTTAAAAAAAAATTAGTGTATAGTTATTAAAAAATTTAATAATTAGGATATCATAAATCAAGTATTTTGGTTTTGAAGTTGGTGAATGGGTTTTGAATTTTCTTTTATAATAGGTCAATAAGGGGGCCCATTTAAATTTATAAGGAAAAGATTATTTTACCCACCACCGCCGCATGGACCACCTTTGGCCATTGCCGCCCAGAACCACGCCTCCGTCAGCCGGACCACTATCTCACACCGCATGATAGTCGCAGGTTAGACTTGGCAACCGAATCACTCCCGGCTGCCACCTTCACTTCAATTCATGATTAAAAAAAGTATTAAACACCATGACATTTGTAGAATTCGAAATGCACAAATTGTAAACTTAAAAAAAATTATCAATATAAGAGTAATATAAAAATACACAATGTGTTGAAGTTTTACTAATATAAACCTAAAAAAATATCAATATAAGAGTAACAAAAAAATACACATTTTTTTAGAACAATATCAAGATTTCATTCATAAGCCAAAAAGGCATACAAATATCGGCACGAATATAGTAGCCTCATTAAAACCTTCATAGGAAAACCACATGAGACAAACCTTAGAGTAGGAAAGAGTACCACATATGTCATTGACTAACAAGAGAATCTGACTTTGGGCCACAATGGACTGTTACAAAGTACCCAATCGAAAAAAGACTACTAGAACCAACACAGAAGACCCCATAAGAAAGCACACCAACGCATCCCAACAGTCAAAAGAAACCTAAGCACACCAACACATCCCAACAATCAAAAGAAACTTGCTATGAGAACTCTTAGTCCTTTGTACAACACAAAAATTGTATAGCATGTCGCGGGGCATAGACATGAACACCACCAAGAAAGATAACAGGGACGACAATTGAGAAGAGCCTCAATAAAGCACACCAACTCGGCCCAGAACTAGACAGAGAAAAACTGCCTATGACCAAGCATAATTGTTTAGTTGGTGCAGAGGTGAGAGAATTTGCAAAGAGGCAACACAAAAGAAAAAACACTACGAACAAACCAGAAAAATGCAATAAAGAAAACCTTAATGAGTACACCACCGCATCCTGAAACTGTCAAACAAAAGCTCTTATAAAAAAACCATAGTCCTTTGGACAGCCCAAGAATTGAAGAATATATAGAGAGGTAAACGACGCTCCTTATATCTTAATCAGAGCCCTTAACAAAGTAAGAAGGACTAAGATCGGCCTCTTAGTATGACATATTCGTGGTTTAACTTAAACCGTAATATTTGATAATCATGTTTTGTACATGTATCTCCAAGTAGAGATTAGTTAAGATTTGAATTGAATATTGTTGAACGAATCATTAAAGATCTCCCATGGTGTATGCTCATCACTTTAACCCAAGGTGTATGATCACCACCCTTTTCAATACTTGACATGTGTCCATAGACATAATTATTATTAACATTTTACTTTGATTTATATAACCATAATTAGGGGTGGTTGTGGTTCTATAATATCGAATTTTTGCTTAAACCACAAACCGACGGACTATTTGCTGTATGGTGATTTTTGAAACCGCAAACTGACCTCTTTTTGCGGTTTACCACATTTACCGTGAATTAGCGGTTTAAAACCGTAAGTCCTTTTTGTGTCATAAAAATCCAATCTTCCACATTTTAGGCCTAATTTTGATGCTTCTTTTGAAGCATTTTGATTTCAAGCATACTTTAAACCCAAAAATATAAATTCACAACGTATATAAATAAATTCACAACCTCAACTTCTCAAGCATATATAAATTCTCAACCTCCTCAACTTCTCAAGCATTCACAACCTCAACTTCTCAAGCATTCCAATTCCAAATCCTTTAAAGTTACAAACCAAAAGAAAAATGTAATACAAAATGAATTAAAGTTACAACCCAAAGGAAAAATCCAATTCAAAGTTAATTAAAGTTACAAACTAAAAGAAAATGCAATGCACCAATGTTACAAATTAAAGTTACAAACTCAAGTGTTGGTGGTGGTGAGTGGATTTAAAGGACCCCGTTGTGTTGTTTGAGCACTAATGCTATATACAAAATGTAATTTTTATTTATTTATAAATATAGTCGCGGTCGCGGTTTGCGGTAACCGCAAGTTTTGAAAATCAAATACCGCAACCGTAACCGCAAATCCGGTTCAATTCTTCATACCGCAAATGCGGTTCGGTTTCCTGCAATTGCGGTTACATTGCGGTAAATTGTCAGTTAGTTTTTGCGATTTTTCAATTTTTCGGTCTAAAATGCCACCCCTAACCATAATTATGCTTATGGACACGTGTCAAGTGTTGAGAATGGTGGTGAGCATATTACCTTGGGTTAAAGTGGTGAGCAAAAATGCTCCTGCCAAAACAAAAGATCTCCCACATTTTGCATAGAGTAGTACAGTACTATCACATCAGCATATGATACTTTCATTCAAATTTTACCATATGTTATATTTAAAAGAAAATTAAAACTATTTACACAATTGGATTTTGACTTCTAAGTTTACCCTTTAGAATAAAATTAGAAAATAACAGAAAAAAAATCCTTCAACTGGCAGTCCCCCTCCACCACCCCATCTCTGTTATATTCCTCCCTCTCTCCAATCCTTCAGTTTCCCCATAAAGTTGTCTTCCTCCCCATTTGCTGAAGTTGATTGAACCACCTGTTTTTTCTTTTTTGATTGCATAAGATGTTTAATTTGATTGCTAACAGTTAGATTCACAATGAATGACTTTTTAATGTCAACCAAAACAAAAAAACTTGAAGAAGAAAGTTCTAAGTTTGTAATTAAAAAATAAAGTCTATGTAAATCTAGCAATATTTTGTCAACAGATCCATAGTTCAGTGGTAAGAGCATTTACTTTCATATAATAGTCTTAGGTTCGAACCTTAATGAAACCTCCCTCCTTTCAAACTATGCATATCTACAACCTGCAACCCAAAAGGCACAACTATGCATATCTACAAATAAGGACTTATTTGTAACATTTTCCTTCATTCATTTCTTTTTTGTTCTTCTTATTTTTATTTTTATGAACTTATTCAATCTCTGGATTAAATATGGTATATGATAACCGTCAATATAATTAAGACAATAAACCCATTGTTACGCTTGAATATCAATATCATCAATTTTGTAAGTATGGTTTTTAGGTTCAATAGTCCGTGAACTTTGACCCGATTCGCATTTTAGTTTCGTTAGAACAAATGGTCTTGCCTTCAGTTTTGTTAACTTGTTCTGTTGAATACAGAGGCAAAATGGTATTTTTGTATTATTTTTAATTTTCACCATCTGAATATTCCAACAAAGCCATGGACAACCTCCACCCAACACCAAACCAATTAACCCACCACCCCGGTAACAACTGATGGTGCTCCTACAACCCACACCCACACTCCCACCCAAACCATACCCACCCTCCTTGTGATGGCGAGGATAGGAAAGTTTTTATTTGTATGTTTTAGGTGAAATGAATATTCAAATGGTGGAAACTAAAAATTATACAAAAATACCATTTTGTCCTTGTATTTAACAAAAATATAACAAAATTGACGACAAGACTATTTGTCCTAACGAAAGTGAAGTTGATGGACCATGAGAATGATTTTGGAAATTGATGGAAAAAAATGTGAATCGAGTCAAAGTTTAAGAACCATTAGATCTAAAAACCCTTTATAAGTATCATATCAAATCTTGTTAAAAAAATTATTAACCTTTGACTCTGTCGCTTTCTACACACACATATAAACCTTCATTAGATTGTATAAAATTCAATTATACCAAAGAATATACCAACCCAATGCATTGTCATCTGACCCAAAAAAAAAGGAAGAATAAATGACATAATTATGTATATAATTGTATAAATATTCTATTTGACAAGTAGTAGGAGGGATCTTAAAATTCCCCATAACATACATTGAACTCCCAACGACTGCAAAAGCTCTAAATTCACGCATTATTATAAAATAAATTATTGGTATCACGCATCAACGTCAAATTATTTTTGGTGCATTGGCGATGGTCCCTTAAAGCTTGGACATTCTCTGGAAGCTGTACTTACTTGTTCATGTTTTCTTTCGAGAATTATGTTATTATGATGGATTCCCAGAATGATGGATGCCAATCACACACCAAGCAGCTTTATTGAAAGTGATAGCTTCCAAATGGTTTGGGCTGTGCACTAATAGCACATCAACATATGTCTCAACTTTTTAGTGATGAGTTTACAACTTTTTGGTAAGTGAATGATTTCGTTATAAAAGTTTCTCTGCAAATATTTTATGGCTTGTAAAAGAAAACTGTTTTATAAGGCGATGTTTTTTTTTTTTTTGAAGTTAGGAATTTGAGAAATAAATAGCATAATTTTCTTTACAAGAAGCCAATATTGATTGGAGAGATGCTAAGCTCTTTTTTTTTTTTTGGGGGGGTTCAACATAGAGAGATGCTAAGATAAAACAAGAAATAAGAGAACATTCATTAATTTATTTTTAAAAAAAATTAGTGTATAATGATTAAATTTTTTAATAATTAGGATATCATAAATCAAGTATTTTGGTTTTGAAGTTGGTGAATGGGTTTTGAATTTTCTTTTATAATAGGTCAATAAGGGGCCCATTTAAATTTATAAGGAAAAGATTATTTTACCCACCACCGCCCGCAGGGACCACCTCTGGCCATTGCCGCCCAGAACCACGCCTCTGTCAATCGAACCACTATCTCACACCTCCTAATAGTCGCAGGTTAGACTCGGCAGCCAAATCACTCTCGGCTACCACCTTCACTTCAATTCATAATTAAAAAAGTATTAAACACCATGACATTTGTAGAATTTGAAATGCACAAATTGTAAACTTCAAAATATACTAATATAAGAGTAATATAAAAATACACAATGTGTTGAAGTTTTACTAATATAAACCTAAAAAAAAATCAATATAAGAGTAACAAAAAAAATACACCTTTTTTTAGAACAATTCATTCATAAGCTAAAAAGGCATACAAATATTGGCACGAATATAGTAGCCTCATTAAAACCTTCTTGGGACAATCACATGGAACAAACCCCATAGTAGGAAAGAGTACCACATATGCCATTGACTAACAAGAGAATATGACTTTGGGCCACAATGGACCGTTACAAAGTACCCAATCGAAAAAAGACTACTAGAACCAACACAGAAGACCCCATAAGAAAGCACACCAACGCATCCCAACAGTCAAAAGAAACCTAAGCACACCAACACATCCCAACAATCAAAAGAAACTTGCTATGAGAACTCTTAGTCCTTGGTACAACACAAAAATTGTATAGCATGCCACCAGGCATAGACATGAACACCACCAAGAAAGATAACAGGGATGACAACTGAGAAGAGCCTCAATAAAGCACACCAACTCGGCCCTGAACTAGACAGAGAAAAATTGCCTATGACCAAGCATAATTCTTTAGTCGGTGCAGAGGTGAGAGAATTTGCAAAGAGGCAACACAAAAGAAAAAACACTATGAACAAACCAGAAAAATGCAATAAAGAAAACCTTAATGAGTACACCACCAAGAAAGATAACAGGGACGACAATTGAGAAGAGCCTTAATAAAGCACACCAACTCGGCCCAGAACTAGACAGAGAAAAACTGCCTATGACCAAGCATAATTCTTTAGTCGGTGTAGAGGTGAGAGAATTTGCAAAGAGGCAACACAAAAGAAAAAACACTACGAACAAACCAGAAAAATGCAATAAAGAAAACCTTAATGAGTACACCACCGCATCCTAAAACTGTCAAACAAAAGCTCCTATAAAAAAACCATAGTCCTTTGGACAGCCCAAGAATTGAAGAATATATAGAGAGGTAAACGACGCTCCTTATATCTTAATTTGAGCCCCTAACAAAGTAAGAAGGACCAAGATCGGCCTCTTAGTATGACATATTCGTGGTTTAACTTAAACCATAATATTTGATAATCATGTTCAATACTTGTATCTCCAAGTAGAGATTAGTTAAGATTTGAATTGAATATTGTTGAATGAATCATTAAAGATCTCCCATGGTGTATGCTCATCACTTTAACCCAAGGTGTATGATCACTACCTTTTTCAATACTTGACACGTGTCCATAGGCATAATTATAATTAACATTTTACTTTGATTTATATAACCATAATTATGCTTATGAACACGCATGTCAAGTGTTGAGAATGATGGTGAGCATATACCTTGGGTTAAAGTGGTAAGCAAAAATGCTCCCACCAAAACAAAAGATCTCCCACATTTTGCATAGAGTAGTACAGTACTACCACATCAACATATGACACTTTCATTCAAATTTTACCAGGTGTTATATTTAAAAAAAAAAAATTAAAACTATTTACACAGTTGGATTTTGACTTCTAAGTTTACCCTTTAGAATAAAATTAGAAAATAACAGAAAAAAAATCCTTCAACTGGCAGTCCCCCTCCACCGCCCCATCTTTGTTATATTCCTCCCTCTCTCCATTCCTTCAGTTTCCCCATAAAGTTGTCTTCCTCCCCATTTGCTGAAGTTGATTGAACCACCTGTTTTTTCTTTTTTGATTGCATATGATGTTTAATTTGATTGCTAACAGTTAGATTCACAATGAATGACTTTTTAATGTCAACCAAAACAAAAAAACTTGAAGAAGAAAGTTCTAAGTTTGTAATTAAAAAATAAAGTCTACGTAAATCTAGCAATATTTTGTCAACAGATCCATAGTTCAGTAGTAAGAGCATTTGCTTTCATATAAATAGTTTTAGGTTCAAACCTTAATAAAACCTCCCTCCTTTCAAACTTTGACAAAAAAAATAAATATATCTAGCAACATCTTTTGCAGATTTTTTGATATCATATTTTTATTTAGGGAGGAGAGGCTAAAAATGACATTCGTTGATGTTGTTCTGTCACATATTTGATCATTCATATTCCAAATCAAGTGAGCTTATTAATCAACCTAATTAACCCCACTACATCTAACTTTGAAGTAGTAATTTATTTTTCATGTAAAAGTTGAAATAGTAATTTTAAAGGTGAAATTATAAAAATTACACGAGAAATGAAAGAAAAAAAAAAGAATATAAGGGAGTTTCACTAAAACACCCAAAATGGAGGTTGAAATTATAAAAAAACCCAACACCCAAAACACTTTATAAACACACCCAAAACCCATCATTATACACACTCAAAACTCATTTATAAACACACCCAAAAAGTTGACTTTGGGGTTAATTTTGGGTGTGTTTCTATGTTTAAATAGTGATTGAGTTTTTTTATAAATACATGTCTAGAATTGGGTTTATTTATAAATTTGTAAATAATTTATCCATTACAATAAATAAATAAATAAGACCTGAACCATTTTAGTCCATCTGGTCATTCAAACTAAAATGAATAAGAAAAAAGAAACCAAATTTGGCGAATATTCAAGAAAATTCCCTCACCATTTTAACTTTAATATTTTTAGGGTTTGCCACCAGTGATACACTTAAAAAACTGAATAAAAAGGTTTTAAGCTACACTTGAAAAAACACATTCCTTCCCATTCGGTGGCCTTGTCTTTTGAATTTCACAAATGCTTGATTGAAGTTGTGAATAGGTTTTTTAAGGTACATTTTCCAGTGAGTTAATTATGCCACCAAATCTTTGGGAAGTAGAGACAAATATGTGGGATTGTGGCATGATTCTTCAGTATCTCTTGGGATACTAATTATATTCATAGTATCTCTTCAGTATCTCTTCGAACACACCACACGTAGTTGATGCTTTGATGCTTTGATTTGAGGATTTTTGTCAATATGTGATAAAAACTGATGCGGATCGAAAAGAAAATAATAAAATTATACGGTTGACAGCATGACATATTGTCCTTCTCCTCCAGTACCGCTAAATCATGATATTGATGTATAATAATGCATTGGAAAAGTTGTATAGAGAACATGGTCAGTTACACGTTCTGCTTGCGTGGTTTGGAGTATGAGACAATTGAGCTCTATTTTGCCCTCCCAACTTACAATTTGGATTTGAGTCCCCTTAAACTTTCAGTTCATGTTAATTCCCTCCTAATTGTCAATTATGTCACAAATTTCCCTTCGTTTTCATCACGTGCAACCCACGCGACTAACGTTTAGGGGCATATACATCAGTTGATGTCGCAACTAGGCATTGACCCCATTTTATGCCTTGGGAGGGATCTAGTTGAGTGCCAAAGGCTGGAGGGAAATGACCCTCAATTTGATAAAATGATTGACATAATTAATGGCGAAGAAACATTGGCACAAATTGAAAGTTTAGGGAGCTTCAAACCAAATTGAAAGTTTAGATGAAGTGGAATACGACCTCTAATTCAAAGGGCATAGTTAAATTCTTCCCTTTCAAAAATTGACTAAAACAACCCTAAAATTTTGAATCTTTATTCTATTGGCCACTCTATTGGTTTTTAATTTTGTTGTTGTTGAAAGCTTTGTTAAAAAAGTTAATAATAATAAGCACTATAAGAGTGTACAACATATAGCACTGAACCAGTCAGTACTATTCAAAACTCAAGCATAAGAGACATGAACAAATGTGTAATCTTAAAAAAGACTCGCTCTTGAATAACTTGACAAGGAAAGAGAAGAAAGAAGAGGTAAGAACAAGGAAAGAGAAGAAAGAAGAGGAAGCCTGAACACCCCTTCAATCTGCACATCAAAAAAACCTTGGCAGCACAAGAAGCTTGCAGCCTACAACAAAGCACAAAATCAGAAAAAACGAGCAAAAAGAAAAATAACGAATAAAAAAAGAAACTAAAAAGCAAAATAACAAATAAAGAAAAAAACCTAAAAGAACACAAATGAACAGTAAGGATAAGAAAACTAGCAACCCGACACAACACAAATCTCAATCAAAAAGCTAAAAAGAAAGAACACCAGAATAATGTTATGTGGATTAACAGAGATTGACAGCAAATATGAAGCTTTTTAAATAAATAAATAAAAACTGGAACCTTGTGGATATAAGGAGAGATGAAGAATGGACTCAATTGCATCAATAATGTTCATATAAGCAAAAATGGGTCCCCCAAGTGCCACTTTAAAACATAACAATTAAACTTTAAGGATGCTTTGACCATAACAATAAAAAGGTATAAACATCTAATTGTGCACCCAAATTTTTTTTAAATCTTCGGAACTCTAGCGTTAAATACACAAATTCAACTATCATCCTCAAATTTCTCTATTTAAAAAAAATATATATTTAATGACTGTCATCCATCATATCTAAAGTTAGAATCTGTTGAACAAAATAGAGATTGATGCCATTAGGACAAATTTTCCTTGGCAGTTTCTCTACTTTAAAGAAATTATTCTACAGGATGAAAAAACATGCTTTGGGCCCATAGAGGGTGAGAGGGTGAGAGGCAGACCAGTTGGTGAGAGGCAGACCAGTTGGTTATAAATTTGTCTCATGTAATAAGTGTACCTTTATGCATGGTTTAAAATAGTCATAGCCACCCAAAACAAGAAGGGAAGATTTTCCTTTCTTTTTTTGGGTTAAAGTGAGGAAGGGGAAGGTGATTTTCTCAAATGTTAGAACAGTCATTGTTTATGTGTTATGAAAGTTCGAACATGAGATTACTAATATACAAATCGAGGTTTTTTTTCACTGAATTATACTTTATTGGCAAAATGAAAAGAGAAGATTACTTTCTCTCAAATGTGAGTTTATTACATTCTCTCAAACCATTAAAATGCATGGAATATCACCAATTAATCTCAATGATTCTTATTTTTTTTAATGCGAATGATTGTACATAAAGTGGTTTTCTGCATAAACAAAACAACATATGGAGCCGAAGTTAACCTCTGGAGATTGTGTGGTTCGTTCGATCTTGTCAGACAGTTCAAAATTAGTTTTGAGCCATCACCTACCAAATACTGCCATGTCTACTTTCAGTTATATTGATCAATGAATCATTATAGGTAGAGGTTTTTCTAGTAAAAGTACTCATGGAGAACACTGGGGGATTTGTGTTGATTTCTGTATGGAGAAATTTTTCTCTTTAGGGAACTTGGATAGATAAATTTTCTTCCAGTATTGTTAGGTACATGCATTTTTGAACAGGGAAGTGATTCCACCAAATTAAAATGCAACAAAACAAACCCATGTGATGTAATATGACCATTCATGTATGTGGTTTCCATTGACCTATAATTCACTATCAGATTAGACCACCATGATCATTATGATTTAGAATAATAATGCAGCCTGGGCCCTAAGGTGGGTAGCAAAAGTTTTGGCTTCATATTAGATATTACAAAGTGCATAGCAACTTATTGTTTGCTCCTCAACTATACCTTATATTATTTTAGAGAGAGAGAGAGAGAGAGAGAGAGACATACATGGAAAATTTAACACTTCTGGCAGTAAATACTGACTTCTTCTATGAAGTAAATGTCTCTTTCACTCTGCAATGATGGGTTTTGAAGCTGGGATGAGTGCTTCTCTGATGTGTTGTTGTTGATCCTCAAGATCATCAGATACTTGCTTGGGCGGCTTAGATGGTTTCCAGTATATTGCATAGAGAATCAGCTGAGCAGTACCAAATAAAAATCCAGTCCCATTTGGAATCTGCAAATGATAGAACAATGTGTGGGACAAAATATTTATTAGAATCAATGAGTATTGCATAGGATAGGTGATGTTGGTAGGAAACTTACTCCAACAAACAAGTCTTTTGCAAGAATGGCATAGAGTGTCCAAATCCCTCCATTGAGGAAAAGGATGAATGAGAGAAGAAAAGGCATGTATTCCACACTCTTTAGTGCCACCACAGTTTTCTGTACATTAATACAAAGTTTAACATACGGATGTTAATAGATCTTAACCGGTTAGTAAGTTAATACGAAAAACAGTACTCACTTCGAGAGGAACAACACAACAGTTCATATTTGCCATGGTATGTAACAAGTCTAAGATTCTGAAAACTTATCAGTTGATGTTTCTCCTACCATGGCTGAAAGAGGGGAAGCATATGCAATCATGCTGAAGACGGAACACAAAAGTCCTGCTGCGTCGATCCGCTGATCTCCATGTAGCAGAAACTGAGTAAGCAAAATTGCTGCTGCTGGAAAGGCTACATTAAGAGCTACAACAAGCATGGCAGTCCTGGCCTAAGATCATAAACCAAACAGATCAATGCAAGAGCAACTTGAACACTAATTAATCTCAAATACTTTGTATGGAAGAAATAGATAAAACTTACCTTCATTCTTGGTGGTGCAAAAAGTAGAAATATGGTAAGAAAAACGATCTCCACAACGGCACCAAAAATATTGACTGTGGCCACCAGCACGCTATTTGGCTTAATAAGTCCATAGTAAACCCAGAAATAGGCGTTCAATAACTTGCTAACATAAGGAACACTCTCAAATTCCTCAGTTGATCTACGCCTCAGAATTCGCACGAACACATTTCTACATCAATTCCAAAAACAAAAACAAAAAATCATTGAAATCAAATCTGCACAAAAACTAACAAAACCAAGATGTTGTAAATTGCAAAATCAATGAGCTCACGCAGGAGAGACGTAGACTAATCCCGACATAATGTTACCTGAAAGTACACATGCAGATTAATACATATTTACATCAATTCATATGAACTCAAAAACAAAAAAACAGATGAGAGCTGTATTGCTAATACTTACCTAGCAACCCAAAAATGACAACGAAATTTATTGCCATGTTGAGGAAGATTGATGAAGAACTAAGCCTTAATCCTGCCAGCAATAGGAAAGAAGAAAGCTATATTTCTGGGGCAGGAATTAAGACTTCTGTTTAATCTGCCGGGCTTGAAGAGTAGCACTGGATCTGTTTTATTGACTTCTCTTCTTTGGAATCTAAAGTCGCTGCAGTTAACTTGAGCTATTGAGAGCATGATGCTGTCTGTACGTTTTAGTGATTTTGTATGCCTGATTGCTGTGCTGATGTTGCTTTATCAAATTATTAGTTGTCATTTTAACTTTTCTTTGCTACATATACATAATTAATTCACTCTGCATGGGTCGCTTTTATATCAACTCGCAGCGCACACCAATCTGTCTTAGTCTAGCTGTTTTTGACCAGACTACTTGCAAATAACATTACGTGACTGTGGTATTTATCTTCACTTGGTTGGAGGGGGTGATGAAGTTAAAGACGAAATATATATTTGTGATAGTGTATTCACCTATTATAAAAGTATCATGTAGTTATCCTATCGTTTTATCAAAATAAAAAAGACACAAAGAATTCTTAACCAAGCTTTTGTCTTTTATAACGGTTAAACAAAACAAAATGCAAATAAACAAAGGGAAAAGAAAAAGTTGCTCGGTCTTTTACTGGACTAAGACAGAATCGCTAGCATTGTGCCATTAGTTAAGGGGGTAGCTTTATTGTCTGCGATTGTCATCCAGGTGAGCTGCTGAGGCCAAACACTTAGTCGTGTGGCGCTTTACGCTTTACTTTGGTTCACTGATATGTCTGACCAATCTGGTCTTTGCATCCATAATATCGCATCGAAACAGAAACAGAGGGGGAGAGGGAGGTAATTACTTGGTAAGCATCCATCACATAATCCCAAAAGCCAAAAAAAAACAAAAAACAAAAAACAAAGTGATGTGCCCCAGGATCAATGGAAAAGCAATACCACCACCAGACTTGGATTACGATGGTTTAGAGGACAAAACAGAGGGGAGAAGGGGGTGAGAAGAGAGATGATATTACAAACATTAAGAATCTACTATGGTATCCCCAAAGTGCTTTGATTAATTATATAGCATCAATAATTCATTTCGGACACAATCTCATGTTGGAAGTTTGAATTAAATTCAAGAACCTTTGTCCCACGATGATTTAAGAGCAAAATCGACTTTGAATATTATATAAAAATATATAATATTTAATAGTCAAAAAGATGGGTCTTGGGCCTTGGGGCACTTTCAGATTTAAAATTATTTTTTGGTTTCGAATTAATAATTTTTTATTAATTCGGATTAGTTTTATTAACTGTTTTCTAACAGTTGTGAGATAAGGTTTCAGAAGTTTATTTAAATCAAATAAGCCCTCATACGTTCAAAAGAAAAAGCATTCTACAAGCATTTCATATTGTCGAGAGGAAAGCAAACAACGTTCGCCAGATTCTAAGTCCGAGTGCTAGGGCTTAGAATACATATAGTTGAATGGTAGAACTTCAAGCACCGAGAAGGGGTGAAATTACTGCTTTAGGACATTGCATCAAATCTGCAAGCCTCTATCTCAAATTCAAGTCATTTATTTATTGTTCATATAATTCTGTGTTACAGATTGTTATAAATTCTGTTTATATAATTGTTTTAATCAGTCATTGATAATTGTTTTTCCAACATCTCAAACTTAATGTCTTTTGATTAGTGGTTTGGAATGATTGTCATAATGAGCGTAAAAAATTTGTGTCCACTATGAATAAAAAAATACAATTCTCTTTTATGTTCTCTTCTATTGATAGATTCTCAAACAAAGAGATATCTTTCATCAATTACGAATTTTATTTCAGCGATTCAAACCGTTTAATTTTTAAAGCTTTATTCATAGATTATGTCTGTAAAAAATTAGACAAACTGAAAGCCATTATGACATATGGTTGTGAGCAATAAAATAGACGAACATGGTACTTCAAGAAAATACTAAAATGACAAAAAATTAAATAAATAAATAGTTTCAAATTCAAGTGATTTTCTGCAAAGATGATCTTTGAAGGGCTACTAAAAAATAGATTGTTCAGATAACTAACGGGAGTTTCACTAAAACACCCAAAATGGGGGTTGAAATTATAAAAAAACCAAAGCACTATTTAAACATATAAACACACCCAAAACCCATCATTACACACACTCAAAACCCATTTATAAACACACCCAAAAAGTTGACTTTGGGGTTAATTTTGGGTGTGTTTCTATGTTTAAATAGTGTTTGGGTTTTTTTATAAATACATGTCTAGGATTGGGTTTATTTATAAATTTGTAATAACTAAAATACAATACATAACAGACCCCTCAAGGATGTTCTCAAATAAAAATTCCTAAATTGAAGCTCTATGATAGAAAACAACATAATAACATACAAGAAAGATACTCAACAAACCACTGCTGGGGGCTTCTTGTCTTCAACTGCCTTCTTGGCTTTGGAACTTATGGGAACTCCTCCAGAGGTAAAGGCAAAGCAGTGTTACGAAATAAGACAATGGAGGAGTTGTGTAGTTTTGGGGTTCTGTTATCTCAATTTTAAGACTCATTTGGTTTTTGAGATATGTTGTGATTTTAGCGTATAATATTATATATGTGTTTTTTTATATAAACGATATACTATTTTAATTTAATATAAATTACAAAGACTGGGATTCAAATTCGAGTGCAAAGTGAAGTCTGCACATCCTCTCTAGCCAACTTGACTTTGCTCGTGTCTACAAAGATACCCGTTTTATAACGTGAGTAGATTGATAACATTACGGGTGATATGATTGTTACATTATGTGACTGGAGAGAATCTGCTATTCTATTCCTACCACGTGGCTTGTTTATATTAACCCACATGGCATGAACAATCACCTGTAAATTTTTCTCCTGAGGCTAGGGCGCATGAAGTACACGCAAAACAAGCAAAATACCAATTAAAGGCAGAGAGAGAAAAAAATTAGCAACGTCAAGTCACTCTCGTTGCCATGTCACTCTTATCTGAGTGAGCTCCACAAACTTTTAAATCAATGAGTCTCAAATCAAGAATGATGTTTCTAAATAATTTTTTAGCCTCCTCAACAATTCAATTACATTTCCACAAGAAAAAACAAAGAAAAAAACCACTCAATTAGATTTGTAGTGGTTGCTGATGGTGATATGAAGCTGAATATAAACCAACCACGTGCTCATTTTACGTATTGACTTATTTTCCAACTCATGGCCATATGATTTGATTGGTTGAGATACATTACAGCTCAAGTAATTTTTTTCCCTAAAACATCTTCATATACTTCAAAAACGTTTTTTCTAGTTCCATTGGGAGGAAAGGTACAACTCTGGAGTTTCGAACTTGGGTGCCAAGTATGAGAGAGGGAAGGGCCACAACCACTGTAGTAAACCCGCTTGACTACTTCCAGCGGCGAAGCCACCATAGGGTCAATGAGGTCATACGACTCCATGACAGCCATGGAAATAGGCTTGGAGGTCCTTAAACTCTAAACCCTTCTAATAAGGGTAAAACCTGAAAGTTTTTTGTTCTGTATTATCTCTTTTTAATTCTTCTTGTTTTGAAACGCTTGTAGAATTGTAATCTTTTATATGTTAGACAACCATTATCTATGGTTTCAAATTCAAATTCATTCCAGGCTTTGGCTAAGGCTTGCTAGCTTTTTTTGGACTTGTTCAACTTCATTTGATAAGGTTGTAGTTTGACTTTCAAATACCTACCGTGTAAATAGGGGATTGATGTAATATGTTACCTAGTGTACTCAACTTGTGCAATATAAATATCCAGCTCGATCACAATGATGGTTTGCTAATTTGATCAAAACTCTTCCCTGTGAAGTTCATTCTTTCAGTATACTTGTTCTTGACTTGGCTAGAAAAGTTCCCTCCAAGTCGTTTCTAACACTGGAAAGTAGGTTTTGTGTGTTTGATTAGTTGAAAGTGCTATCATTTAATTTTTCAATGTTATTTTTTATTTTTTTAAAGGGCTTTTTATTACAAATGGTCCTTGAGGTTGGTGAAATTATCGCCTTTCGTCCTTAATGTTTTTTTGTGACACTAATGGTCCTTAAGGTTACCTTCCACACTTTTGTGACTTTGTTTTTGTTTTTTACTTTAAAATTTTAATTAAAGGTGAAAAAGGGTAAATGAGAGGATACTGAGAAGAGAGATGATTCCTTGAAGATACATAGCTTACAGACTATTGTTGTCATTAATAATCTCCTATGTACACACTACTCAAAAAAAATAAAAATTATCGATGGGTATGGGTATTGATGCTCATAAAAGGGGTTTGTATTGGTATTTTGGTGCTCAATAAGCTATGTCACATAAACGGATATAGCGATATGGATACGCAACACGGAGACACGGAGAAAAGGCAAATCTCAAAAAACTATGACACGGAGACACGACAATTAAAATTATAATAATACTTATATATATATTTTAAAACAAATATTGATGTTCATACTCCAATTCCACAATACTATACAGTGAAATTCAAGCTTTCCAATACCTTTAAATATAGTTTATTAATTTGATATGAATTATAATTAAATTAACACATTAGTTGACCTTGAGTATGAGTTGACCCGTATCATTAGAGTGTCTTGACTATGTATGTGAAGTGTCTTGACCATAAACACACTACTACAAATATTCAAAAAGAAAACGCTGAATACACAACGGCTGGCTCTAAAACCGTTATAGTTGTTTCTTCCACAACAGTTATTACATAACCGTTGCTAAAAGGGGGTTTTAAGCGTTGTGGTTTAGGGTATTTCGTTTTCTGATTTTATTTCACAACTTTCTACAACGGTTTTCGTTTCAACCGTTGTAATTGAAGCCTTAAAAAAAACACGGAGTGAACAGTGGCTCAATATTTTTTCTTAAGCCCCGATAGTTCTCATTCTCTCTTATCTCTCTTCTATCTTTTGTATCTCACGTCTACCTCTCTCCACGGTCTTGTTCTTCCCACCTCGTCGCCTTGTCTTTGCCACAGCAATAGACAGCGAGACTCTGTCTGTTTGCAGAAGATGGGTTTCAATTTATGGTTTGGGTTTTAATCTAACCATTTGGGTGTTGGCTTGCGGTCGCTCTACCTCGATCAACAAAGGTAAAGAAAAAAAATATTTAGGGTTTCAATTTATGCTGCAGCTGTTTGCTGAAGAGGCACATTCCTCGTCGGTCGTCCTCAGAACTCTGACCCAACGACGCAGCCTCTCTTAATTTTAACAGAGACCCATTTCCATTTTCAATCCCCTTTCTCTCTGCCTGCTACTTTCTAAAAATTCTTAATTTTTCGCGTTGTTTTTCATTTAAATTTCTTAAAATTCTGCGTCTTTTCAATGAACCTCAATTCTCAGATCCATGGGAGGCCAACCCATGTTTCTATATAACCCACTTTGTCATTCTCTACCTGGGTTTCACCAATGCCCCAACACTAACAGATCCCGCCTCAGCTGAACCTAACGCTTTCTTGGCTTTGCCTCAAAATCTCAGCCGTCCCAAATTGGTGAGTAGATGAAAGCTGAAGCCACCTTCTGTATTTTGTATATGGTTACTTTTTGTGTTATGTTTTTACAAGTTGCCATTGGATTTGTTCAAACAGGTCAGAAAGGAGACACTGTTGGAACCGTCAGACCTTAGGTTCTTCCAAATCCCTAATTTTTCTTCATAATGGGTCTGTGTTATTGATTTGCGAATTTTATCCAAATACTGAAATTGATTTGATTGTGTTATTATTTTGATGAAATCAGGTTAAACAATTTAGTTATTAAAATACTATATGATTGCTTTTGATAAGGTTTTCTGTTTGGTTATTAAAAATTAGTTGGTAAATCCTGAGAATAGGCTTGGAGGATCCTGTTTTGCATGATACTGTACCTCAAGAACTTGGTTCCGTTTTGAAGCCAACAAAAGAAAAAGTGTGCACCCACCACACCCCTCTGGTTTTATGTCTTTACCCGACTCCACATTCAGAAATTCCCAAGCAGATGCTGATTTTTGCACACTCCCACTCCCTCTCAAACACTTAAGCATCCCCTAACCAGACCCTTAATTCCCAATGACATGGATGGTTTCTTAGAATGAGATACGCAGAGGTCCTTCACTACTCCTTCTATATAAAGAGGTAAAACTCTGAAAGTTTGTTTAGTTTCTGTAATTGATTCTCTTTTTCAATTCTTGTTGTTTTGCAAACGCTCTGTAGAATATTATAATCTTTTATTATGTTAAGACCAACCATATATAGCGAGAGAGGTATGGTTTTCATATTCAAAATTCATTCCAGACTTATGTGCCAAAGAGCTCTCTGCTATGACTTTATTTTTTGACTTGTTCAACTGTCATTTGGAGTAATAGGCTTGATAGTTTGAGTTTCCAAATACTCTACCGTGTAAATAGGAGCTATGGATGTAATATGTTATCCTAATTTTTACTCAACTTGTGCAATATAAATATCCAGCTCCAATCAGCAGATGATGGTTTGCTAATTATGAATCAAAATTTATTCCCTGTGAAGTTCATTTCTTTCAACTATTAGCTTGTTGACTTGGTGACTTGGTCTAGAAAAGTTCCGTCCAAGGTTCGTTTCTAACACTGGTAAAGTAGGTTTTGTGTGTTCTGGCATTAGTTGAAAGTGTTTCTCCAATTTAGATTTTTCAATGTTTGTTTTTTTTGGTTTTCTATAAAATAAATCATAATTTTTACACTATGAGCTCATGCACTTAAGAATCCTGGATCCGCCACTGACTACTTCAAACACTTTTTAGAAACTTCACATTAGTCTTTCTTGTAGACTTTCTGTTGTTTGTATATTTGTTTCTTTAACTTTATACACATTATGTAATTAAAGCTAGTGAGACAACAGTGGTAAATGAGCAAGGATTAATGGTGACGAAGCAGAGATGATTCCTTGAAAGCATACATAGCTTACAGACTATTGTTGTCATATGGAGAGTGATGAATCTCCTATGATAACACCCTACAAAAATAGCGTAATAATAATAAATTCGATGGGTATTGTGGTAGTGTGAATGCTCCATAAATAGGGGTTTGGTATTTTGGTAATTTGTGGGTGCTCCAATCAAGCTATGTCGATAACATATACGGAATATAAGCGATACGGATATGCGACACGGAGACAATGTTGAAAAGCGCAAATCTCATAGAATAACCTGAAAGGACAACGGAGTTATCACGACAATTCGAAAATTACAATAGTCAATATTTTTATACTATATATTATCTTAAAAACAAATATTGATGTTCATACTCCAATTCCTGACAATATGTATGACAGTGCTAAATTCAAGACTTTCTACAACGGCCTTTAAATATAGTTTATTAATTTGATATGAATTATAATTAAATTAACACATGAGTTGACCTTGAGTATGGAGTTTGACCTCGTATTATTAGGAGTGTCTTAGACCATATATGTGAGAGATGATCTTGACCACTGAACACGGCCGTTGACCATTGGGCACGAGTTTCTGTTTTGGAAGTTAGGGATAGGAAACACCTGCAATACACAAGGGAAACAAAAGCTAGCACGAACATCGGCCAGGAAAAAATGCCCTCCACAAATATGGGGGGAGATAACCCGGTTTATTCGTACAATGAGATGATTCCATTGGGAATGAACGTATAAAGGAGAGAGAGAGAGAGAGAGAGAGAGAGAGAGAGAGAGAGAGAGAGAGAGAGACTGTATGCGTCTAGGTTTTTTTTTTTTTCTCTTTGCTAATTTTCTTTGATGAGACATGATTTACCATTGGATCTATATAATTATAGTCTATTAAATATTACAAATGATAAAAAGAAAATGGATTTTTATCAAAACCGGTCCTTATTTTTAAAAGTCCTTAAGCTTCCAAATCAATAAATGTGGTTCTTTATCTTTTGGTCTACACACTAATATATTACTGCATTTCGACAAAACTTTCATTAAATTTAGTCATGTGACTAACTTTAAAGGGGTACTGTCACCAAAGTATAGCTCCTGGTAGTCCTAAAAGTCACATTTTTTGCTCAACAAGGCCATCTTGGTTCTGTTTATGGTTTTGCATTTAGGTTACATAAAGGAGAATAGATAACATTATTGACAAAATACATGAGATTTACTTTTTGTCATGTGTAGATAGGTTATATTATGATGAAAATACTATTTTAAAGTAAGCTATAAGTGTCATCACGTGAACATTTTTAACAAATATTTTTCCCGAATGTGATGTGAGGGATCAAACTGACGTGTACACCAATAGATTAAAGGACCACATTGATTGATTTGAAAGTTTAAGAACTCAAATGAAGATTTTTGCAAAATTCAGAAAACTATTTGTAATAAAAACTCAGAGAAAAGATCGAGGAATGTATCACTAATTTTGGTCATTTTCAGCAATCTATAAACGGTATCAATCTGAATACCGTTTGGAGTGCCAACTTTTTTACATTAAACACAGTTGAAATTGACCAAGTGCTCTCCTTTCCTATTCATCTTCCTCCTCTTCGTCCCCCTTAACCTCCTGTAGACCAGTGCAAGTGGTGGCCTATGTCATGGTGGAGGAGTTCTTTTTCCATCCTTTATATTTGTTTATGAAATTCTCAAATTAACTTATAATAAAAAATAAAAATTTCGTAACAAGTAATTGAGTAGTTATCGGAATTTTGGTTTGCATTTGTGAAAAGCACCAAAATGGTGTTTTTGTCAGGCTATAAACCCACAAGGCCCAACCAAATAGTGTGTATACTTGTATAGCAAATTAATTAATTAATTAATTAATTTTCATTTTTGAAGTATATCAAAATAAGGCCCAACAAAATAAGACCAACGAATGCTTTTGGACTATCCGTATCTTCCTCCCTTTCACTAAACAATGGGCCTCTTTTCTTTGTGTTATACAAGCCCAATTCGTTTTCAAAACCAGACTTGAAAAGGAGAATTTATGAATCATGAATTATGAAATCGAGAATAAGGGACAAACCAAAAGGGTATGGGATCGATAACTTCAACTTTTTTTTTAATACAAGCGATTGAGGGAGAAACTTCTGGATCCCTTGTAATTTAGACTATCATTTGTAATTTTTTTTTTTAAAGCTCTCTGGGGTTTAACCCCTAAACACACAAAAATTAAATGACATAGACAGTACTAGTTCTAGGAACTCTTAATAAATCATCATAAAATGTAGCTTCAACTTAGCTAAGAATCTCATCAAGCACAACGAATCCCAAATCAAAATTATAGCTCGCCTTCGCTAAACAGTTAACCACCTTGTTTTTCTCTTTATAGATGTGGTTAATCACACAATTTCCCATTTGTCCCATAAGAGCATAGCAACTAGACAACAAAGATGCCATCAGATGTAGAATAAAGAGAAGATTTTTGGAGATGCCCCTTTGGACAGCAAGTTTCAAAACCAAGGAACAACCATCATATTTCAATTGCTAGGATGTCACCACTCCCCATATTGGCCACAAAACCACCAATTCAATTCACTTTATCATCGTGGATTACTTCCCCAACACCAATGACTCCAGATGCACATTGGCACGACCCATCAACATTAAGCTTGAACTGACCAGTATCAGAAGGATCCCAAATAAGAAAAATTTGAGTTGTGTTAATTGGCGTATGAACAGTAGAACTGGCCTTCACCCATTCCTGAGTAGTAGTAAAAATAATATTTCTGATATCAAAAGCCAAATCCTTTTCTTCGCCAAACACTTTCTTATTGCGCCATTTCCAGATCTGCCAACATGTAAAAGCAAAAGCGATGTTCCATGAAATTCCAGATTGGTAATGAGACTTAGTTAACAAATTAACCCTCAACCAAGGCTGAAAATTCAATTGAAAAAATTGCGAACTCAGATTCTTTGGAAGAAATAAGCTCCAAACACTTTTAGCCTCTCACAATCATGTAGGATATGCAAGACATATTCAATTGGCCAACCACACAAACTGCAAGAAGGATCAACAGTTAGTTGCCTTTTGGCCCGTTGGTCATTAGAAAGAATTTTACATTAAAATAAAAGCAAGAAAAAAATCTGCAACTTAGGAGGAATATATATCCTATACAAACTTCCAAGGACTATCAGACCATTCAAATGATTTAAAAAAATAGACTATAAGCAGGCTTCAACAAGCACCATTATGAGTTTGTCAATATCCCACCAACCTCCCTCAAAGAAGTGAGATACATGACAATTCAAATCAGAGACAGAAGCATTACCATGGTGCTTAAGCATAGGCTCATCATTCAGCCATTTATCTTGCCAAAACTTCACTTGATCTCCATTGCCAATTCTCCACCCCATACCCTTTATTAGCAGATCAGCACCATGGAGGATACCTCTCCATGTAGAAGAAGAGTTAGGCCTTGAAATCAGCGAGGGATCCATGATGTCCTTACCTTGCAGATACTTAGCCTCATAAATTTTAGCCCACAATCCACTATCTTTATTATGAAGCCTCCACCCAATCTTGGCCAACAAACTCTAGTTCATATGAGTTGTTTGCTTAAAACCTAAACCACCTTTGCTCTTGGGTCTACAGGCTAAATTCCATAGGCATAAATGGATTTTGTTTTTCTTTTCATTGCCTCCCTAGAAGAAGTTACGATTAAGCTTATCAAGCTCCTTACAAACACTTGCAAGCAATTTAGTCGTTTACATAGTATAAATTGGGATAGAAGTAGTAACCGCCTTAATAAGAGTGGCTCGCCCAGCTAAAGAAAGAAGTTTCCCTTTCCACCCAACAAGTCTTTTGTGTACTTTGTCAAGAAGCCCATTAAAAGTAGCTTTATTAGGCCCATAGTGTAATAGAGGCACGCCCAGATATTTGCCCAGATTATCAGTTAATGGGGAACCACAAAATATTACTAATTTCTTGAGCAGTATCCTTGCAAGTATTAGGAGAGCAGAAAATAGCAGATTTATCAAAGTTAACAGCTTGTCTCGACGCTTGGCAAAAAAACCTTCAAATAGTCTTTCATGATCTTGGCTTGTTGGGGACTAGTTTCAACAAAAAGAACAAGGTCGTCAGCGAAAAAGAGATGCGAAACAACTGGCCCAGACTGAGAGGATTTCATAGGCTTCCATACAACCTTGTTAACAGTATCAAATATAGTGTGGGAATAATTTATCAATACATAGTACAAACAAGTAGAGTGAAAGAGGATCCCTTTGCCTTATACCATTCTTTGGCAAAAAAGTCTCAGTGAGCTCCCCATTAATACAAATCTGATAGTGGATAGATTGGACACAACTCATTACTAATTGAAGAAGCATGTGAGGTAACCCCACCTCACCAAGTACTTGCTCAATGAAGTCCCAATTAAGTCTATCATAAGCCTTTGATAGATTGACTTTCCAAGCAATGACACATTTTTTGCCTTTGGAAATTTTGAATTTATGCATAAGCTCTTGAGCAATTAGAATATTATCGGTGATATGTCTACCTAGGACAAAACTAACTTGGTTAGAACTGATGAGGCTAGGTAAAACATGTAACATCCCGGTCCTAAATAAATTTTTTATTATTAATTTATTCAGATAAAAGACTATTTTGTCCGGAAATATTTTAATGGTATAAAAGTTAACTTTTTGACCGGAAATGAATTTGGGAATTTCAATTGCACTGTTGCGTAGAGCACGTTGATATGAGTTTGTAGACACGTAGTGAGCCCGAATCGGAGTTATAATGAAGAAAATACGATTCAGATACAGTGAGGGGCAAAATGGTAATTTGTCAGATCAGATTTTAAAACCTCTCTCTCTCTCTCTCTCTCTCTTTCTCTCTCTCCTCCGTGCGACACACTCTCTCTCTCCCAAATGGCACTCACTCTCTCTCTCTTTGGACTACCGCCTCTGCCCACGGTGGCTCATGGGACCGACGCCAAAAAGACCGGCCCGACCACACCATCAAACCCCGACCCTTCCTCGATGCCAACCGCCATCTGTTTCGCCGGAAAGAACCCGAGAACGACCGATTTTTCATGAAATTTCACCTGCCTCGATCTCTCTCCTCTAGTCACCATTTCCTGCAAGCAAGGTATGAAATCTCATCTACTCTTCAAGCTCTAGCTGATGGTTAAGTAGGATTTGATCAATTTCTAGTGTTAATAGTTTGATTTTGGATTCAAAGGTTAGCCGAATTTCGGGTTGAGATCTCGGCACTTTCGGCCATTTTCCAAGGTAGGTCCAAGAATAAAAGTGGTTCCAAATAGGGTGTTACACCTAGGGTAGAAGTTTTGAGCCGTGATTTTGAGATTTTCCGGCGAAGTGTTATCTCTTTGGGCACCATGCATTGCTGACGCGTGGGCACTGTAGCAAAGATGAGAAAAGGTTTTGTGGGCAAAGTTGTGATAATTTTGGAAGATGAGTTTCAAACCCATCGTAAGAGTACCCCCAGTGGCCTTGAAACAATTTGGTTATTTCTGATAATGCCCCATGAGTTTCAGGGACTCCTAGACCTTGCGGTGCAAGAATTGCGGCTCAGTTGACTTGGTGTCTCTGAGGCCTGCGAGGAATGAGGCTGATGCCTGCGAGGATTGTAGCTCGGGTTGACTTGGTGTCTCTAAGGCCTATGAGGAATGCGGTGGTGAAACGACCCGACCCAAATTCCACTTTGAAATCCGAGCCGAATCTGTTTAAATCGACACTGATAATGTAGGTCGTAAAGACGAAAATACCCAAAAGCGGTAACATATACCCGAGCCCTAACTCGTGGCTGCGCCGATAATCGTAGACCGCCTACGCCCTTTCTGAAGGATCAAGCCACACGTAGTTCTTTCCTCTGTTCTGACTCAGAATCGAATTTACAGTAAAACTCGCTCTAGGGCTGACCATTCTTGAGTATCCGGGACTCCGTTTTATGATCCGTCAAATACTATACAATCCTGGGAAAGTCTAGATTAACATACTTGGAATTAACTACGATCCAACGGTTCAAACGTATTGAACCCGAAAATCGCACAGTAGGCGAGATCCGTTCGGGGTTCAAACGATATCCGAATTAAGATCCGCAAAATCCTACGCGCTCATGAGGACTAGGAGATCATTTTAGGATTGATTGTGGTCCCCATCCTGCTACCCACGCACCTCCACACGTACTGGCAATGTGTGGTGCCTAAAACGATAACGCCTCACCGGAAAAACTCAATATCTAGGCTCAAGACTCCAATTCTAGGTATAACACCCCATTTGGAGTCACTTTTGTTCTTGGACCTACCCCAAAAACTGGCCGGAAGTGGCAGGAACAGTGACCCAAAAATCTCTGAAACTTAGCTCGTAAATCGAGCTATCTACGCTGGAAATTTCTAAAATCCTATATAACCAGCAGCTAGAGCATGACAAATAGCTAGAAATCCATACCTCACTCGTCCAAATTGGTGCCCGAAATTGTTCGAACAAAACTAGAGAAAATCTATCAAAAACCGGCCATTTCTATGGCAATTCCGCAATCTCCGGTGGTCCTGGGCTGAGACCAATCGAGAAGGGAAGAGGAGGGGGCGGCCGTCTGTTTGGGTCCGATCTCGTGGCCCACCGTGGCCTGTGGTAGCAACGGTGGCTCTTGGAAGCCACCGACTGAGCTGAAGAAAAATAGGGGGGGAGGGTTCTGTCGAACCAAAGAGAGAGGGGTTTTAAAAAATCTGACTCTCCAAATTACTATTTTGCCCGTTGAAGCATTTTGACCGTAACTTCTTCGTTACAACTCCGATTCGAGTCCATTATGTGTCTACGGACTCGTTTCGTCGCGCTCTACGCAACGGTATAACTGAAATCCCTAATTTCCTTCTTGGTCAAAAAGTCAACCTTTGACCTAATAAAAATTCTAAGGGCATTTTAGTCTTTTACTCTAATAAATTAATAATTAAATATTAATTTTAGGTTTGGGTTATTACAGCTGGTACTTGCGAGGATTGCGGCTCATGTTGACTTGGTGTCTCTGAGGCATACGAGGGATGCGGTTGATGCCTGCAAGGATTACGGCCTTCGAGGCCTGCGAGGATGGAATTGACGGATTAGGATTAGGGATACGCCTAGGTGGAGAGAATTTCAGTTCTGAGATATTCTTAAACTAAAATAAAAGGAGTTCAGTGTAAGATAGATTTATATTCAGTATTAGAAAGAATTATGTGTGACTTGATCTCTTAGTAAGGGTACATAGGCAGCCTAATGTTACAAGGTGCAACCAAGAGTTGGAGTGTTTGAAATTGCTAATTGTACTATCGATGTTCTGGAAGTTGAGATGAATTTTGTTAGCAGAATGTTGGATGTGATTTGTTGAGGCCTGAGGCCAGAATGATATGATGCTTGATTGCTTGGTTATAATTTAATGTATGCTGGCAGTTGGGTTATATAAACTTATATGTTTATTGACATGTGGAAACTTTTGGGGAAATGAGCAGATTACAGGGGAGACTCCGCCGAATTTTCGGCGGAAGCCTAGTTGATAGATAAATTTGTTTCTAGTTAGAAGGGCAATTTGGTCAAATGTGTCCAACAATCGCCAGGTGTCGGACACGCACAGGGTTCGACTCGGATTCTAAAGTGGAATTTAGAGAAAACAAGTCTCAATCGAGCAACAATGACTTTAGAGAAAACTTTATAAAGTGTGGAACATAGGCTAATGGGCCTAAACTGCAACATACTATAAGGATTCTCCACTTTAGGAACAAGGATAATTAAAGTATTATTGAGTTTGTATGGTACCCTAAAATTATGGAAAAAAGACAACACCAAACTACAAATGTCATTACCACATTGCGTCCACTGAGTTTGGTAGAAACATGCAAGAAAGCCATCTATTCTAGGAGCCTTCAAACTACGAATCTAAAAGAGACTTTCCTCTACTTCCTCTAGTTCAACAAGATTACTAAGAGAGACCATATATGCAGCAGAGATGCTAGGAAAGAGCTAAGACAAAGAGTTATGAAAAGGACTCGCAGAGGCATTGGAAAAAAGGTTCATGAAATACTCTACCGCCAGAGCTTTTATACCTTTAGACTAAATTCAAAACACATTTAAGTTCATGAGCAATTGCAACATTCCCATAAACTTGCAAAAATTATTAAGAAATCGAATTATGAAACAAGAAATTGCACTGCAATTTCTGATAAAAAAAACTACAACAAATGGAAACTGCAGTGTAGTTTATGAATGCTCAAAGAACAATTGACAACATATAAGCAATTTTACACAAAACAGTAAACATAAACTGCAATGCAGAGTACACAAAATACTAGCAATATTAACAAAACAGTAATGCATACACAAAAATCCAATACAGTATAGTAATCATACCTTGATTCCCATTCTTTCTGGAAGCACAAAGAAGCTGTCCCTTGTACTTGTTCTTCAAGAATGTAGCATTAATGAACAAGAAGGGTATACAATATTGAAATCCAGTAATGAAACCTCCAAACGATACAAAACATTGTATAAAGTGATTAATTCCGGCTTCATATTCAAGCTCGCACAGAGAACTACTGTTAGTTTCCTTTACGGCATCCGTATACCACACTAACTCGTTGAAGGACTTCGACTCATCACCATGAATGTCTAGTTTAGCTAACTCTTTGCAAAACCATGTGTGGTAGTATGAAATGTCTATACCATAATAATCTTTGAACTCGTGTATAATCTCAACTGGCTTCAACTATGGTTTTGCACGAATTTTGTCCACAAAGAGAGACGACACCACACGAGACCTCATCATCTTACTCTTTGATTCCTGTATCCGACTCACACATGTATGCACATTATTTAACATCCGAATTACAAAACAGCCAGTAGCTTCACAACGAGACGCATAAACATGCCAACTATAACCCTCTAACTTCTTATTTGAACAAACAGCAATCACCCGCCTCTTGTCATTGCTGGCATATAAAAAATTAAATCCTACTTCAAGAGCATACTTGCACAATTTCAACTGGAACTCCTCTGCACCACCGTCAAACTTCTGCCCGACATGATGTATATACGTCTCCCACTCATTCGACAACAAAAGCTTAGCACTTGCTCTCTTCAACCTGCCCAAAAATTCATTTATGTCTTCGACAGTACTAGAACACAACGACTCGCCCTTTCACATGCTATCAACTCCTTATTTCCACAAAAAATCACCACTATACTCATTGCTCTAGCATAAATCCTTAACTAAAATATCCACACTATTCACATTTGATATCAACAAATATGCCATCATCATGTCTAAATCACTATCCGTTTCTAGTAAACAACTCGAATAACCGGGCAACGAATACCGTAACGTGAAACTACCCAACTGCAAACCCCTAAATCTTAGGCACGAAATCTTCGAAACATCAACCATGGATGACTTTGATGAAACTGAAAACATAATGGTTTCCGACTTATATGTGCACTTGGCTATCACACAAACCTCCATTTGCTTTGAAAATGCAAACAAAACAACAAACAAAAACATAAAACAATTCAAATCAGTAAATAATGTAGATGGGCAGTTGTAACATTCCCATAGACTTGCAAATATTAGTCTGAAATCGAATTATGAAATAAGAAACTGCGCTGCAGTTTCTAGTAAAAACTGCAACAAACGGAAACTGTACGACAAAACATATACTCAAATTTGAATAGAAACCAAAAGGAAAAGTCATGTTCAAAGTCTTAAAACTAAGTTCAAAACGCATTCAAGTCCATAAGCAGCTGTAACATTGCCATACACTTGCAATGCAGTTTATAAAAAACTGCAATAAGCAGAAAAGGCAATGCAATTTATGACAGAAAATCAAAAAACTTTGAATAGAAACCAAAAGGAAACCACAATCAAAGTACAAAACGAAAATCCCAAAAACATATATGTCGATATAAACGAAAAAAGTTCTAAAGTACTCATACCTCAACACCTAGGATTGCCAAAAATCTCCCTAACCAAACAGCAGCTCAAAATCAAATTTGAAAACAAAACGAAGAAGATAGGGTTTATCATTGAACGCCACAAGATCGTGCCACCAAATCGCGCCACAAAACTGAGCTCGAAATACTGAACTAAGGAGAAGAAATCACCCAAATCGTCATTCCACATGCAAATGAATGAAAACGTAGCGAAAAATGAAAAAGAAAGACGAAGAAAATCGAACTAGAACCTACCAGAAAATTAAAGCTCCAATCGCAGAACGAGAACCAGAGCTCCAAACCCTCAAAGACAAACGAAAACGAAAGAGAAAGACCAAATCGCGCGTAGTTTAAACAACAAGGGGTAAAAGAGTCATTTACTTTGTAAGGTTTAAATATAGGCCATGCTTTTTAAGAAGAAGGGTAGCATTGTTTTTTCAGTTATTATTTTTTTGCTGGCCCAACGAATCTAGGCCTCCTATTTGACCTAATCCAAAATAACAATTCTTTCCTACATATGTATACGTATAATAGAAAATTAGCCACACACGTGAATTAAATTGGCACATGGGCTCCACTAATCTCTTCAATTTCTCTACGTTTTTTCTTGAGCTTTATTTTTGGGTTGCTTAGTGAGGTGGGTTACAACACTCTAGCGAGAGAGAGGGGATACCTAATGGGAAAGAAAAGAATGGTAAAATTGAGTAGTACAGAAATATTTTGAAAAAGGAGAAATAGAACGGTAACTAAAAAGAAGTAAATAATAATTAAATAATTAAATTACGAAAAGAGGGGTAAAAAAGAACAAGACCCATTCGATTTTGTGATTTCTGATCTCCTAAAAAACCTACCTTTTGACCACCTGACGGGTCAGTTTGTTACCACAATCACCCACCCTTTCTCTCTCCTCCTCCCCCTTCTCTCTTACCAAAACACCAAAACACCCCATTTTTTGCTTCTCTCTCTCTCTCTCTCTCTCTCTCTTTCTCTCTTTCTCTGTTTCAAGTTTTCATCACTCTCTGCGCTTTCTCATGGTGTCCCAATAAAACCCTAATATTTACTCCCACTCTCTCTCCGCAGGTACACTAATCAAACCCTAACCACTCCTATATTCACTTGGGTTATTATGTAAACACGATAAATATCTATGTGTTTGTATATTTCTGGCCTTTTAGGGTTTGTTTGATTTGATTTGGGTTTTGTGGATCTGCGTGGTGTGTTACAGAGAACAAAAAGGACTGAAATTTGAACGAGAAATTGGGAATTAAGGATAGGAATATATGTCCTTCAATCAATCAAGGTCGGATAAGAACGAGACGCAGTATCGGAAAACAGGGCGATCCGCAAGCTCTAATCAGCAGCACAGGGGATACTCACCCGCGTACCCTAAGGGCACCGCCGCTGGCGCCGGTGGGCCCGCCCCTTCCATCTCCTCCAACCGCAGGTGCTTATAGGTGTATTATATGGAGTTATATATATATATATGTATATATGTATATATGTATATGTGTAGGGTTTGTTTGTTTCTGATCAGTTTCAGTTTACTTTTAATAATCTTTGGACTGTGATTCTTAATTTGGGTTTGTTTTATTTTTTTCTGTGTTTTTTTTAATAATGAGCATGTTGGAAATTAGGGTTTGCTGATTTTTATTTTAAATATCCAGTTTTAAGAAGAATAATAACAATGCACAAGGAGGGCAATCCAGGGGAAGTGTAACCACTGTAAATCCTCTGGATTCTGGTATTGCTTCTACACAACGTGGTGGTGTACAGAATGGAGCGCATGTACAGCCCCAATTGCATGGTACAGAATTCGAAGTTCCAATTTTCTCAGTCCATAAATTTATGTGATAATTCAAAGTTCTCTTTTACAATATGTTTTCCTGATTTGGCTTGATTTTCATGTCCTGCAACTTTTTCTTCTGATTATTTTAATGTAGGAGGCTCTGATGCACTGGTTGCAACCACAGCTCCCAGGACTACTGATGCATCAGCCCCTCAGAGAAGCACCCGAACTGTTCCAAAGGCTCCAACTTCTCAATCTGCCTCCGTGACTTCCGACACAAGAACGCCCACTACACCAGCTAAGAGTAAGCTAACACTATGGACCATGGATTTTCTTGTTCTTGATTTTGGGGATGTTGGCATATTTTCAGAGTCACATAATAATGTTATGTTCTGTTGGTTTAGTCCCAGGAGATGCTTCCCAGGGATTTGCCTTTCAGTTTGGGTCTATAAGTCCTGGTTTCATGAATGGGATGCAGGTATTGTCATATGCTTGTGAACTTTTGATGAAAATTCTCTTGTTTCCTATATAACTAAGTGCTGGACGACTTTATACTATGTTTTTAAAAGTTGAAAGGTTGTGTTCCTTGTAGATTCCTGCTCGAACTAGCTCAGCACCCCCAAATTTGGATGAGCAGAAACGTGATCAGGTTAGCATGTTTCCTTCTCTCTCCCCTGGCTGTGTACTTGTAAATAAATAGTCCGATGGATTTTTCACATGATATTTTTTGACCGAATCCAGCCAGCAGTTGGTTTCTTCCTATAATTCCCTTCTCTTTGCAAATAAGATGATTTTTTTTTTTCTTAGTTAAATCATTTTGTTATAGATTGTCTGATTACCTTTGTATTTAGATTCAATATTCCCCCCATGACATTTAATTTCTAAGAGTAATTGGGTCACATTGGGTAGAGTTGATATTTTATCACTGATAATACTTTGTAATTTTTGTTATTAATTTGTGAAATGATTATACTATGTTTGAACATGCAGGCGCGCCATGATTCGTATAGAACCGTGCCCTCAGTGCCAACTCCTAATATTCCTAAGCAGCAATTACCAAGGAAAGATCCAGCTTCCATGGATCAACCTAATGCTTCTGAGGCTCATCTGGTGCCCAAGGTTAAAAAGGATGTGCAACCCTCACATGCAACCCCTGTTAGTCAAACTCAGAAACCTTCTGCTCTACCAATGGCTGGGATATCCATGCCAATGCCATTTCATCAGCAACAGGTTTCCTTGCAATTTGGTGGCCCTAACCAGCAGATTCAGTCTCAGGGTATGAGTGCCAATTCAGTTCAAATTCCAATGCCTATGTCAGTACCAATTGGTAGCAATCAAGTACAGCAGCCGGTGTTCGTTCCAGGTCTGCAACCCCATCCAATGCAGCACCAGGGAATTATGCATCAAGGCCCTTTTACCCCCCAAATGGGTCCTCAGGTGCCTCAGTTAGGCAGCATGGGGATCAGCATAGCGCCACAATACCCCCAACAACAGGGTGGGAAGTTTGGTGGCCCTCGTAAAACTTCTGTCAAGATTACACATCCAGATACACATGAAGAGTTGAGGCTTGATAAACGAACAGATTCATATTCAGATGGTGGGCCATCTGCCCCCAGGACTCACCCTAATGTTCCTCCTCAATCCCAGCCTATACAATCATTTGCCCCTTCCCATCATAGCAGCTATTATGCCAATTCTTATTCTGGTTCCCTATTTTTTCCAGCTCCAAATTCTCATCCTTTAACGAGTAGTCATATGCCACCCAGTTCACAGGCACCAAGATTTAGCTATCCAGTGAGCCAGGGTCCCCAAAATGTACCCTTCATTAATACACCAGCTCATAATGCCCTGCCTGTTAATAAGGCTGGGCCCCCTATGCACAATGTTGTGGATCCACCCAACGTGGAACATGCACGTGATATACATAATGTACCTGCTGCTGTTCCATCAGCAACTATTCCCGTCGTAGTTAAAGCAGCTGTTGGAACTGTTGGAGAGAAGGTTGTTGACCCAGTACCAAACAGCTCCGCTGCTGTTGAAAAAGGTGAACTTCCCAAGGCTTCGAAATCATCTGGAGAAATTAACCAATTTCATCCTCAGAGGTACTCTGAGCTTTCAACTGATGGCTTAATGCACAGTGACCAATCAATCCTCAAATCATTGCCAGTGACAGCAAAAGCATCTGCAGGTAATCCTGCTGCTGTATTAATTGAAAGCCAGGTATCAAATCCTTTGTCCTCTGCTTCAGCTGCTCCAACTGAGGAGTCTGTACCAGTTGTGACCACCACCGAGACCAGAAGAAAGGAAACGCTTAGCCGTTCAAACTCAATTAAAGATCAGCTGAAGAAGCCAGGCAAGAAAGGAAATAATCAAGCACAGCATCAGGTACTTATTTTCTGTACTTTCATATAACCTTCCTTTTTCTTATCTTCACTATTTTGAAGGTAAAAAATTTGAGTTTCATCTGTTGCTTATAATTTTTGTTGGCATGAATGTACACCCTTGATCACAGGTTGTTGGGCAGTCTATCTCTACATCAAGCACTCCCTCTCGGGCTTCAGAACATGGTATATCTTCTAGTAGTGATGTTTCTGAAACTGTAGAAGCTAATACAACTCTTGCTGCAGTAAGTGGTGATTCTGTGTCTGAATCAGTGAAGGAATTACTCTCGAATGTTAGTGCTGCTACAGCTGATGGTTCTGAATCTAAGGCTGAAGCAATTGGGGAAGGCATTATCCCCATCTCTTCTGAAATATCTGGTGCTGGGGTTGTTGGCAGTTCTTCAGATTCTATTCATCATGGTCAACTAGACAATTCTTTACCGCTAGTTAAACAGGGAAAACATGACTTGGGGGGAGCAGAAAAACAGGCAGAACAAAGTTTGTCTGAAAATTACAGACAGGATACTAATAGTCGTGGTATTTCTGCAGAACCTATCTCCATAAAACCTCTGGAACCTGTTAAAGAAAATGCAGAGAATTCTGAAGGCAGTGCTGTCGCAACCTCAGAAACTGCACAAGGAGGGCAGGCCCAACATGAGAGTTGCCATGCAGATTTTGACGGAAAGGATGCCTCTTCAAGCAGAAGTGATACCATGGGTAGTAAAGAAGTTGCTGTTTCAAAGTGCAGCAAATTAGACCAGCAGTATGCTCTTGTTCAAACTACAGAAGTTTCAGGTACAACTATGACAAATGAAGGGATAAATGTGGAGAATACTGGTGGTGGTGGGGGAAGTATTGAGAATATTGGTAGTGGCGGGGATCCACTTACAGTGTCAGGCTCCAAGGACAAACCCCTTCCTGAACTGAGTAGACAGAAGAGTACTACTGCAAAAGGGAAGAAGAAAAGAAAAGAAATTCTATCCAAGGCAGATGCTGCTGGTATGACTTCTGATCTTTATGGGGCATATAAAAACCCTGAAGAAAAGAAAGGTATTGCCTCTCCTGAAAGCATGGAAAGCACTACTGGCATAGTTTCAAAGCAGGTAGCTACTGATGCTCCTCAGCAAGATGCTGTTGGGAGAGAAGAAGATGCACCGAGTAAAGCTGAGCCAGATGATTGGGAAGACGCTGCTGACATCTCTACCCCAAAACTGGAAGCCTCAGATAATGGAGAACAGGTCCGGGGAGGAGGGGTGCATTCTGACAAAGATGGACATGGGCATGGGGCAAAGAAGTATTCCAGAGATTTTCTTTTGAAGTTTTCTATGCAATTTACTGAGCTTCCAGAAGGTTTTGAAATAATGTCTGATGTAGCAGAGATTTTGAATGCCCATATCAATACTTCTCCTTCTATTGATTATGATTCACTCCCTAGTCCAGGAAGAATTATTGACAGGCAGGGAGGGGCAATAAGACTTGATCGTCGTGGGAGTGGACTGATTGATGATGATAGATGGAATAAGGGTGGTGCTGCCAATTTCCGAGCTGGCCAAGGAGTAAATTTTGGTGTTTTGAGGAATCCACGTCCATCGACACCAGTTCAGCAGCATGTTAGAGGGATCCTTCCTGGGCCTACTCAGTCTGTTGGTCCTCAGGGAGGGATGCAAAGAAATAATTCTGATGCTGACAGGTGGCAGAGAGCTTCGAATTTTCAACCAAAGGGTTTGATGCCTTATCCTCATACTCCATTACAGGTGATGCACAAAGCTGAGAGGAAGTATGAAGTGGGTAAAGTGAGTGATGAAGAGCAGGCCAAGCAAAGGCAGTTAAAGGCTATATTAAACAAGCTAACTCCACAAAATTTTGAAAAACTATTTGAGCAAGTAAAAGCTGTTAATATTGATAATGCGACAACACTAACTGGTGTCATCTCACAGATATTTGACAAGGCTCTTATGGAGCCTACTTTTTGTGAGATGTATGCTAACTTCTGTTTTTATCTTGCGGGAGAGTTACCTGATTTCAGTGAAGACAATGAAAAGATAACTTTTAAGAGATTGCTTTTGAACAAGTGCCAGGAGGAATTTGAGAGAGGAGAAAGAGAGCAAGAGGAAGCCAATAAGGCTGATGAGGAAGGTGAGGTGAAACAGTCTGAAGAGGAAAGAGAAGAGAAAAGAATTAAAGCGCGAAGACGAATGTTGGGTAACATTAGATTAATTGGGGAGCTATACAAGAAAAAAATGTTGACAGAGAGGATTATGCACGAATGCATTAAGAAGTTGTTAGGTCAGCAACAGACTCCAGATGAGGAAGATATTGAAGCTTTGTGCAAACTAATGAGCACAATTGGGGAGATGATTGATCATCCCAAAGCCAAGGAGCACATGGATGCATATTTTGACAGGATGAAAAGCTTATCGAATAACATGAAATTATCTTCTAGAGTTAGGTTCATGTTGAAGGATTCAATTGACTTGAGAAAGAATAAATGGCAGCAGAGGAGGAAAGTAGAGGGTCCGAAAAAGATTGAGGAACTGCACAGAGATGCTGCACAAGAACGACAGGCACAAGCTAGTAGGCTAGGCCGTGGTCCAGGAATGAACCCATCAGCTAGAAGGACTCCTATGGATTTTAGTCCAAGAGGATCAACTATGTTATCTTCACCAAATCCCCAGATGGGTGGTTTCCGTGGGATGCCTGCTCAGGTCCGTGGCTATGGTAGTCAGGATGTCCGTGCAGATGAAAGACATTCTTATGAGGGTAGGACCTTGTCAGTTCCCTTGACTCAAAGACCCCTCGGTGATGATTCTATTACTTTGGGTCCCCAGGGTGGACTTGCTAGAGGAATGTCCATCAGAGGACCACCATCAATGTCAGCTGCTCCTCAGGCTGAAATATCTCCCAGTGTCGGAGACTCCAGGAGGATGGCAGCTGGTTTGAATGGTTACAGTTCTCTTTCAGAGCGTCCAACTTACAACCCAAGGGAGGAACATATGCCAAGACATTTGCCAGATAGATTTGCAGGTCCAGCGGCTTATGATCACTCAAATGCACCAGAGCGTAATGTAAATTTTGGTGGTAGGGACCCAAGGAATTTGGATCGTAGTTTCGATAGATCTCGTCCAGCTTCACCAGCCACGCGCACATGCTCCTGCTTTAACACAAAATGTTCCTCAAGAAAAGGTGTTGACTGAAGACCATCTCAGAGATATGTCCTTGGCAGCAATTAAAGAATTTTACAGGTATGTCCTTATCTCATGCATATGCTTATACTGTTCTGATGTATTTGTGTTATTTTCTTAGGTTGATATTTCTCAGATGCGATAGTTTTTTAGGTGCTTGCTCAAAATCTGTATATGTTAAGAGTGTGATTTGTGTTGTATCTGTGAAAGAAAAGTAGATCATGTGTGCTGTGCTTAGGGGAATGGATGGGACTTAGGACCAATGGTTGGTAAACTTCCTTTTGCATAAATAGAACCTAGTATGGACTTGCTTGTTTCTATGGCTTTGAAACTGACGTCACAGGCAATTAAGTCTCTGGTGGATGTATTTTTTCTTCTCCCCTAGGGCACAAAGCAGTGATTTCTACTTACTCTCGCATTCTTCTTGATAACCAACTTATCTACAATTGTTTGATTTGAGTTGGAAAATTCACTTCCTATGCAGTTGGTCAATTGTTTTAGTTGTGGTCTTGGTTGAACCGGATACTTGCATTCATTTAAATCTTTATGGTTTTCCATGTCTATCTTGAAAATTGGGCTTCAAGTGCTAATGTAGAGTGTTTTGGGAGCTTAGTTTTTATGCACAGCTTAGGAAAATTTGGAAATAAAGAATTTGGACCATTTAGCATGTAGCTACTAGCCACACAGGTTTATATGCTGGTGAAGAGAATCATAATGCTAATGTTTCTCAAATTTTGGGATGGCTCTCTCTCTCTCTCACAGAGAAATTGGACTTCACCTCACTATTATCAGAGTGCAATTGTGACTCATTAAAATGAGCACAAATGTGAAATTTATGCTTTTGCATTCATGGGTGCTGAGAAACTCTGGGAAGTTATTTTGCAAGGAGAGATTGTAGACTATTGTATTAAACTGCTTCTTTGGTAACATCATTACAAAAATCTTGAATAATGTGATCACTAAAGATCTGTATTTAATTAGTTGTATCCATTCTTGTTTCTGTTCCTCTTTCTCTTCTTGTTTCTGTTCCTGATACTTGATACTAGAGTCAGACCCATCTATGGTGGCTGCTCACCAGTCTTTGACATTAAAGAAATTAATACAATATCGTTGATGTCCAAAGTCTACTCATCGGCTTTCTAAGAATTCATCTTAGACAACATTCTATGCTTTGGCCTGTGTATTGAAATTATTCACTTTTGGGATAGCAGAATTTCTTTCTGTAAAAGCATGGATCCATTTAGGAGTAGTAGCTAGACAGTGGTTTTATTTTATTTACGCACCTAATCTGTGGTTTATATTGTTTATAGCTGTAATTGTAGCATGGTGGTTTGCGAAGACTAATTCCTTGTTTGTATTAACAACTGAAACCCGTTGAAGTAAACTGGAATTTAGTCAACACTACCGGTTTTATATTACTGTTAAAATAATGAAGCACATTAGATGAATCGAGGTTCTTTTCAACAACAAAAAAAGGTTCTATGGTGACTTTCATTGAAATACGTTGTTTATTATTCACCTCTCATATTATTCGATGGGTGCAATATATTTTTGTGCCTATTATGTGGGAAACTTTTGAAATGTTTTGTAGAACTTGTGATATGTTATCTGTAACTCTTGTTAAGATTTTCATAAGCTCTTTCTTAATTTATTTATTTTTCTTCATATTTCAGTGCCCGAGATGAGAAAGAGGTTGTTTTATGCATCAAAGAGTTGAACTCACCAAGCTTCCATCCATCAATGATATCTCTTTGGGTCACAGACTCTTTTGAGAGGAAGGACACGGAAAGAGATCTCTTGGCAAAGCTTCTAGTGAACCTTACAAAGTCCCATGATGGCACTTTGAGTCAATCCCAGCTCATCAAAGGGTAGGAAAGTTTACTTTTTCATTTGGTTATCGAAATTGATGGCCTTATGTGTAGTGTGGGTTTTTCTTTTATTTAATTTCTTATTCATCTGCCCAGGTTTGAAACTGTTCTCTCCACCTTGGAGGATGCCGTGAATGATGCCCCTAAGGCACCGGAGTTTCTTAGCCTCATCTTTGCCAAAGTCATTCTAGAAAACGTTGTTTCCTTGAAACAGATTGGGGAAATAATATATGAAGGTGGAGAGGAGCCAGGGCATCTTCTGGAAGTTGGGCTTGCGGGCAATGTTCTTGGAAATATCCTGGAGATTATCAAATTAGAGAAAGGAGATAGTGTTTTGAATGAGATTCGTACGGCCTCCAACTTGCGGTTGGAGACTTTTCGGCCTCCAGATCCTCGCAGATCAAGGATACTAGAAAAGTTTATTTAGAGAGGTAGTGATGCTCATTGTAATCCTGCTAGAAAAATTCATGGCTAGTGCTTTTAGGGTTCTAAATGAATTTGCAAAAAAAATATATATATATTTTTCTTGGTGGAGGCGGGGTGGGAATTTATGTATGGGGGTTATCATTCTCCATGTTTTAATGTTATTTCTTAAAAATATTTACTGCAGTTATGAAAGGTTCAATTGAGCATCACATTTTATGGCCTCTCTTGTGATTGCCCTTCTGTTCTGGTTGGACTCATAACAGGCTAGCTATTTTTGTGAAAACTACTCTAAAGCATTCGGCCCTGTAAAATTTCGTTGGAATTATAATTATGTATCCAATTTGTAGAACACAATGTCGGTTTTCAAAGACATGATATGGATGTCTCATAAGGCTAGTTTTCCTAGAAAAACTAGAAAGCATATTAGATGGAATTGAAATAACAAATTGGTATGTAAATATTAGATTGAGTGGATTTGAAACTAAGTGCCCGTTTGACATTGCTTATTTGGGGTGATAAGTGATTTTTTAAGTGAGAGAAAGTTATAGGGGAAAACAACTAATGAGATGCTTTCATTTTCTGATTATGCATGAATCAGTTTAGAAAAGGCTTTGAGTTTGATGATTATGCAGGAATTATTTTTTAATTATGAGAGAATCAGTACCAAGAACACTTTTTAACAAAAAAAACTTATTTAACACCAAATTGTTTTCTCTGACAGCTAACTTTCATAGCAAATCTAATAACGATTACTTTCACAGCACAACAATGCCAAACTGACTCTTAACACATGAAGTAGTATGTTGGAAATAATTATATGCAAAGAATCATTTGAAATTTGTTCATGTTTTTTTTTTCTTTTCATTTTCTTCTCATTTAAATCTTAACATGTATGGATTGATTGTCAAAACAAACAATTTAATTTTGTATGGTCGGGGTACACCTGTACCATCCAATACACATGAGACATGTGGAAATATTCTCAAATACACACAGGACATAAAAATAAAATATTTCCACATGTCCTATGTATATTGGATGGTATAGGTGTATCCAAAACATACAAAAAATTTCTCCTAAATGAGCCCTAAAAGAAGCCGGTAATTTTCTTTCTTGCTTAAAGTTTAAGCTTCGTATATATCTCAAAAGAAAGTTAAAGCTTTGTATGGAAAAAGTAGGTGAAGTGTAGCCAAATCTTACAGTAATGTGCTTTTCATGCTCTACACGTCATAAAGTGGGCATGAACACTGAGAGGTACTTGCAATCCATTTTATCAAGGCAGGGACGACCAATGCTCACTACAAGATTTAAAGATTCTGTTCTTCTTCTGGCTATGGTGTTAAAAAATCTTTTCTTCACTTGCCCACTAAGTTTCTTTTGGATACAAAGCAAGAGCACTTGCAGCAGCAAAGAGGGCTTTGATGGTTTCTTAGTGTTCGATTGCCTCAAGTACAGTCATGCTGTGGCTTTACCGGGAAGAAAATATGATGTCTAGTTCATGTTCGAGACCTTTTGCATATGCAATTCCATATGGTACGTTTAATTTGTTTATTTTAGTGACATGACTGCAAACTTTGTTGTTTGTTTACATCATTTTTATGAGTCCTCCATTATGTCTTTTACTGTCTTATTTATTTCCCCCTCTTCAATAATTTTTTTTTATTTAACCCAAAAAAAAAAAAACCCATATCATCCTCTTCTAACAGCAAATAATTAAGTGCCCAATTCTTTCATTAGTTAAACAAGCAAAGAGAACTCCAAACTTTTATAAACGAAAATGACGAAAAACCATTAATTTCAGAATTTCTATATTATAAATAAACAAATATATATTACTTATTATTAATAATAAAAATACCATCTGTTTTTTTTCTTCTCTAAAATTCTCCCCAAATGGCCATAGAATCATGCTAGGTTTTTCTTTTTCCCCATAATCTAACCCGAGACAAAGTCCTAAAGCAATCAATATAAACGATAACACAAACAGAGTTTGTTTCGCTGTGGTTGTGCTTTGACATTCAAAGTGCTAGTCGGTGTACAAGAATTTTGCTTAACACTAAATTTTTAATACCAGAAAAGTAAGATGTAGACACACGGTTCAAAACATCTATAGCCTAAAATAGTACAGGAAGAATCTATTTATTACTCATCGAAGGAGTTGTATCATCAAGAATCTATAGCCTAAAATACCTTCTCTGAAAAATAATATCTGTTAATCATATAGACAGAAACAATCAGAGGGAGAAAGGCTTTGTATACACATCGAATGGCTCGCAGGCAGTTAATTGCGGCTCCTGCAACAAAGCAAAACAGAATGGCAAATCAATCTGTAAATTCATTAAAACCAACGAGTTGGATGCTAATACACTAACGAGCCTGTCACAATATCATTTGGTGCATGCTCATGCCTTGAAGTCAAGTGCAAATTGAACTTATCTCTATGCTTTCCTATAGAAAACTCAAGAGTGGAAATTTACCCCTATTTCCATATGTTGGTATTACTACTAGATCATCATTCAACTTCAAAAACTACTAAAAACATGTCGTGCAAGCTGATACCTGTCTCAACCCGCCAGTGTCACTGCCTCCTGTCAGAAGCATCCCAAGGAGAGATGTAACAGCACTACCACCACCACCACCACCACCAAGGAGAGATGTAACACCACCACCAAGGCCACTACCACTACCCGTACTTCGAATAGTAGAACGCATAGAATTGAGAATGCTTCCATATGTGCCCGCTTGTCCACGTTCAATTGCTTGGATGAAGCAGAAAGTCATGGCACCTGTTGACGTGATCTTTGATAGAGCCTGTTCCCAATAAAGCATGAGATCAGACATGCTCTACTTGAGATTTAAACTATAATTTTATAAAGTCTAGACCTCTTTTATCTTTTCAAACTTACAGACGTATCAGCAGAAGTCTGATCATCATCACAACCACTGAACGAAATGACTTCTCCTCCACTTGTGCCTTTCCATACACCTGATCGAGGGCGATGATCCTCCCATACATATCGTCCATTCCTAAATCAAGAAAGGAAATTTGTCCGTAGTTAGAAATCCCTACTTTAGACAAGGAGTAATTGAGTAGGTAGACACAGAAAGGAAACTTATCCATACTAAGAAATCCCTACCTATTGCAGATTGTTAAAAAAATTTAATGGAAAGGAAACTAACCTGTCCATTCGACAAAGGAATGGCAAATCTAGTACGGTGCCGCTATGACAAGCATCTATTATTGCATGAAGCTTAACCCCATGAGGAATGGGCCTTACAATTGCTGCATTTATCTCATCATCAACAATCATACCCTGAGTTTCGAAGTCAAGGGGACAAAGGGTTTCATCATATCCATCAACTTCTTCACCATTATAATTCCTCTGTCGTGAACCATGACCAGAGTAATGAAACAGGAGGGAGTCACCAGGTTGACAGCCTTGTACAAGCCAATGTAATGCCATTCTAATGTTGTATTTGTTTGGAATCTTGGATGGGTGAGTTTCTTCTTCTGCAGTTCAAAATATGGATACAAACTATGAGTAGACATGTTATTAAACATAAGAAAAAGAAATATATTCACCAAAGGGTTTGGAAATTGAATTAGAGCATCAAGAAAAATTGAAAATTACTGTGTATTTGAATGCTAATTATTCTATATTAAAAAGACAAGAACTTTCAAAAAGAAAAATGGAATCAAACTACTTCTTTAAAACTTTTAGCAGATCAGTTCCTGCACAAACATTTTCTTTGTGTCACTTTGTCAGAAGAAAAAGGAGAGAAATTTTGGTATTGGGAGGGCGAAAGACTATCGAAGAAATATATATTACATAAATCATTAGTGTTATATATATATATACACACACATGAAGACACCTACAAAATGATACACCAGCAGCAATGTTCCTTCTTATCAACTACCAATGATGAGCAGAGTGAAGCCACAAGACCAAAAACTACTTGACGTGATTTTAGTGCTTTCAACTGTTAAATGACACAATACAAAAGCTGCAAAATTTTAATTCTGATAGAACCCAAAAAAAAAAAAAAAAGATCCTGTAAATACTCAAGCCGTCTACCTGCCTTCAGTTGGAATAAATGTTCCCCATGCACATATCTACTACTCGCCATAGGCCATCTCAAGTTTTATTCTCTTAGTTATTTTTCAGAAGTGCACTAAGCCAAATATCACACATAGCCATAGGCCACTCTACGTCCTAGATCAGCTCTTTGATATCCTACAAACAAGATCTACACGGTTCCTGTGAACTGTACAAGCTCAGCATGAGAGAGTCGCAAAAAGATCCAAAGTCTAGAATAGAATAAGTCCATTGATGATCTAACTATCAAATCATGCACAACAAATTGTACCTACAAGTTCCCATACAACACGCCTTTCGTCAGGCTAATTGTCAGTAACTGATTGTTCAGCTAGACAGCACCTTAAGTTTATTGTTTTCCAGATAAGTAATTTCATATGATGGTCTTGAAAGAAGATCAAGAGTCATAGAATGATTACTAAAATCAAAGTGTCTTCTACAATTAGTTAGGTACATAATATACCATATATAATGCACGCATTGCAAATTCAACTCCTAGTTGTTAACAGAATTTTGGGTTGTTCTTTCTTCTTTATCGCCAACGAGTATTCCTACAAGCACAAATTTCCCTTCAAATGCCCAAAAACCCTTCACTCATATCTTCACTTCTCTGCTAAGTTAAATAGCCAAACATCCTATTTGGAACTTCTAATTGATAGGATTCGCAGCTGCTTTTCTCATCCAAACCTTCTTCTCACAAACACTAGCCAAACATATCGTAAATGATCCACTTTCCTACTTGAAACTTGTACCTGCAATATTCAGCTGCATATTTCATCCTAACTGATGCAGGAGCATCTACAAGGCTGTCCAAGACTGCTTGAGCCCACTAGCGAACTAGGCTAGGGTTCTAGTTAATTTGGGGATTTTAATTACTTTATTATCTTCTTATTTGTCACGTTTGCTTTTATGCCTTAAGTTATTGAAGTAGTCGTAGTAGGGCTAGGATTTATTTAAGTAGGCCTAGCAGAACTAGGATTAGTAAGTTTCTTAATAGCTAAAAACTAGGATACTAAACAGACTATTAAGAGAGACTCTGTATACAGTTTTTATCAATATCATTCAAGAAAATCAGATTAAAGATCCATGCAGACATGTATAAGGAAAATTAGACCTCATATATTCTGTAACCAATAAAAGATCCAATTCAGTTATACGTACAATCAGGCAAAAAGGCTCTCAACCCCTATATGTTTCCTACCCATCATAGTATGCCCAAGGTTGGCTTTGTATTTTCCTGATTCTGAAGACATGCGCTTCCTTTGCCATATTTGTGTCCAAAAAGCATTTGAAAATGAAAGTTGCCAGTACTTTTCAGTAGAATTACCGAACATAATTACTTAGCTTTAACTTTGAGGAACATATTTCTTAACTCATTACTGGATTTTGGCTTTTCATCACCCTGTTCCTCAGTTTTTGGTTTATTTGCAGTCTTACCAAGTGAAAGGATCCTGGGAGTTGCAAATGTGTTCCTACCCCTCAGCTGCACATTGTCGCTTCCTCGAGTATGAGTAGACTGCAGTGCTCGATGTGCCCTAGATCCATTGGAGGTCTCAGCAGATTCTCTAGACTCAGATCCCCTGGCATGTTCTTTTTTCCCCTGCTTCAGATCTGATCATGCAATGTTCAGCTTCTTTCCAAGGAGCCTTTGCTTATATTTTGCTACAGCTGCAATGAGGTGTGCATCATCTGAAAAATCCACAAATGTCATTTCCCTTGGCTTTCCAGTGAACTTGTCATGCAGTATTCTAATAGCAACCACTCCCCCAACATCACTGAAGATTTGACGCAGATGTTCTTCATTTGCCTTAGAGGGAAAATTTAATACAAATGCAGTGCACTGATGAGCATGTACTTTTGTTTTTCTCTGAAACAGGCTCTTTCATCGGTTGCTCATTTTCTACATCTGGTTTGTCACCCTTTGCTTTGATCTTTTCCTCTGTATTTTGTTCAAAGGAGTTCAGAATCTCAGAATCCTTCCCATGTGCTTTCTTTATCTTTTGAGCTGCATTCTTTTGCCACTTTGCTGGATATTGTTCATCAGGTATCTCTGAAACTTGCTTTTTCATGTCACAAGCATTCTTCTTGAAATAATCATCCCCCTCTCCTGTAAATTTGGTTTCTTGTTGTGACTTAAATAATTGTTGCCCTTCCAGACGAGGAGTGACCTTTTGTCCAGCACAGTCAAAATCATCCAAGGAACTAAACTCCCTCTCAAAGCATAACCACAAGTGGCAGATGTCCTCTGAACCAGTTCCGGGGAATCTTTTAGCATCTCCTACATAGAGACCAAGCTGCATTCACATGCCCCAATTCAGTTTCCATTGCTATATAACCTTGCCATGCTTCCAGCATTGAACCACGAATCTTAAGTAAACTTTCCCAAACTTCGCGAGCTGCCAGTAAGTAGTCCTTAGGCAGATTTAGCTCTAGACAGGCCCAATAAGGATGCAAACGTAACAAACCATCTGTGATATTTAGGTATGCTGAAAAGTAATATGAAGCATTCTGAAAGGTTTCCCTTATTAATGAATAATCCAAGATGTCTCTCCTTCAACAGGGCATGAGAGTCTTCTTCTTAGGCCATCAACATGGGTGAGGTATAAATTCAGGTACTCATCGAGGGTTAAAATGCATTGCGGGGACTTCTCAAACACAGCAGCAATCTCTTTCTCAGAAGCATGACCATGCTCCAACGAAAGCAAATATCAGACCCAAAGTTCTCCAACACATGGGCAATTCTTTACTGCCCTGGAATAAACGTTGGTTATAATACTTCCAACCTTCAATGTTTTATCCAAATAGTGAGTATATTCAAGCCAGAGATAACTGGATATAGGAAAGTCAGTAATAGCACGTTCATACAACATAACCTGCTGAGTAGTTAATGAAATTTTGAAGTCCTTCTGAGTCAGACATATCCTGCTGACAAATCTGTTTTTCAAGATGAAAGCTAGCATTATACAATTCCAACGCTTTTTGGTAAACTGAGGCAACATGGGATGAAATCCAATCCAGGCCACTGGAGCCAGCATCAAGAATGTTTCCTTGTTCCACCTCCCATGCCTTCTAATCCAAAAGTGTTGACCTCATATCAACATGGGGGACTGACAACTGATGGTGGAATAAATTACGAATGAGCTGAATTTGCTTTTCTCTTGCCTGATTGTCAGTCTCATCAAAAAATATGGCTTGTTCAAATTCCCTGTACCCTTCCCATAGTTTATTGCCTTCAGAAACATGCAAACCAGCTGCAGTAAGGACCTGTTCAAATAGATTTCTTGCCTTCAAAATACCAGCAGACGAACATTCTCTTACTGAGGGATCATTTTGTTGAACAAAATACAAGTATTCATGCCAAAGAGAGACGGACAGGTACTCAAAGACTCCTCGCTCATAAAGCTTTTCAATAGCAGGAAAAGCATGAGACCCTGTGGACAGAGAAGCTTTATCCTTAGCCCAATCCTGCCACATAGAAGGGGTTAACAGAAACAGCTCATTCATAGCTTCCATTGCTTGCCTCAGCTTTTCAATGTCAGCCATTTGCCTCAAAATCTTTATGTATTGGACATGACCATTGTAGTTGCCAGGATTGGTCGAGAGCTCGGCTTCTAGGGTTTGGAGCTGCAGGTTTTTCTGGGCTTGGTCCCCGTCCTCCGAGCCAGAATCAGAGTTGGAATCTGAGGAGCTAGGGTCTTGGTCAGGGAGGTCTGGCATGGGTTGTTCTCCATTGTTGTCTTCTTTAGAAGTACCGGTCTGTGGTTCAGGGTTTACGGTTTCTTCTTCCATCTATGATCTCATTTGATATTGTTTGTTTCTTTCTTCCACTGAGACCAAATTGTAAGCTTTTTACTTTTATGTCTTATGTTATTTGAGCAGTCCTAGTAGGGCTAGGAATTATCAAGTAGTCCTAGTAGAATTAAGATTTATTAGGTTTCTTGAGCTAGAACTCAATTATTTCCATTCACGGTTCGATTTTACAGCCGCTGAAAAGCAGCTCAGACCTACTTCCCTGCACCCCTAACCTTTTTCTCACAAACACTACCCCTAAAGCCTCAACCTTTATGGCCTAAAATATCTAAATCAAAAGTCTTTTTCAATTGGGCATCTTCAAAACATATGAAATCAAATCACACCACCAGAGACCAAATTAAATCACATTGCAAAATTTGCAGTCAAATCAAAACAGAACATATATTCACATGCACAAGAAGAACCCATATTCACAATTACTACACAGCTATGTTTATGTTATGCATAACCAAACTGAATATACCAGTGAGCATGACAATGGAATCTTCTGGAAAGTGGAACTTGTTGATGAGGAGATACCGCATGCACTTGGCATCATTGATGCAACCCTTTAGCTCGTGTCTCGAGTATTTGTACGAGATCCCACAGATCACAGCCTTCTTCCGGCCGTGCGCGTTGGGGGGAGGGCCTGGCGGCGCGTGGGAGTAAGGGGAAGGAGGGGGAGGCGCTTGAGAATATGGAGAGTGATGGGAAGGCGCGTGTGAGTATGAAGATGGAGGTGGAGGCGCGTGGGAGGAGGCAGGTGGTGGGAGGACGCGTGGGTCGGCGATTAGGGTGACAGCCTGGCAGAGGGCGCAGCGGATGGACTCGGCGCCGGGGGGCATCTGGAGCGGAGTGTGGCAGTTGGAGCAGTTCACCAGCATATACATGGTAGCCGCCAAATTGGAATTTGGAGAGAAGGGTAGGAGTAGAATGGGAATGCAATTGAATTTATGGATTCTTGTGATTGTTCAGAGAGAGATGTAAACTGGGTTTTGGATTGGAAACTTGAAAACGGTGACCGCAAAATTGGATTATTAGAGAGAGATGTGGGATTTCATTTTCTTTTTTGTTAATCATGTCATGTGTTTAAGTACCAAACATCCATTTGTTCGATGAAAGCAAACTTTAATATTGACACGATAAACCCATTGAACCGTATCATTCGATGAAAGCAATCATTTTTTATTTATTGTATCTACATTTCACGAGTGCACGACTTATAGGTTTGACCTATATATATAAAGTAAAAGACAAGAGAACGGTGAAATATTTAAAATACCAGAAAATGTTATTGGTTAATTTAAATATTAAGAATTGAAAATATTAATTAAACGAGGATAATATGGTAAATTTACCTTTTTCATATTAAAAAAATTAAAAATTAAAACAAAATCAGATAATAAGTCATATTTTTATGGAACATAACTACCCATATTATATGTTCTTAATTTTAAAAATAAAATAAAAATAAAATCAATTGGCACATGCGTTAGCATGGTCAAGGGGCTAGTGTAAAGAAAAAGAGTGAAATGGCATGACTTGATTCAAAAACAAACAAAAATCAAGGATTAAATGTTAAATTAGTATCTGTGTTTTATTACGTTGGTCAATTTAATCTATGTATTTTCAATTTGGCCAATTTGATACCTGTATTTAGGACAATTAGCCAATGTGATCAAATCCGTTAAATTTATATTTTTTAAAAAATATAAAAACTGTTTAAATATTTATATATATATATATATTGAATTCAATAAATAAATAAATACAAAAAATCAACAAAGAGCCACATCGCAAATTCATAAGGTCATAAAAAAATAATAAAAAACTTGAATTTTGATAATTTAATCAAGTAATTGCAGTTTGCAATTTTTACATATATATTTTTATATATAATAGTGATTATATTTTCCCACTATATATATATATATATATATCTATTACAGTCATTTCTCATAAGGACATTGAAAAGACTTCAGTAGTTTCTGTCCTAAACCCTATGACGTAACAACCCGATCCTTAATTAATTTTTAACTATTATTTTATTCAAGGAAATGACTAGAATACCCTCGAAATATTTTAATGGTTTAAAAGTTAACTTTTTATTCAAAAAGGAATTTGAGGATTTCAGTTATACTGTTGCGTAGAGCGCAACGAGATGGGTCCGCATGCACGTAGTAGGCTCAAATCCGAGTTGTTTTGAGCGAGATACAATCAAAAATATGTTGATGGGCAAAATAGTAATTTGTCAAGTCAAATATTTTAAAAACTGATCTATCTCTCTCTCTCTCTCTGGCCGTGCGACCCCCCCTCCCGATTTTCTTCCTCCGGTAGTGGCTTCTTCAAGCCATCATCAACGCCACATGCCACGGCCGCCACGGATCGGTCAGTTAGGACCGTCACCACCCCACCACTGTTCGCCCGGCCCGGACCCGGCAACTCGGCCGTTGGAAACCGCTAGAGAACGGCCGGTTTTTCTGAGAACTTTGTGGCCATATTCTCCGTCATCGACCACCAATTCAGACGAACCGGTATGGAAATTCATCTATTTTTCGAGCCCTAGCTGCTAGTTGGGTAGGATTTCAGAAATTTCTAGCGTAAATAACTCGATTTTGGATCCAAAGTTTAGTCGAATTTCGAGTTGAGGTTCTGGCCACTTCCGGCCAGTTTTTGGAGTAGGTCCAAGAACAAAAGTGGCTCCAAATAGGGTGTTACACCTAAGGTAGAAGTCTTGAGCCGTGATTTGGAGTTTTTCCGGTGAAGCATTATCGCTTTAGGCATCACGCGTTGCTAGCGTGTGTGCCAGCGCGTGGGCAGCAGGGTGGGGACCACAATTAGTGCTAGAATAATCCCTTAGTCATCACGAGCACATAAGATTTCGCGGATCTTAATTCAGATAACGTTTGAACCCTGAACGGATATCGCCTAGTGTGGGATTTCCGGGTTCAGCATGTGTGAGCCGTTGGATCGTAGTCATGTGCAGGTAGGTTGACTTAGGTAATTTCAGAATCGTATAATAGTTGACGGATCATAAAATGGAGTCCTAGATACTCCAGGAATGACAGCCCTAGAGCTAGGTTTACAATAAACAAGTCCGACCGAAAGGAGTTATCTAAATCTGTTATGGGATGAGCAGATAGTTAGTTATAAGTTACGGCCGGATAGAAGCGATATCTCAGAGGCCTGCCTTTGGATCGAGAGCAGAGGAAAGAACTACGTGTGGCTTGATCCTCGAAGGTATGTAGGCGACCACAAGTTAGAGCCTTTGAGTTTATGTTATTGTTCTTCAGGGCATTTTGGTCATTTGTGACCCACATCCACCATGTGTCAGTATTAAACGAGATTCGGCCCAGATTCCAAAGTGGAATTTGGGTCGGGTCCTTTCATGTGAAGATTGAGAAAGATAAATAAAAAAATGAAGAAAATGAATAAGAAACAAAGAAACGGGCTGGTAATTTGGTGTGTATTACACAGATTGACACAATTCATTTAATAATCGAGTTACATAGGTATTTTATTTGGTTGATGGGTTGATCCAAAATCCATCCGTTTATTAAACAGGTCATGGCGAGTTGACCTGAAAATAACTCGAAAATTTAATAATGAAAGTTGACTTACTAATTTTCCATGCGATTTCGAGTTGTGTATCGGGTCATATCACAAATTGTTAGCTAGAAAATTGAAATAATTTAATTTATTCTTCTACCATTCTCTTTTTTATACAAGTGATATTATCTTTTAAACTAATTTAAACTACGGAGAATGAGATTTGAACGCGGGTGCAAAATGGGGAGTACATCCGCTACAGTCAACTTGACTAGCCACATGTCTGCTTCTTCTACCATTCTTGATAAATAAACATGTCATCAGTTTATCCGTAACAACCAACGATTGTTCTCAAATAATTCACTAAAATTAGTAGTTCAAATATGTGAGGGGGATTTGCTCACATACACACTATCCATGTACTATGGGAGTTCGACCCTGAGTGGTCTCAAAAAAAGTATTTTATTGATACAAGTCAATACTATTTTCCTCTAGGCTAAACCTCATTGGCATTCCAAATATATATATATATATATATATATACTTTTAGTGTATATTAAATTTTGGCCAGAAGTCACTTTTGGTCTTTGTAGTTTGGTACTTCAACCACTTTTGACCATATAGTTTCAATTCCGTCAATTTTTCCATTGTAATTTCATCTTTGTAGCAATTCAAAGACAAGTTAGTATTCTTATTAATTTCTTTGACGGTGCAAGGGACAATTTTGTCAATTCAAAATTCTTCAGCGTAAAATGTCATATGAACCTCTCCCCATTTCATCAACCACTAATCCTAATTTTTGAAGAACCCTAAACCCATATGGCCAATTTCAAGCCCTAACATGAAATGGTGAGAGTTTCATATGAGCTTTTATGCTCAAGGGTTTTGGGTTGACGAAATTGCTCCTAGCACCGTCAAAGAAATTGATTGGAATACTAACTTGTCCTTGAATTGCTACAAATATGAAACTACATAGTCAAAATTGACGGAGTTGAAACTATATGGTCAAAAATGGTTAAAGTGCCAAACTATAAGGACCAAAAATGACTTTTAACCTTAAATTTTTATTTTTATTTTTTCGTCGCCCAGAAAACTTGAGTATGTTTTACATTTTTTTGTTCTTGCCAAAAGTCACTTTTGGTCTTTGTAATTTGACACTTCTACCACTTTTGACCCTATAGTTTCAATTCTATCAATTTTGCCATATAGTTCTGTATTTGTAGCAATTCAAGGACATGTTAGTATTCTTATCAATTTCTTGAACGATGCAAGGGGCAATTTAGTCAACCCAAAACCCTTGAGCGTAAAAGCTTGTTTAAAATTCTCCTCATTTCGTATTAGGGCTTGAAATTCAACCACTAATCCCAATTTTTGAAAAACCCTAAACCCAGATGACCAATTTCAAGCCCTAATATTAAATTAGAGGAGTTTCAAATGAGCTTTTATGCTCAAGGATTTTGGGTTGACGAAATTGTCTCTTGCATCGTCAAAGAAATTTACAGGAATACTAACTTGTCCTTGAATTGCTACAAATACAAAACTACAAGGTCAAAATTGACGGAATTAAAACTATAAGGTTAAAAGTGGTTGAAGTGCCAAATTACAATGATCAAAAGTAACTTTTAGCCTTTTTTTTTCTATTGGACTAACTAGACTACGAAGGCCCAAAAGAAATAAAAAGCCCTAAAGACGTTCTGAAGGGAGGGATAAGCCCGAGGGAGGCCACTATATAAAACACTACAGAAACGAGGGTAAAGAGCTCGGGCTGCAAAGTGACAGAGATTTCTAGGGTTTTAGCTCCTCCATCTCCATAACCCAAAATGGTACGTTTTGTTTGTTGTGTAAGCCTTTTGGTGTTACAGAATTGTTTTTGTTTCGCAACTATATTGCATAAGTTTGTGCATTTGAAATCTGTTGATGAGCAGCCGTCTCGAAATAGATCTGTTTTTATTTTGCTTCATTGTGGTTGGGGAAATTGTGCATTTAAATCACATATTTTTTGTACTGTATTTCTTTTCGATTTTGATTTATGGGTTCAAATGGGAATTGCAAAACTGGAAGATATAGAGGGGTGGAAGTGATTTTTGACTTAGAGAGCAAAACAAATATTGAGTTAATAGTACCTATAAAAAAATTATTGGGTTAATTAAGTCCTTCAAAATATTTAGCTATCTAAGCATTCTGATCGGTTGTTCATGATTTTTCCCCCAATTAGTTTGGTTGTGAAATGGGGTTTTCTTTGGGTTGCACTGTGAGATGTAGAAGTAAACTGTGACCTTAGATCTTGATATAGATTGTTGAAAAGGAAAGCTTTGCTGATTCTGTGTGTTATAGTCCAAGAGATTAGTTTCATGGTTTGAAGATTTATGGGTACATCATTGTAGGCAGAGGACTTGGAGTTAAAAATAGTTGTTACATTTACCCTTGTTTTTATTATCCGTGCCTCGTACCTTGTGTTCTACTTTGGTTTAGAAGAAAATTCATCAAGCGTGGCTCAATAGTATCCTTGCTAGTTTTTTCTTGGTGATTGCATCTCAATTGATATGGATCGTGTATATGAATGGCTTTAGCTTTATGGTTATAGATTGTTTTTTAATTTTTTCTTCTTTTTCTAAACTATTCCACTACCAACTTGGATTTGATTTTTTACTTTCTACTTTTTTTCCTCTGTTGTTGTGCAGACAAAGAGAACCAAGAAGGCCGGTATTGTTGGGAAGTATGGTATGTTCCCGTTGCACTTTTTTTTCTCTTCCTTCATTTTAATTTCATTGGAAATGAAATACTGCGGAGGAATCAGTTTAGTTTATGCAAACAGGAATGCAGAGAGTAGTGCTGAATGATTATTCTAGTTTAGGTTTATAACGATTTTGAAACACAATCAAGCTGTATTATATTAAAAAACAATGGATTTAGAACTTTTGAGTGCTATTGCCAAAGATTGTATTAGTAAACAAGGGAAGCGCCGTTGCTGGCATGGTATGTCACAATAATTAAAATTTAATGCTTTGTTTGACCTACAAAGGTGGCCTTACTCATTTTGTATCTATTCAGGCACCCGATATGGTGCTAGTCTGAGGAAGCAAATCAAGAAGATGGAAGTTTCTCAGCACAGCAAGTACTTCTGTGAGTTTTGTGGGAAGGTAGTTACCCTACTCTATTATTTTATGATTATTCTCGACAGTCTTATGGTTTTTGTAAGAGTAGTTGGTTTTATGAGCCATGGAAAAACTGTTTAAAGTAAAAATAGGTTTCTATATGTATGCAATCTTTCTTACGAAAAGCGCACCATTGCAGTATGCGGTGAAGCGTAAGGCTGTCGGAATCTGGGGTTGCAAAGATTGCGGAAAAGTGAAAGCCGGTGGCGCCTACACCCTAAAGTGAGGACTTTGCCATTATGGGCTTTGTTTGTAACATATATTCCTGTCATTCTGTATTTGGGTTATAATTCTTGTGTTTTGGTATATGTTGCAGTACCGCAAGTGCCGTGACTGTTAGGAGTACCATCCGAAGGCTCAGGGAGCAGACTGAGAGTTAGATCTGCAGACTTCTTCTGTTTTCCTTGAAATCTATCATTTTCATGATGCAATATGTAAACCTAGTTAACCATCCTTTTCTTAATGTTCTATTTACATTCTGTTATGTACTTGTACGCGGAGCTTTATCTTTGACAAAGCGGAGTAAGTGGTTATTGAGTAAATTATAGTTGTTTTCGTTAAGATTACAGAGCCATTGCAAAGTTCAGTTTTCTTGTGTGGGTGATATTGCATTCTATGATTGAATCGAAAGGTTGTTCGTTCTCGATTCGTTCATTTATTAAATTTTGTACATATGAAAGAAATATACGAACCCCTTTCATACAAAAGCTCAAAAAGGAACACTTCTTCGGTTGACAAGGAAAATTGCCTTGGACATTTGTATGAGTTATTTGTGGAGGTGAAACTTGTAGATAAGTTTTCTGAAGCGCAAAGCCCGCTACACTATTAGTTGTCATTCCCAAACCGGCTAATTTCAGTAACCCTACTAAGTTTGAAAGAGGAATTTTTTTATGAGCTTTGACAGAGAGATCAAGTAAAAATAGAAATTTGTCAAATTATAGCTCTCTGGATCCAGCTTTCTTCACCCACAAATAGCTCAAAATTACTTAATTTAAACCAAGGGTAAACTGTCGAAATGCCCCTTGAATTTGTACCTAATTATCAATTTATTCCATGACTTCTTTTTTAGAAAATTAAGAATTTGAACTAAATTTTATTCTCAATTTCCCTCATGCCGTCTAAATTCTCAACATTTCATCCAATTTTCCGTTAAATATGAGGGCAAATTGGTCATTTCATATGTTAAAAATAATTAAATACTATAAAATAAAATAGTATGACATATAAAATGAAAAAAAAATCACTTTAATAAACAGAGGGGTGGGACCCACCCACCCTTTCTTCTCTCTTTGTGCTACCAAACTCCTTCCCCCTCTCTCTCTCTCTCTCTCTCTCTCTATGCGACCAAACCCATCAGCCCCCACCCTCCAAACAGCCCCATTTTATTCAGATCTTGAATCCATTGATGAGTTGTACGATTTGGGGTCGAGATTTTGGGTGAAGAGGTCTGGACCTTTAAGGCAGAGCCAGTCCATTGATTCTGGAGGGCCTGTGCAAATATGGATGTCGAGGCCCTATATATACAAGTAGGAATATAAAAAAAATTCCATATAGAAACAAAAATTTCTGACATGGGAAGAACATATTCGGAAAGAGCTTCCCAGAAAAATTTCTTTAGTCACCATTCCAAATCACAGAGCTGATAAATTGATTTTCCAATTTCAATGCTTGGTGAATTCTCATATGAATAAGGGAGGGAGAAAAGAACTGTGATTTTGGGGAAAGGGCTAAAACTTGGGTCTTTACAATCCAAAATTTGATGGAAGAGGGTGGTACACTGGTACTGAAGAGAAATGACTTTATTTTGATGGAGGAGAGTGAGAAAGACTTACTGAAAGAGAAAATAATATTAGAATAGTTTTGCAGCTTGAGAGTTGGGAAGAGGAAAACACATGTTTCAAACCATAATAAATAAATAAAAAGAAGAGTTGCAGCGTGAGAGTTGGGAAGAGGAAAATGAATTAAATTAGGGCCTATAGTCTCTAAGTCGTAGAATTTGTTGATAATTAATATTCAATTCAATTTTGATTTTGGTGCCTTGCATGTGGTGTTGTGGGGTGATATTTAATATTTCATTTTTATTTTCATGTTTTAGTTAATTTAATGGGTTGACTTAGAAAAATTTGGAGGCTCGTAAATTTTGGGGGCCCTGTGCGGTCGTACACCCCATGGGCCACCTCTGCTTTAAGGCTATGAGGGAAAAAATCATAGAGAAAATGGTGCGAATGGGTTTGGGTTTGTGGGTAGGAATTTTCTTTTATGTTTTTTGGATGTAGGGTGGGTTGTGGGTGGGGAAGAGGTTGGGTCACTGGTTGTTGTGATTTCAATCGAGGATTGGAGTGGCATTGGAGTGGCTAACTTGGGGGATAGGAAGGAGTTGTTTTGGGTTGGTGAGATGAGGGGTTGGCTGTGGTGATGAGGAGAGGTGTGACGGCGATGGTGGGGAAGAAAGGTGATGGCTGTGGAGAATTTGGATGACAAGGGGGAAATTGAGAATAAAATATAGTTAGAGTCCTTAATTTTGTATTAAAAAAAGGTCATGAGGTAAATTGAAAATTAGGTACAAGTTCAGAGGGCATTTCGGCAGTTTACCCTTTACACCAACGAACTCATTTGGTCAAAAACCCTTTTATAGGTTTCTTAACAACCCTAGTTTAGATCGAATTTATGCTTCAACAACCCCGAAACTGCATAATAAAAACCATGCTTCTTGTTACCATTCCCATCAATTTGAATCAAGATACAGAAAGGGCAATTGATTTGCAGTAAATTTAGGTTTTAGCACACAAAAAAATTTCACTTTTGGAAAAAGCCAAAACTTTTTCAAAAAAGATAAAAAAACCTCTCAACTTTCAAACCAAAGACATATAAATGTAAAGGATTCCTTAGGAAATCCAAAAATAAATAATGCAATTTTGTCCACTTTGGCTTCTTTTAAAAAATTTCTCTCTCCTTTGGTCTTTTCCAAAGTCTCCTTTGATTTGCACTGTTTATATGTCGCAGTCACAAAAATGAGCGACAAAAACTGATACAATAACTTGTCATCTCAATTGTTAAGGTGAGATCAAGAGGATATACCTGTAACTGAAAAATCAAGGAACTTGCATAAAACTTTCACTATGATTCACTTTGTGCTCAAGCTCACGATTGGCTGTAATAACATAGATTAACAAAAGAAGAATGCAAGTGGGTGGAATGGTTAGTGGTTACTGAAAATTTTCTCACCTTGTTAAAAAAACTAACAATTCACATACAACAGCAGCTGGGTCAAGGTTTTACCCGGACACCAGCACTTACATATTACATCTACCTCATCTATACACAAGACGCACTAGGATTGCAAAGCGAAAATTAGTAAAGCATCCGGATGCTGACTAGCATTCCCTCTTCTCTCTCTCTCTCTCTCTCCTCCCTCCCTATACGTATACACAATCTAAGAAACAATATATATAGATGTAAACTTTGACACTCCCCACGTATGAGTTCAAATACGCACTATCCTCTCCAGGCAAGATGGCAAAGATGCGAACCTAAAACTTGAAGCTACATTGGAAGGGAAACCATAAAAGCTTCCTCTTGTTCTCACACCTCACGAACTTGCACTGATAAATGAGTCCTCGTCAGGGTTTTCATAAAATTGGAATTGGTATGCTGTCACTGCTACTATTGTGCTGCATTTGTTTCTGGACAGCTTTCACTGCTGCTACTCTAGCTGCATTTGCTGCCCTATTAGCTGCTGTTACAGCCCTGTTCACTCTTTCATCCACCTTGGCGACATCATAGGCTTTCTCTGCCACTATTCGTGCTTCCTGATTGTAACATGAATAATAAAACAGATTAAGAACAAATTCTATTGGCTATTCATATTGTAATAACTAAATGTCAACCCATTTCCCACTTCCCTAAGAACGTGACTACTGAAGAAATCAAAGATAATTATAAGTGCTTGGGTATGGCGCTACTTCGTTGCTAACAAGTATTAAAAATAAACATGCAAACATTTATTGAACATTGCATAGGTTTGAAATTGTGAACTAAAACGAACTCTAAGAGTCATGCTAACTATAAGTGTTTTGCTTGAGCACACTGCTTTAAATTGACTCAAAAGTGATACGGATGAGCACTAAAATCAAACAAGTCTTGACCAGAAATTCATATCCTCATGTAACCACAAAACAACAAACTCTTTTGTAGCTGTACTGTGGGCACAAATTTGTAACACATCTGCTACTGCTGCATGCCATAGAAAACATGTGTGCCTTATGCAAATATTTGTGTAAATAGTAAGTACCTGTACCGCATTGAGTACTTTGGAATGATTAACAGCAACCGGAGATACAGGATAAGTTGCATTTTGTGTGCTTGGAACATCAAGGACTCCATTTTGCCAGTGACCAGCCTGAGTTTCCCCAGTTCTGAACGTGTACATACCAAGCCCTTGCCTTCTACCCTCATGCCAGGCTCCCTCGTACCTATGTCCATTTGCAAATCGATAGACTCCAAACCCGTGCATTTTATCCGCAAAATATTCTCCAGCATATGTATCCCCATTTCTGAATATAAATAAATAAAAGAAATTAGCGGAATTTCTCTCAAAAAGAAGTACTGAACATTTATACGTAGGTGGGTATTTAGACACAACAGAGGTATCCGTAGATATAAGGCCCAAACTAAACACATAACAAAATGCCAATTAAAGGAGCATGGATGTGTATTTGTGTGCGTACTTGCATAGCAAGCCATCCCAATATCTCAATATCCGATGAAAGGCGAAGTAAACTGAAGTCTGCATATAGCATTTTATTATTTAACAAGTATAACTGCTCTATCTCAAAACACAAATGATTAGAAAACATGTGAATAACAACACTAAAGTGTATATATTGATGAAACTGTCGTAATTCAATAAGGCACTACACTCTGTAAAATTTTCCACCAATGTGCCATTAATTTTGGCAGATGTTAAGCAAATCAACATTAGGTACAATACCTAAAATTCAACTCCCCCATTTTTATTTTTTTTTGTGTGGATTTATATCTTGAATTTCCATGAGCATCACTCATACCTGTTTATTTAAATTAAGGTAACCATCCTTAATTTTTTTCCCACGCTTCCCAGAATTTCTGGCAACAATTATCTCAGGTGCCTACAGTATAACAGTGATGAACGCCCAGTCTTTTCCAGTTCTACTCTAAAGATTAACACAAAGAACTCTGTCCCGTTCTTAAGGTTTACAAATCCACAAAATTCCCCAAGTAAAACCAAACGAAAGTAGTGAAATCCATAAAACTCAACTCTCACATCAAGTGGCGCAATCCATGATTAACAACTTCTTCACAATAAAATCACAACCAAGTAACAGAAGAACTAAAAAAATCAGAGACAATAAGTGGAAATAACATCATCATCATCAAAATAACCAAAAAATCATAACATAAACAATGCCACAAACTCCATTGCCAAATTTACCTGAAATGGTAGTGACCAAGGCCATGCTTGACGCCCCACTTGAATTCCCCAACATATCTACTCCCATCCTCACAGGTATGAATTCCACACCCATGAGTCTGCCCATTAGACCATTCCCCAGCATAAACATCACCAGTGTAAAACCTATACACTCCAAAACCATATCTAAGACCCTGCCTATACTGCCCACGGTACCGGCTTCCTCTTGCCCATGTCTCTACACCATAACCATCATATTTCCCATCAACCCAGTCTCCCTCATACCTCCCACTCATGTAATAGTAATACACCCCACTTCCTGAACACTGTCCCTTGTGAAACTCACCCTCATACACGTCTCCGTTGCCATAAACCTGAACCCAACACCCCGAATTTCCTCTGTTCTCGGCTTTTGGGCGAGACCCAATTGACCAAAACACCGGCAAAGGCGGTCTAGACAAGGAAGACGAGGTCTTGAGCTTGATTGGGAAAGACCTGGCTAGGAAAAGCCGTATTGATGGGAGGCGAGGGAGGGCGAGATTGAGCGAGAACAACAATGCAGAAGAGAAAGCAAAAGCGGAGAGAAAGTCAAGAAAGAAAGAGTGGCTTGGGTGAGAGACCAAGAAGTAAAAGAATGGCAGACAGAGCAATAGGAGGAGGCGGCGGAGGCGGTTGACGCGGCGGATGAGGCGAAAAAAGGCGGTTTTGGCGGCAAGAGAAGGGGAAAAGAGAGGTGGGTTCTTCGGGGGCGGTGGGAATTTGTAAAGGGTTGGGGATTTGGAGAGGGAGGAGTGGGTTTGGGTCAAAAGGGGTCGCTTGTAAGGTGTGGTTTGAGGGATTGGAGGGTCATTTTGGGGCAAATGTTGAGATGGATAGTGAGGAAACTGAGAGATGTGGTTGAATTGGTGCGAAATTGAAGAAGAGAAAGAAGGTGGCGGTGGTGGTGCTGCGCCTGAGATTGGATTGAAATCGGAAGAGACGCCAATGCTTTCTTTTCCGATCTGAGCTTCTGATTTCTTATGATGCATTACATAAGGAACACAATACCAATCATAGCAACAACAAAAACGGCGACAAGAACAAGAAGAAGAAGAGGGAGTTTCGTTTCCTCTGTTCTTATTTGGATTTTTGCTTTTTGGTTTTCGGTTTGATTGTGAGGAGAGTGGTGGGGATGTGATTGTGGGGTTAGGCGAATGTTTCTCTCTTTATTTTTTTTCAATTTTTTTTTTGTACTTTTGAGTATTATTATGGATGACTGGAAAGGAAGAGGAAGATGAGATGTTGGGAAGAGCGATGAGTACGCTGAGTATATGGCTAAAGATTGAACCAAGAGTGGAGTGTTATACAATCGTCCATTTCCAATTTTGAAAAACCAGAGAGACCAGTCTGAGAGAGAGAGAGAGAGAGAGAGAGAGAGGTCCACGGACTATATCGGACAACTCAAAGCGACAAATAATTCGGTGAAAGTAAATATTCTTTCCCCTCAAACAGTAAATACGCGTATTTTATTCCTACGTATTTTCTTTAAAAAAAAACATGTATTTTATATATATATATATAATTTCTATTTTTAAATTTTCTTAAATTTACATATTAAATTTATATATGTTTTTAGAGTAATCGGTATTTTGTTGAAAAGATCAAACAGGTTTTACAATCCTCAAAAAGAGGTCAACGGACTCCTACGACCAATTCGTAGCACTTATAATAGACAAAGCGTATCTATAATCTAGTAATCCGATAAATTGTCACATTAACCTTATGTTCGATACAAGAATAATCACTCATCTAATGCTTATCAAGGTGAAGTAATGAAAAATATGATAGAAGAATTGCATTCGCTATATTGATTCTACAACTTGTAGAATTTGCTTTAGAATTTTTCACTTGTGATCAACTCTCTCACACTGATGCTTCTTTTTATAAGTGAGATACGTCAACACATTCCTTCTTATCAATAACGAAGCAAACCTAATAAACAAGTGAATCTTTTGTATGTTTTGAAAAGTGTATTATACTCATATAGTACAATTCAAAACCAAGATAACCAACAATAATTAGTTGGACTGTCTAAGATTGTATTGTATTTGTATTTGGTAATGAAGTTATTTGTCAAATTTTGTCAAACCTCACCCGCGCTAATGTCAAAATATTAACAAAAGCATAGCATGTTATTGACTAAAATATTATAATTTGCATGACTTCTCTTCAAGAGTTTTTTGATCTCAATATAAGTTATATATATATATATATATTGTTGTATTTCTATCTTATACACTCATAAATCAAATTTTCTTAAATTTTTCGCAATCGGTATTTTCGGTTAAAATTTGTTACTGTATTTTAAAAAATTACCAAGTTATATACTTTAGGTATTTCTGGTTCCATATATAGTAACCATGCTCTCACATCAGACCCCTCAGTAACATTGTATTTGCTCCCTCCCTCCTTCATAACATTTCACCTCCTTTCTACCCCCAAAAAAAAAAAACGCGCATTTGACTTCCTCCCCAGAAAAATGTGAAGCCTATCAAGCATAATCCCCTTATCCATGATTTGGCATGAAATGACAAGGGAAATCAACTAAACCAACAGATAAAGAGCTCAGAGATATTTTATAATTATCAGTAAATATAGAAATAACCAAATCATGTTCACACGAGCCACAGGACGCATGTGGTGGCACTTTAACATATCTGTGAAGCTTTTGTTACGGATGCAATTTTAAATGAGGTAAAATGTATGCGCAACTTGGCCATATGCCCATACTTTAGCTACTTTCTTTTTGGGTAAAATGCATCTTTGGTGATTGTGTGTTTTGTATCAATTTCAGTTTTGGTTTAGATCTCAACAATTTGTTTGTTTTTGGAAAGAAAAGAAAAAATATTTAATATTAACTTTTCGTGTTTATTTAATATAGAAGTCGAGTCTCGAATAATTTTTAGAGTTTTAACTCTACGTTTGAATTTTTTGATTTATTGTTTGAAATTGAGATTCAAGGCTATAAACATGATTTTCTTGAGTAATATTCGCGAGTTTAAACAAGTTTTTGGTTGTGATTTGAAGTTAATTAGACTTGTACTAACAAAACGAAACACTGACGGCATTGACAAAAAATATAAAAGTGACCAGAATTTAATTCGAGGCAAAATAAATTACCAAAAATGCATTTGAACTTTTTTATTTGGTATTATGAAAATATCTGCCTCAAATCTAATTAAAAAATATATAATCATAAAAAGATTGACCTAGCTTTTTGCTTTAAAAAAAAGTCTCAACTTTGCAAAAGAGTTCATCGCCAATAAAGTGCCATATGGGCGCAAAACCAAAAGGCAAATAGGTAATCATTTGCCTACTGCCCTATATTTTATTCATAAGATTCACATTAAACTCTCAAACAGTGGCATATTTTCAGGAAATAATAGAAACAAGCCAATTGATAATTTTGCTGAAGTAATCAGAGAAGAAATATATTATTGATTATTTTATATTTAACACAAAACAAAAGTATATATGTCCACTTCCAACACTTGACATTTCAATAAAGCAAATAGATTATTGTTGTCTTTGTTCGTGTGCTTGAAGCAAACTCCAATGATTGGGTAGGGAGCAATGGGGCGGGTAGAGGTCGCGTATGACAATACCATCCCTGTCCCCGCTCTCCATCCCCTTCCCCGTCTTCAAATCCATTTCCGTTTAATAGGTTTCGGGGAATCTCAGTCCCCATTCCCGTCAAGGAACTATCCTCCATACTCACCCTAAATTCCCCTTTTTTTTTTGCATAAAAAATATTTATCATGCATTTTATCATTAAGTTTTATATTAAATTATCATTCAACACATCCAAATTAACTATAAAGTTCAACTCGACTATTCAAAATCACATAAATATGAAATTTCAGAAAAGATTAGGAAGAATTAGGAGAGGGAGGTGAACTTAGGATTAAACATAAATATTATAATTATATATTTATTTATTTAAATATAAACATATATATTTTCGGGTCAGGTTCGGGGATGAGGACACCAATACCATCATATGGGCTCAGTTAAGTTGGCTAAAGCAAATATACTCTCCACTTTGCACCTGAGTTCGAATTCACCTCCCTGTAATTTAGGTTAGATTAAAATAAAATATCACTTATATAAAAAATAAAAAATAAAAAAAAACCCAAAAAACTCCAATGATTCAACAAGCTCAACTCATTGATTTTGAAGGTTTTTAGGAACCCAAATTTGAAGAACAGAGCTGGTTGGTTTGACCCAAGACATGAAACATGGACGGCCAGCTAGGGTTGATGGACAAAATGAATAGACATTTGTTTGGTCAAGACTTCGAAATAATGGTGCTATCTAACTAAAATTAAAGTGTGTGTATGTAAAGTAATAGGTTCATGAATTTCAAAATTGTGTGGAAGACGAGTCTTTGGGTCACATAATAATCAAATCATTGAATGGTTTCATTTCTTGATGAACAAGTTATAGGATATGTTGTAGTCAAAAAGATCCAAAGACAAGTTCGTTTAAGTATGCCGACAGAATCTTATAGAGGCATTTTTCAAGCATAGCAACATTCCCTTCTATATTTTCTTTTTTATTCTTCTTCTTTGTTAAGGTTTTGAATTGGACTTTGGAGATGGAAGTTGATGGTAATTAATCTAACTTGACGGCGTGCCGAAAAACAGTAATGATGTTGTCATGTTGATCAATTATTTACCCCAGAGCATAAATAAAACTATTATTGGGAATTTAATACTTTTTCTCACAGCATGGAAAATCATTTATAAGGCATTTGCTTCTTTACAACTTATCATTGTTGTAAACTTAAGATACCAATTTAATGCAAGGGTATTATTGAAAAATTGAGCAACTTTTGATTCTTATTACTACGTAACGTAAATCAAATATGAAAATGAGAAAAGTGATATTTCATACATACCATTTTTCAGCGTTTTCAAACACTGGAATAGGTACATTCTCATCTTCCAAAAACAAGCATGAAAGTTTCATTCATGACATGGGAGTTGAGAATAAAAAATGTTCGTTCCAATGTTTGGAAACGTTGAAAAATGGTATGTATGAAATATCAGAAGTTACATATCCAACAAGGTGTGATTGTGAAAGTTTTCTCTTTATCTACAAGCGGCAATTCAAAAGGTCTCCTAATAAGAATATGAAAAAGAACTGGAGAGCCGTCCTACTTATATAGCTTGGGGCCATAATCATATTTTACATGTATCAAATTAAACTTTTAGAAGCCCACTAGACCTAGAGAACCAAAGTGGCATAGCTGAATTCCCAACAATATTTTGACCATTTCGATATCGCCGCAAAGTTAGATTGTTCCAAAGTTGGTCATATAATTATTCTATTCTAATATATTCTTGAGAGATGAAAAAACATGAAAAATAAAGTCGAATCAAAGAGAATACTCAATTGCTTTGTTATCCTTGCCACAATCCGTGAATGTCCATCTCCCAGTCTCAAAGTCCTAAGGGTCCCGTTTGGATGGAAGTATTTGGGAAGAAAAAAAAAATGGATTTGACAATAAAGCTAAATTTGTTAAAGAAAATATGAAATTATTATATGCAACACGTCATTTGGAATTCGTTTGTTTTGTTTCATTTTATTTATTATTCAAATTTTATTCAAATCTTGACATACATGAAGTGCAAGAAGCCGAATAAATAATTCGAGCTTATAATCTCATCTAAATCCCTAGATTTGGAATGCCTGATAAGAAGGAAGTGCCATTGCGAAGCACAAGCACAGATGTTTCTGGGAATGTTTGAATGGTTTTCCAATTAGATGCCTCTAATTTTATATTTTTCTTTGTTTGTTAAACCGCGCGGGCCAAGCCCAACAAAACAAGAAATTAGCAAACAATGTCAAGAGCCAAGGCTCGGCTTAATGTATCATCCTCCAAAATACGCAGTCGAAGATGACTGATGCCCCAAATTTGCCATATGACACACAAGTTTAAAACAGCTTTGACAATCGCTACTTGTTTTATTATTATTATTATTATTTTTTTTTTTGGTTACATTGGAGTTCGACCCGTGTTTGAACTGGGGTGCCATGGGGAAGAGGAAAGCTACCACCACTGTGGAGAAGCTACCACCCTGTGGTGGGAACCCATTGGCAATTTTTTTCAGTCGGGCATCTGCAATAAAATTTTGCTTTCAATTAAGGAGAAAATGAAAAGGCCATTAATTTAGACAGAAATGTCATGTAAAGCACACGCCAGACAGTAAATCAAGGGTAAATTGTAATTTTACCCCAACTTTAGAAATTGACATTTTCAAAGTGAAAACGTAATATGCTTTGATTATAAATGAAATCCAATCCAACTACAGAGTCCTAACGGAAAGTAGATTTAACTTCAAAAGTATTACCATTCTTGGCATTACATCCCTCAAGCAAATGATAGTAGTACATTACATATATGAACAGGAAAGCTGTGGTCAAGGGGCATAAAGATCGGAGCATGATTTATCATAGTAAAAGGAATGATAAACAGGAACTGAAAATGAAAAGCACATTAATCTCAATAAAGAAAATGAAATCATCTTACAAGCGCTCTGTTAATCTCAAGATTAAAATTCAAAGACAGATTTGCTCTGCTAATACGCCAATTTGCACTTTAAACATTTCCAATGGTAGATCACCCGTAGTACTTTCTGAGCTACTGCATTTTACCTCACTTTTTACAGCCAATCCATTCACCAATGGAGTCATGAGGCATCACAAAAATCCGAGGCTGGTCAATACAAGATCTCATCACAAGTTTAGCCGTTTGCATTGTGGTTACGGCTTGTGGAGCTTGAAGCCAAAAACTCTTGGAACGTAACTCTGCGTCGCCTTTTGTGGCTTAAGGTGCCCATATGTCATTAAGAATAGGTGTGGAAATGTGGTTCCAAAATAAGCCCCATCAATATCTTCAAATGTCAAGGAATTGGAATATAAAATCAGAATGCCAAACAAAACTAGAATATGGTAAAAAAAAGTAATGCATTTATGACCACCAATAGATATTCAAATGTCTGCAAACCCAGTGGTTAAATTTCCCCATATCCCATTCAATGATCAAACAAAATCAAATTTTGAATTCCTTGATCCTGATATTGGGCTTGCAAATGAAAGGTCTATTCTTGATCAGCTTAGGCACAGTTCCATACAAGACATCTTTCTTTTTTTTGAAGAGAAACGATACCCATACAAGACATCATCATACCACAGCCCAGCCTAATCTTGAAGTCCTGATTGCTACAGTCACACTAATCCTCATGCCAACGGCAACACCAGAATCTAACTGCTGAAAATTTCTAAGACTATGAGAGCAACATCCTAGACTCTGTCAAATGGAATTTAAAAGTGGAAAAAAATCATGCTGATGGAAACATTGAACTTGACCTTAGGGCTAAAAGTGAAGCGCTCCTATGGTCAAATTTCATAGGAGTTTAGAAATAAGGACTCATCAATTAATTGGAAAGCCAAGTTTGAAAAGCAAAATATATGAAAATAACTTTAGTGCAGATGCAAGCAAGCATATAAGGATACTGCCTTGGTACTTGGATCGAGGGTAATATATATCCTCGCATTTGGGGCAGTATATCTTTACAGTGCTTGAACGAGGAATGTCTGATTGACCAACTGGAAGGCAGGGTTGTCCACAGCAGTAAACTCTTGGGCATCGTCCAAAGTCATAGTTTTTGTACTTCTCCAACTGTAGAACTTTTAAGGTCAATATTCTAACAAAACAATATATAATAGAAAAAAAAATTGCAAAGATAAAATAAATCAGAATCTTACCATTGCAGACATTCCTTTAGTAGTCAGTATGTATCGAACATGAATAAGACCATATAGCATCTCGGCTGCTGATTCAACCAACTCATTCTGTTCTTCAGTGAACATATCACCTGGACAAAATCCGCATGTATTATGTGCCTCAATGATAAAAGACCAACAAAGCACACTCAGGGCAGAGAACTGGCCCTCTGATATATTTATTTCATCATAATCAGTACCACTATTTTAATAAAATTGTCTTTAACCTTAGAAAACAATCATTAAATTTTGGCGAAATATAAAGTATGCAATATCCCACTCAAATTGAAAATAAATAGTAACAATAACAAAGAACTAAAGACTATTTTTAGTTCTAACAACCACAATAAAAGCTAATCTAAAAAACTTTATTTCTCACTTTGAGTGCTAAATGCAAAACCAAATCAAGAAAATAAGAGTGTGATACCATTTAATCTAAATTTTAATATTTCAATTTCATAATTGATTTAGGTTATATTTCACCGAATGTGCCAGCACACATTCTGCAGTTCTTACATTCAGCATACTCACAAACTATGTTCATGAGTTTAATATCAATCCGTACTCTCCTAGACTATTGTACTCATACTCAACTCACCAGTATAACTGTACCAATTTCTTTTCAATGGAACATAAGTAAAACCCTCTTGCATACAAGAACCTCTCCAATCAACTAAATTACAAACGCAAACCCCCTTCTCATTTAACATATTTCCTGTGGCTTGTCTCAAAATCAATTTCTATATTTCAACCACACAACTGTATTCTTTTTTATCTTCTTTGGTTACACGCAATTGTATTCTTTGTTTCTTATAAATACTGTTTGAGAAATTAAAAGATAAAGTAAAACTAAAACTAACCATTTTAAGAAGTGCCAAGTAATGCTTGTGCATGGAGCATAGGTTACGTTCCATCAAAAACTAAAAAAATTTCACCCCAATGAAACTTTCTAAAAGACAGTGGCCTAACTTAACAATCAAATAGCATTCAATTGTCATAAATTTTATTTCAAGAGTAATGTAAAGGAAAAATGGTTCGAATAAAAAATATGTATACGTCACTTTAAGATTCACAAACTAAAAACTCCATTAGCATAGAAAAATTCTTACCATGAGAAGATTCAACATCCAAAATCAGATCAAGTGCGTAATCATAATATGGAACTTGACTGCTCAAACCACAGAGATTAAAATCATCTTGGATGTATTCATCATCAACTTCACAAAAAAATTCATTTCCTCGCAAATTGCAGAACCATGAAATCCATGATGTGTCATCTCCATCAGAACCACTGACGTCTGATTCTTCACTGTCTGTTTCAGATTCCTCTGCATTGAAAGCAAACCATGTAAGAATGAGAGTGCATTTTCTAATCCAAGTCTTCAAGATAGATTTTTGTGTCTTTTTCTACAACTTTAGTGCTCATGAATTATTCATACTGTAACAAAAAGTAAAATTACACAAGTGTGAAAGACTGGATTTGGGAAAAATTAAAATTGGAAATTGTTACTTAGAACGGCTAAGAATCCTCAACAAAATAAGCAAAAGAGAGAACTTTCAACTTTGCCAATATCTGAGTCCTAAAAAAAGGGTTTTGCGATTAAAAAACAAAAACAGCATACATGGAGCGAACCCAGATCATATAACAAATTTTCTCTGACATAAATGACAAGAAAATGAGTTACCAATTATTCATAAACAACAAATTCAATAAATAAATAAAAACAAAACAATGAGAGAGAAAAATAAAATGAGACCAACCATCAGAGCATTTGTTCTTGGTGAGCGAGGCGGCAGCGGCAGCGGCAACACGATGATCGAGCTGAGATTTACCAGTGGAAGTGGAGGGCACAGAGAGCCTCTCTTTATCTTTACTATTAGCCAAAGCTCTCGATGTGGATGGGGAGGACTTCTCTAGGTGCTTGTCCAGCGCATCATTGATGCGCTTGCGGTCGAGCGGCCCACCAACAATCTCCGTTTTCGACGACCCACCACCTCCACGTTCCCTATACATGGTCTAATTTCGAACCCCTTTTGGGTAAATTTTGGCTCTTGGATTTGGAGCAAGAGAGAAGAGTGTCAAGCTCTGTGCTGGCCATCCATGGTGTGTTAGAGAGTTTGAATAAAACCCTAGATTTTTGAAAGGGGGATAAAGGGAGGTACTTTTGAGGTCCTGAGGATCGGAGCGGAGAGAGATCGAAGATTGGAGAGAGAGAGAGAGCTAGGGTTTGGTGGAGGGAGAGATGGGGCGAGAGGTACACGAGCTGTTGAGCAAAATGCTCTTAGGTTCCCTCTGTCTCTTCTTTGTTTTCTTGTCCTTGGTGCCTTACCCTTCTTCTTTTTAAATTTTTTTTCTCTATCTTATTTTCTAGGGGTGGGTATGGTCAGTTTGGTTCGGTTCGGTTCTAAAACTAAAACTTTACATTGGGTTTTATTTGGTTCGGTTTTCATATAAAAATGTCTAAAGGAGTCAAATCAACTGGACCCTATATGGTTCCTATTCGGTTTAGACGATTTTCGATTTGGAATAAGATAAAAAGGTGAAGAAGACATAAATAGTGAATAGATAGAAAGAAGGATGCACAATAAGAAGTACAGTTAGGATTCACCGAAAAGAAAAAGGTCATGGTAGAGCTATTATTTAGTTGGATATAAGTTGGAACTGAGTTTGAGATTATTGTCACTTTTTGAAAAAGTTTCTTCTGTTGTGCTTTGAAAATAATAAATTATAAAGTAAAGCAGTTCTATATTTGATAAACAATATTTTTAAAGTAATGTGTGTATAAAAAGCAATGTCAATCTATTTGGTAAATTTTAATATAAAAGTATTGTAGTTGTAGATAATGACTAAAATGAGCATGATGTTCAAAGTCGTATGTGATGAAAGTGGAGGTGATGGTGATGAAGGTGGAGGTGGAGGTGAAGTGGTGGTGGTGGTAGTGATGGAGGTAGAGGTTGTGACAGTGGTTGTGGTGATGATGGAGGTGCGTATGGTGTTGGTTGAGGTGAAGGCGTTGGTGGAGATGGAGTTGTAGTGGTGGTGGTGGTGGTGGTGGAGGTGGGAGATAGTGTGCAGAGAACTACATGGAAAAGGTAGATGATGTCATTTTTAAAAATTAATGATGGTATTACGGGAATTGAATTTTTTTATATTAAAGACTCTTCTCGCTTTTGTGATAGTAGCTTTCAAAAGGATCCTAGAGGCTTCATTTAAAAGCTGTTGTTAGGAAGCCGTTGCTTTAAAAATAATTTGGATGTTTTGTTTTACTAAACACTTTAAACTGCGTGAAGCTTTTGGTGAAGCACTGAGCATTTTGATGAAAAAGAATTGGGAAATGAAAATGAATCTTTCATTTCCCATTTCTTGGAAAAGGACACAGAAAATGATTTCCTATCAAATTATTTTCACAAACCAAAAGGAGCCCTAGAATTGTTCACACCCCTCTCACAAACATCTTCGATCTCTTCTTCAGTTAGAAGAAGAACTTTGTCGAAGGAAGTCATAACCTCCTCCATTGCACTCTACCACTCTCAACTCCAAACCCCCAAATAGCCTACCAATTTGGAAATGATGCAATTTAAGAGGGACCTCCTAGAAATGACTATAGAAGGAAATTCATAAGAATACAAGTTGCTCAAGTCACGTGTATACCAGCGATCAAGCTTGATTCATTTTTTCTAATGAGCCTAATATTATTTTTGACAAACCGAGGTATTAATTGAACCCAAAAATATACCAAATGCAAGCCTACCACTCACCTATGGCTGACATTTTTTTACCGAGAAACCGCAAAATACTATTATAATTAAATAGTATAGTCATGCGACTATACTGAAGTTTTTAATATTTTTTTAATAAATAGCATAGCCGTGTGGATATATGCTTTAAATATAATATAATTAAATATTATAGTTGTGCTGCTATATTTCAGTTTTTTGAAAAGTTTTTAGTATAGCCGAGCGGCTATACTTGGTTTTTTAATAAATTGTATAGCCGTGTTTGGCTATGCTCCGTTCTTTATTTATTTTTTTTATATTAATTTTTTCCTTGAATTTCGTTTATCGATAAGAGTAGTTTAGAAAATACACATTTTTAAAAAAAGCAAATGTACAATACATGTACGTACGTATGTTTCATGTCTAATACAAGTGTTTTTTTAAACAAAATTTTTCAATTTCAAACAAAGATTTAGGGGTATAGTAGTAAGAGAGAATGTAGTATTCTTCATGTAAAGTGTTGTTTGAAAAGTGAAGCTTAAGCAAAAGCATGTCATGTCCTAAAATCCTATGTGCCATGTCAAATACTAAATGCTTCTCTAAACGTCTTTAATAGATGAATGCATCCCTTCTACGTATAAAATAGAGTGATGTTAAACGAATCCCTAAAATTACCTGAGTATATCCTACTATCACACTATTTTATTGAATTGTGAAATAAATGTAATTTTAATAAATACACCTTATTAACAGGGATCCCCTGCTTGTTTTTTCTCAATATGCTTGACTTTTCTTTTAAGCATGCCACATCATTTACACACCATCTAAAACATGACACCACATATTTTTCCCTAGACTTCTCCATCTTAGCATTTGGATAGCCGAACTCTTTTCTCTCTCGAAATTAAGCCCAGCAGAACCTCTTCTCTTGTCAATCACTCTTCTTCTCCAAACTTATAATTTTTTCATTTTTCTCATCTTTCAATTCAGGAAATTTCCTATAATATTGAAGCCCCTTGTAAAAACTTGTTTTCTCCAATTTCCCTCCACAAAAGTAGCCACACGAATCATATTGGGGCTTATATCAGCAAGCAAGGCGATTAGGGGTTTTTTTTTTGGGTCATGAATTGAAGATTTCATTGAAAAAAGGACAGACATTGCAGATAGGCAAACCAATAGTAGGCAGCAAAAAAGATAAATACAACCAGATGAAACCTAAAACTAAAAAAACATGGCTGAGAAGGGAATAAAACTAGGACAATGCAGCATCATACACGTCAACCCCTCCAACCTTGTCAACCCCTGGCTGAGAAGGCAATCAGAGTTGTTTTTCAGTTTTAGATATTGGATTTAGAAAAGAAAAAAATAATTTAAAATCAGAAAGAGAAAAATAAAATCAGACGGCATGAAATACTTTGTTTCTTGGGAAAAAACTTTAGAACTCCGAAGCTGCAAAATTGGGTATTTTAATAAGAGTGATTCCCTTACTTAGTATTACTAATTATTTGATTTAGGATCAATATCAAAGAATTCCGTTGAACGTTTTTGTATCATTAATTAGATTTAGGATATATAAAAAAGAACAATATTGTCCAGATTGTACAGTTAAAAACTTTGAGAATCAAAGTATGGAGAAAAAGGGATTGTGAGATCGATGAATGTTGTTGTTGTTGTTGTTTTTTTTCTTCTCATTTTGGTGTGTGTGTGGAGAAATAGAGTGTACCATGGGTATTTTTGGTAGTTAAATAGGGCTCACATTTTCACCTCAACGAAACCGGCATGTCGGGAAAACCAACCACATTTTCACCGCAACGAAACCAGCATGTTCGGAAAACCAACCAAAAATTGTGATTTTTTGGACCGACCGCAATTTGCTACTGGCGATACGGTTCCGCAAATCCAAAGATTGATGTATATCATAATATAATTTAATAAATTAATAAATTAAATATTTGTAAATATTTGATATTAACTAACAGCCTTTAGATGAATCTAACGACAATGATTTATTAAGATGAGATTGAAATTGCAATTTAACAGTCTCTAAACATGAGATTGAAATTGCAATTTTACATTAAGATATATTAAATATTGCTCTTATGTTTGCAAAGCAAAGTGTCTTTCAGCAGTACATTTGCTGAAATTTTCTTTTTGCTAAGGATACATAATTATTTAAAGAAATTAAAATAAATATGCAGGGGCTGATTCAATATAGCGTAGTACTTGTATATGTTATGTTATAAAAAATTATAGTTTTCTTTTTTCGTAAAACCAAATACGAACCTTTCTATTATAAATAACATATAAACAAATTGGAAAGCTTTTAAAGTACAATGAAATTGAAGAAAAACAAATTGATATGTAAGTAAAAGCAAAATAAATTATAAGTAAGAAGATGAGCTTTGTACGGTGAATCACGTCGAAGATGAGCTTTGTACGGTGAATCACGTCAAAGATGTTGTCCTAAAGCCTTTGCAGCCTCTCTACGTATAGGTATTGACGGTTTACAAGACTCCAAGATACGACCCCTAGTACACAAGTTCGAGATCCGCTATGAGCAAAGTTCATAGACGGATATAGATATCCAAGTCACAGAACCATTGCCCAAAATAATAATATAAGTAGATAAAATATAAAAAGTAGAAGATTGAGAGAATCAGATTGTGGTATGTGATATTTTGATAGTATTGTGGTTGTTCAAATGTGAAAGATGAGTGACATTTTATATTCATTCAATAACATGTGACCTTCACCACATTAAACTAGAAAATTAAGGCATTCAATATAGAAATAAAACTTGAAAATTAAATATTTATAACCCCACAATAAAAACAATAAAACAATCAAAATAATTAAATAAATCAAAACAATTAAAATTTTATAACCTTTTTAAAATTCCAACATGTTTGCCATTGACGGATGAGCTCTGTATGACTGTTTCAATGGGGCACTTGATATCTAAGTTTCTTCCAAATTGTCTTTCAAGTAGGAGTTCCTATAGAATGTTGCTAGTGATGATGGATTTTGAAGGGTCTTCTAGGTCTGGCAATTATTTTGGTGTATTTGTTAAGGGAGCTGATTTTCTCACTCTTTTTTTCTCCACTTACACTCCCTTTTATTTTTTAATCAATTTTGTTCTTTTTTATTCTTCTTATTTTACTATTTTTTTGTGTTCCAAAAAAATAAGGATATATTATCTGATTTTTCTTTTTCTTTTAATTTTTTTTTTTAAATATGAAAAAGTGTGGATGGCTTCCCTTTGCGATGTCATTTCTAGGTTGCCGTTGTGCTTCCCTGGTTTATCGATTGATATTGCTGTGGGAATTTTAGCTTTCTTGTCTTCGTTTTTTAAAGGCTTCTCCCTTGTATTTTGGCCAGGTTAATGAAATTATCTTGTTTATGATCCAAAAAAACATCCAAGTACCACCACGGCCACCCCTCGGAAGTATCCAATCGGAGATAGAGAGGTGGTGGTGGTGGGTTGGATTGGAGTGACGTGGGTGGTGGCTGGTGAGGGGGTAGGGATGATCAATTGGAGAGAGAGAGAGAGGTGGCGGCTTGGTGGGTTGGACTGATAGGGCCGGTGGTTGCTTGCTATAATCATTTGTTTCTATTTTTTCCAAGTTTCTTTTCTATTTTAATCTTATTTTTTATTTTTAAATTGAAAATTTAAATTTTAGATGACGGAAGTTGAAAATTGAGCTTAAATTTCTAACGAAATGAAATACTGTAATCAAATTGGTAAAATTAAGACATCGGTGACCAAATGTGTTTTCGGGCCTAAATTTAGTGACCAAAATTGTGTTTTACCTTTTAAAATATTATTTTTAAAGAATTCTTTGTTATTTTTTTCACACATCTGCACCAAAGTGGGTATCTCACTTGCCACGTTCACCATGAGTAAAATATGAAAGATAAAGAACAAAGGACAACATTGATTAAAAAGTACTAAAAAATAAAGAGAGTGTAAATGGAGAAAATGGAACTTATGGAAGTAGGGAAATCAGCTCCATTTGTTAATTATTTTTTCAGTATCTTAAAGTGGAGATTAATGATAATTACCGTAGTTTTTAAAGTACAGGTTTTTCATAATTAGACAATAAAGGTTATGTGTCGTGGAAATACCCACCGCAATATACCGACAATTGTAGTATATTGACATGCGGTATATTGCAATTTGTTGGTCAGTTCACAATTTTTCTTTATAGCATATAACAATATATTAGTCGTTCACAATTTTATTGAAAAGTTGGGATAATCGAACCGCAACCACCCCTACACTCTCACCCATGCATTTTGTTAGTATTGATTTTGTGATTGGCATTTCGTAAATACAAATTAGACTAAGTATAGATGGTAAATTAGTTGTGATAGTGGCTGTCAAAATTCCAAGATATGCTCTGAAGGCTTATATGTCAATCAACGATCACTAAGGTAAATTCTTCATTCAATCATACATATTGATTGTGGTATTTCAAGCATTATTTCAAACTCATAATTTGATTAACATTTTGATTAAGAAGACTTTTTATTGTAAGAAAGATTGATTTATTTTATAAATTGCTTTCCAGTTTTGAATATTAAAAGTCTTCTTTGATTAGAAATCAATTAGTCTGATTCTGGCAATTTACTATGTTGATTAGGAACTAATTGATTTTGTTTCTAGTTTTGAAAACCATTATAAAAAGAAAGTCTTGGTTTTCATTCTCTTACAACTTTCAACGACTAGAGTATTTCTTGAGTTTTCATATACACAAAAGAAAGTTGATGTGCTTTAATTTCCAGAAGAATAGATTATCAAGAGTCAGATTATCTTGGTGATATCTTTGTATTCATATTGCATTCATTTGCATGTTTGGTGACTCATATAGTTGAGGGCACCAATCGTTGTGGTGGTTTTTCTTGAGCTTGAATCAATCTTTTTCAACATAAAGAGTTGGAAGAACTCAAGCTTTGACATATAACAATATATCAATCGTTCACAATTTTATTAAAGAGAGTTACCACGCATATGTGTTTTTATTTGTTTTTAGTACTATAGACCGATACATCTTTGGAGTGTTTTTATATATTACTGTTTCACTCTTCACTACTACTTTACTCTTTTACTATTTTAGTGTTTTAAGCCATTTTATAGGTATTTTCACATTTTACAACAAAATCTTTGTCCTTCGAGTTCAATTATTCAATTGAACATGAAAACTCAAATCCAATTCCTTATTTAATTGTTTTATCTAAATGGACGGCCCAGTACTTTATCTTTATTAGTTTTTACGACCCCCAAATTTCTATATTAGTTTATTTCTTTTTCCGCACTGCCGACGGTGCCACTTGCCAAAAAAAGTAAAAAACATGTACTGGGTGCTATACCTAGACCGAAAGGAAAATGAGAGATTCAGTCTTCAGAAGAGGCCAAAAATAGATAACGGTTCTTGGTCCGAAGGTATGCACAAACATGTCTTAATCCTGTTCTTATAAATTGCCCAAGAAAGAAAAAACAATTGCTATTAAGTCAACATTAAATGTGTTAATAATGATTGAAACAAAAAACCAAAAAAATAGTATCCGAAACGTCTACACCAATAGTAGAGGACCATAAGTTCATTGCTAAAACGAAGGGAAGAAAAAGAGAGAAGGAAAAGCTGAAAGCAGAGGACAACAATGGCAGCAAAGATGATATTATCAGTGTTGCTTGGTGGGTTTGTGGTACTGTTCTTATACCTCTATGAGTCTTTGGTTTTAAAGCCAAAGAGGCTGAGATCAAAGCTTGAAAAGCAGGGGATCAGAGGGCCTTCTCCTTCATCAGTTCTCTTGGGAAATATCCCAGAAATGAAGAGCATCAAACTCAAGGTGATGAAAAAGTCTGAAGAAGCAAGGAGTAGCATAAAGTCAAAGGACCACCATCTTTCTATTGCTCATGATTGGCCTTCAACCATCTTCCCTCATCTGGTGCAGTGGACAAATGAATATGGTAATAAACCTAGTTTTGTTGGTCAACTTAATTTCAAAATTTATTTTGTATTTTGAGTTCTAAAATGTGAAAATAATTGAAAAACAAACAACATGCGAAGTTTCCAGTCTAGTTTGGGCCTGAGGAAGATTAATTGTGCTTACAGTCTCTCTCCTCTAGAAATCATAGATGCGTAAAACACATTAATTTTAGATAAATTAATTGGAAAAAAAAACACAGAGGGGGATGATTTTTATTTTTTGGCTGTCTTCCTAATTAGTATTTGTTGGTGGCAGGGCCAATCTTCATGTATTCAACTGGAAGCATACAGCTAGTAAGTGTTACAGATATAGACATGGCGAAGGAAGTTAGCCTGTGCACATCTTTGAAGTTAGGGAAGCCTGCTTATCTGTCTAAGGATCGCAAGCCACTGTTAGGCCAAGGCATTCTAGCTTCAAATGGCCCAACTTGGTCTCACCAAAGGAAGATTATTACTCCTGAATTTTACTCTGATAAGGTTAAGGTAAATCATTAAATTTCCATTTTTCTTTCTGTTGTTATTTCTGATAGATTTCTTCCTTTTAACCACAATCAAATGGGTTCAGAATTCACTGTTTAAAATTAGTATATGTCTCTCTAGTTATCAAAAAATTGCTTCAGTGTGTTGATTATGCGAAGGCATAAACTTGATAGTCTACTTTCTAAAGAACTTGAGTATAAAAAAAAAATGCTTTTCGTTCGATCTAGCTAACATTTCTTCATGCAAATCTGTTTTAAGGGTATGGTGAACTTGATGGTGGACTCTACAACCTCAATGTTAAGATCTTGGGAGAGTAAAATCGAAAGTGAGGGAGGAATGGCAGTCTTTAGAGTTGACGAGGATTTAAGAAGCTTGTCCGCGGATATAATATCAAGAACATCATTTGGAAGTGATTATTCACAAGGGAAAGAAATTTTCTTAAAGCTCAGAACTCTTCAGAAAGTCATGTCCGAGCTGGGGGACATTGGGATTCCTGGCTTAAGGTCAATCATCATACTTTATTCATTTAATCACCATAATAGGTTCTGGGGATGGTTTTTGTTTAAGTAGTTCTTGTTGCATATAACACATTATCACATTGCCAATTACGTGTCTTACATAGGTAATCCTATGCATAGGTGAGTCCTATCACCGGCCTATGTGGTTTTCACCTCTGTCTGAGATGTCGTTAGTAAATATAGTACAATAGTTTTATTATATACATGCTCACCAGATCTGCAAATTCCCCACGACAGATACTTGCCAACGAAAGCCAACAGAGAGATAAGGAGATTAGAGAAAGAGATCCACTCAATGATATTAAGGGTTGCAAACCAACGCAGTACCGAGGCTAGTCATGAGAAGGACCTTCTGCAAATGATACTCGAGGGAGCGAAAAAGTATGATGATGCAGATAGCCTATTTTCTGCTGGTATCTCCCAGGAAGACTTCATGGTGGATAATTGCAAAAACATATACTTTGCTGGCCATGAGACCACTGCCATCACAGCCTCCTGGAGCTTGATGTTATTGGCTGCAAATCCGGAATGGCAAGCTTGTGTTCGTGATGAGGTGCTTGGAATTTGCGGGGATGGAATTCCAGATGCTGATATGCTTCGAAGCATGAAAACAGTATGTTACTTTAGCACAAATACTCTTTGAATGAACCTCTTTGGAAAAGTTTTTTGCTTTTTGCCAATACATGCCAAAACCGCTTTTAGTAATGTTTGACATAAATTGACAAAAATGATTTATGGGATGACATAAGGACCAAGTGCTTACTGAATAAGTAATATGCTAAGTGCTTCTCAAGAAGTGCATGCGTGCTTCTGAAGAAGTGAATGCAAGAAAAGCACTTTGATTTTTAGTGAATCTTTTTGTAGACTTCCAACAAAGTGCTAAAACTGAACCACTTCACACAAAAGAACTCTCAAACACACACAATTACTCTGCTAATTCAGAAAGTATGTTACTGTGCATGTATTTGTAATAGGACCTTCTACCAAAATGATATGAAATTCCATTCTAAACTCATTGTATAACTGTTTTGGCAGTTGAATATGGTAATTCAAGAAACATTGCGTCTGTACCCACCGGCAGTGTTTGTCATAAGACAAGCCTTGGAAGATATTAAGCTCAAAGATATTTTACTTCCCAAAGGAATGAACATTCAGATTCCAATCCCAATACTGCAGCGGCTGCCTGATCTATGGGGCCCTGATGCCCTCGATTTCAATCCAAAAAGATTTGAGAATGGAGTTCTTGGGGCTTGCAAGTTTCCTCAGGCTTATATGCCATTCGGAGTTGGTGCTCGTGTTTGTCTTGGCCAACACTTAGCCATGACAGAATTGAAGGTGATTCTGTCTCTTATTCTATCCAAGTTTTCCTTCTCACTCTCACCTGCATACCAACACTGCCCAGCTTTTAGGTTGGTTATTGAACCTGAAAATGGAGTAAATCTCCATGTGAGGAGAGTGTGACCTTTTTTTTTAAAAGGTGTAAAAGAATGTTGCAGTTGGTCGATTTTTTTCGTAGGGAATAAAGAGTTGGCAACTTTTACACCTGTGGTTCACTGTGAACATTGAAAGAAAAAGGGAAAGGTTAAGGTTTGTTTCTTTCTTCTTACTTGTAATCTAGATGTAGGATGCAATTTGAGGAGGATACATTGTGGGAGAATTACAGTTCTTAACTTATTACATTATTTTGTTCTGTGTTCAAGGTTTTTTTGGAGTTCATTAAGGCTGCAAATGCTAACTGGCGGTTCTCCACCTAGCTTATTTTAGGACATTCAATACATTCCTCGTCTTGTTTGAAACTAAACTTTATTATAGCAACCATCAGGCCCAGAAAAAACGAAAAAAGAAAACAATAATTTGCAAAATAGTTTACCCAGTGGACACCCAATTATCCAATGCAGGATTAGACTTCTTTTGTTATTTTTCCTTATCAATGAGGAGGGGATTTGAATTGGGACATCTTGCAACATTAAGAAGAATAATACCACTTCACCAATACCTAGTTGGTAATAGACCTTTTGTTATATTCTTACAATTGTATTGACAGGAGAAAAAGGTGGCTTGCAAGCATTTTCAAGGGTCATAAGTTCCATGAATTTTGAAGGGTCATTAATTAAGATTTGTTCTACCAAAAGAATTGATATTTTTAAGTCCAATTATACAATAGAAATTAGAAAGTCAGATCAAATTCCTTATTTCAATTTTTTAAATCTAATTGGACGAACCAATACTTAGCGCGAACCAATACTTAGCGCAAAGACGGCAATTATAGTATATTAGATTTTTTGCCCTTTGCAATGATAGTATATTAGTTTTTTGCCCTTTCCGAACCGCAGAAGGTGTGGTAGACCGTTAAGGAGAATGAGAAGGTCCAGTTTTATTAATTGCTAAAACAAAGAAGGAAGGGAAGAAAGAAAGAAAGGAGAAGGGCCAAAGAACTGAAAGCAGAGCCAACAATGGCAGCAAAGATCATGCTATCAGTGTTGTTTGGAGGATTTGTGTTATTGCTTGCATACCTGTATGAGTCTTTGGTTTTAAAGTCAAAGAGGTTAAGATTAAAGCTTGAGAAGCAAGGGATCAGAGGGCCTTCCCCTTCATCAATTCTCTTGGGCAATATCCCAGACATGAACAGAATCAAACTCAAGGAGATGAAGTTACGTGCAGCTAAAGAAACAAGAAGTGGTACTATCTCAAAGGACCACCCTCTTACTATTGCTCATGATTTGACTTCAACCCTTTTCCCTCATCTGGTGCAATGGCGAAATGACTACAGTACACCATTTATGTCAGCCTAATTTCTTTAGTATATGATAATAACAGTGTTGGCCTAAAATTAGATTTGGAAAAGTGCAGATGTATTTTTTGTTCTTTTGGATCAAAAGGCTACACTGTACACAAATGCATGTACTGCTAAAAACATCTTGTCCTCCTCTTTTTTACTGGAGAGAACTTACCTACTCGGTCACCACCAGCTCCTCTCTCCTATCTCTCTCCTCATATATGAGGAGAGAGATAGGAAGAGAGGAATAGTGGTGAGGAGAGAGATAGGAAGAGAGGAATAGTGGCACCGGGGCATGGAAGTATTTTTTCCCTTTATCGGTTAGTTGACTGTCAGATGATTTTGTTTAAAATTGTGCTCTTCCAATTGAGTTTTAATCTAGTCAGGTCAGATTGAGAGCTAGCCAAGGATTAGTCACCTTATGCTGGACCTTTGGAAGATTAATTTGCTTATAATGTCGTCTCCTTTGGAAATGTAAAATCCATACCTAAATGCACTCATTTTAGATAAATAAAAATAAGAGAGGGAAGGTGATCACATTTTTCATTTTGTTTTGGAGCTCTTCCTGCTGTTTTTGTTATGCTTATCCAGTACATATTGGTGGCAGGGCCAAACTTCACCCATTTAAATGGAAGGATACAGCAATTAACTCTTACAGATGTAGAAACGGTAAGGGAAGTTAGCCTGTGCAATTCTTTGCACTTGGGGAAGCCTGCTTACCTATTATCTTCAGGATCGTAAGCTGCTGTTTGGCAAAGGCATTCTAGCTTCCAGTGGCCCAATTTGGTCCCACCAAAGGAAGATTATTGCTCCTGAGTTCTACTTTGAAAAGGTTAAGGTAAATGACTAAATCTCATCCTAGAATTTTTAAAATGTTCATTTTCTGTTGCTGCTTTTTATGATGCATTTCATGGATTTCAATTATAATCAAAATCCAATGGGTCCAAAATTCACTGTTTAATTTCAAGGGTATGATGGATTTGATGGTGGACTCTACAACCACATTGTTAAGATCTTGGCAGAGCAAAGTCGAAAGTGAGGTAGGAATTGCAGTCCTTAGAGTTGATGAAGATATGAGAAGCTTGTCAGCAGATATAATATCAAGAGCATGCTTTGGAAGTAGTTATTCAGAAGGGAAAGAAATTTTCTTAAAGCTCAGAACTCTTCAGAGAATCATGTCCCAGGGAAACATTGGGGTTCCTGGTGTAAGGTATGTAAATAATATTACAAGAAAAGCTGATATTTATCATACATTATGCATATAGTCATCATAACAGGTATTCTGGTGGTTTGTTTTTCTAACGTACAACATTACCAAGTTCCTCATTAGTATCAATGTCATACTAATGGTTCATTAAACTAAACGTCTTGAAAATGCTAGATACTTGCCAACGAAAAACAACAGAGAGGCATGGAGATTAGAGAAAGAGATCCACTCCATGATATTAAAGGTTGCGTAGCAACGCAGTACTGCGGCTAGTCATGAGAAGGACCTTCTGCAAATGATACTTGAGGGAGCCAAAAATTATGGTGATGCTGATAGCCTATTTTGAGTTATCTCCCAGGATAATTTCATAGTGGATGATTGCAAGAACATATACTTTGCTGGCCACTAAAAAATCCAGAGTGGCAAGCTCGAGCCCGTGCTGAGGTGCTTGAACTTTGCAGGGATGGCGTTCCAGATGCTGATGCACTTCGAAGCATGAAAACAGTACAATCCTTTACCATACACATTACACTCACGTTATTTTACTTATTGAAGATGCTCTGCTAATGAGCCTGTTTGGAAATGCTTTTGGCAATACTGCCAAAAGTGCTTTTCCTAGTGTTTGATATAGGGCTCGTTTGGGAGTGATTCTGGATAGACCAATAATCACTTCTATGGAATAGCTTAAAATCACTAAGTGATTATATGGAGATGGAGAAGCATGTGGGAGGTGCTTCTCCCCAAAAGTGATTCTGGCCCTCCAAGAATCACTCTCAAATGAGCTCATAAATAGATAAAAGTGCTTCTTGTGATGGCAGATCTCTTCAAGTGCTTCCTGAATGAAGCACACAATATGTGCTTGATTTGATTTTAGGTGAATGTGCCTTGTATTTGAGTGAGAAAAAATTTATGTACAAAGTTCTACTAACAAAAGCAGTTACTGAGTACAAGTGCTTCATATAGAAGCACTTTGAAACACGTTAAAATTCTGTACATACTTTGCTAATGAAAACAGTATGTTACTACTATGCATAAACAGATCTGTAATAAGAACTGATTTCCTCCCTACCAAATTGATATGAACTTCATTCTCATTATATATATGTTGGCAGTTGAATATGGTGATTCAAGAGACATTGCGCCTATACCCACCGGCAGTGTTTGTTGTAAGACAAGCCTTTGAAGATATTGAGCTCAACAACATTCTGATTCCCAAAGGAACATTCAGATTCCAGTCCCAATGTTGCAGCAACTGCCTGATGTCTGGGGTCCTGATGCCCTTGAATTCAATCCGAAAAGATTCGAGCATGGAGTTCTTGGTGCTTGCAAGTTTCCTCAGGCTTACATACCATTTGGATTTGGTCCTCGGATTTGTGTTGGGCAGCACTTAGCCATGACAGAAATGAAGGTGATTCTGTCTCTTATTTTATCCAAGTTTTGCTTCTCGCTCTCCCCTGCATACCAACACTGCCCAGCATTCAGATTGGTTATTGAACCTGATCATGGACTAAATCTCCATGTGAGGAGGGTGTAACTATGAACATTGGCAATTTTTACACGTGTTTCACTATGAAAATTGAACTAAAAAAGAGGGAAGAGGTTTACTTTTTTTTCTTTCTTGATTATTTTACTTGTAATCTAAATGTAAGATGCAATGGGGGGATGGTGAACCTAGTTATTAATTTGTTGTACTATTTTTGGTGTATGAAAAATTATGTTTTATTGTGTATCTGTTATGGCTATAATATTTCATTAGTCTCCACATAGTAGCTTAAGCTCTTAAGATTGATATTAACTACTCTACTTTTTTATTTTTTTATTTTCAACTAAAGCTTATTGTATGATAACAGATTATTATTTTTTCTTTAATTCAATAACGGATGACATGAGAGTTGAACTTAGGACCTCGTACAATAAAGTGGAGACTAAACTACATTAGACAAAATGATCATTGACAAGAGCTCTTAATCTTAACAATATTTATGTTATGAAAGAATATGAAAATAAAAAATTCATGTTTTTTATTTTAAAAAATAATAATAATGATTTTTTCTATCCAAATGAACACCCAATAATTAGGGAAAAGTTGGTGACCACACTTTATTTGTCTTTTCCAAAGCTACTTAGAATCAGAAGAGGCCAAAAAGAGACAATGCTATAGGTCCATTCGTAATCAAATGTGATAATAATGATGATATTATTAATTAACACTACCATTGGTCCATTGCTAAAACAAGGAAAGAAGGGAAGAAAGAAAGATAGGAGAGGGGCCAAATAACCGAAAGCAAAGCCAAAAATGGCACCGAGATTTTATTTTATTTTATTGTTTGTCAGAAGACCTAGAGGGTAAGATCAAAGCTTGAGAAGCAAGGCATCAGAGGGCCTTCTCCTTCCTCCATTCTATTGGGCAATATCCCAGAAACGAAGAGGATGGTCAAACTCAAGGTGATGAAGTCAACAGAAAATAAAGACACAAAGAGAACTGTGTCAAAAGCATCTTTCGATTGCTCATGATTGGCCTTCAAATCTGCTCCCTTAACTGCTGCAGTGGCAAAATCATCCCATTTTCTCTCATCTCTCTTTATTTTCTCTTGGATTTTCTTAGAATATAAGAAATAAATTTAAAAGAAGAAAAAGGTACCAACTTGTAGCCTTACAAATCATATCTTAGGCTAATGATTCACCTCCAAATGAAGGTACCAACTCATCTATAAAATGATTGTGGATTTGAAAGCTTGAGGCAAGGGGAGTGAATGGGGGGAGGGTGAGCTGCTACCTTCCACGTTTCATATTCCTTTTTGTATTCCCAACGTCTTAAATATCGAGGGTTTTGGAAATATCGATGGTTCAAAAACACGGAAATATTGATGGAAATATTGGGAAAATATTGATATCGATAAAAATTGGATAAAAACCACAGCAATTGTGATAAAATACATGGAAATTTTTAATGAAACTTTGTAAAAAATTTATTTAGTCAATCATCTATTATTTTAACACAAAAGATTGGAAGGAAATGCATTGCATAACATGTTTGAGTGATTTCTACTAATAATATCCCAAGCCCAACTAGTCATACTAGCTGATTAGAAAAGGCATGCAATGATAGCAATACTAAATTATCCTAAGCCCAACTAGCCAACAAGCCCAACAAGCCATACTAATAATATCCCAAGCCCAACAAACCATACTAAAATACTAATATCCTAACCCTATCTATCTAATCTCATCCATCAACGTCAGTCACTTTATTCTTTTCTTTCTTTTCTTTTTCTCACTTCACTCTCTCTTTCTTTCTCTCATTCTTTCCGTTTCCACCTCTTTTCCTCTGAGTTTTTTTGTTCTGGCACTTGGGGCAGTCATCATCACAAGAGAGATGTGAGAGCCCACCGTGAAAAAACCGTGGTTTTGGAGCTCTAAGCTCTCTTTCCTCCCATTTCTTTCTCTCCTCTCATTTCTTATTCGTTTTCTTTTTCTCTCTTATTCTTTCTCTTTTCTTTTTTCTTCCTCTCTTTCTCTGATTTTCTAGTACTCTGATTTTTTTCTCTCTCGATTCTATGTTTCCATCTCTCCATTTATATCTCTTTCTTTGTAGATCCGGGTTCTTGAATATCTTGGGTTAAGTTCTTGAATCTGATTTTTTTATTGTTCGAATATGGAATCTGATTTTTCATGCAAATTTAAAGCTCAGTTGAGGTTCATATATGTTTTGCTAGATAGTTTTTTATTTATTTATCTTTTAAGGTTCATAACTTCAGATATGGCTTTCCTTGTATGGACTCATCGATTGATTCCATTGATGTTTCTAAAAATATCAGTTAGAAGTTGGAAGTTGGGAGGGGTTCGAACTCCTATGTGCGACATTCAAGCGAATTATTTCATTTTTGAAAGTTCATATCATCATATTATCGATAATATCGCGATATGTTGACCATTTGCAGCTGCCATTTGAACGAAAATATCGGTACTGAAATTATCGCGAAATTATCGAGGAGATTATCGATAAATTGATGATAAATAAATGGAAACATACTAAAATATCGATGCCCCAAAAAAACGATAATTTCATCGAAATATCGGAGAAATTATCGATATTTTATTCTCTGGTCATTCCTACAAGGGGATTTTGGTAATTTACACATGTAGAGGTATTTTAGTCATTTTGTACCAAAATTGATGTAAAACACATGGTCGAGTTGATCGAGGAACAGTTAGACAGACTCGCACATCGTTGCGGCAGCAAAACCTAATTTGTGCAAGTATATGCCCGAGCTCAGAATAGGACCCATGACTTATCATTTCAAAGAGAATGGTGTGACAAGTGCAACTCACTACTTTGTTGTGACGTATGTGCTATTTTAGTCAAGAGTTAGAGTGCTACTATTTCCACCTCTGTCCTATTTCCCCACCCACCATGTAAATTTGAAAAAACACAATCCTATCTTTACACCAATCATTATTCTTAAAATACACATTACTCTTCCAACCACCAAGTAAGTAATAAAATATTATTAAATTAATTAATAAACAATATAAAATACTCAAACAAAAAAAACTCTCTTTTTCTCTCTCTCGATCCGATCCCCACCAACATATGTTGCCATCCCTCCCCATCCCAGATCCCACCTAGAGGTGTCAAACGGGACAAGTCGCCCCAGCACGGCACGAGCCCAGCCCGTTTAAATGAGGCACGACACGACACGAGCAAGAATATTAATGGGCCGTCTGGAAACGGCACGAAAACTTGGGCCGGACCGAGATCAAAAATGAGGTCTAATGGATTGGGCCGGGCTTGGCCCGAGCACGCTTCAAGCACGGCACGAGCCCAAGCACGGCCCACTTAACATTTTTTCCTTTCTCAAAAGTCAAAATGTAAGAATTTCACATCTAATGTCATTGTTTATAATAAAATGTAAGAATTTTACTATTCTCCTCCAAATATAATAAAATTACTTTGTTGTTTCCCTTGCAAACTTGCAGTATTATTATAAATTTATTATTATATTACTTGCCGTGTCCCTTTTTTTTTTATTTTTTGGGTCAGAACTTGCCGTGTCCCTTCGTCCTAGTGTTTTCATATTTTTCTTATCCTCGTGTCGCGTGTTCGCGCAACATAGCAGAAGATGCTACAGTAAGGAGATTCAGAAGATGCCACGAAGAGAAAACAAAAATAATGATGATGATATAATTAATCATTCAACGCTGAAACAAAGCAGGAAGGGAGGAAAGAAACAGAGAAAAAAAAAAAAGTGAGAAAGGAAAGCAGAGCCAGCAATGGCAGCAGAGATGATAGTATCAGTGTTGTTAGGAGGGCTTGTGCTATTGCTACTATACCTCTATGAGTCTTTGGTTTTAAAGCAAAAGAGGCTAAGATCAAAGCTTGAGAAGCAAGGGATCAGAGGGCCTTCTCCTTCCTCAATTCTCTTGGGAAATATCCCAGAAATGAAGAGGATGGTCAAACTCGAGGTGATGAAGTCAAAGGACCGCCATCTTTCCATTGCTCATGATTGGCCTTCAAAGCTGTTCCCTTATCTGCTACAGTGGAGAAATGAATATGGTACATTCTGTCATCTCTCTTTGAACTTGATTTTTTCTAAGGAGATAATATAACAGCAATAGTGTTGCTTTAAAACTATAAGCAGAAGCAAATATATGAACAGTTCTTCCAAGGGCAAGGAAATTGAAAACTGTACATGTTTCTTTTTCTTCTTTGGATGAAGAGAAGAAATGAAAATAACATAGGGGAGGTGACCAAAATTTTATTTTTGTTTTGGCCATCTTCCTGTTGTTACTCATATGTTCCTAATATGCACATACTGGTGTGGCAGGGCCAAATTTCACCTATTTAAGTGGAAGCATACAGCAATTAGCAGTGACAGATTTAGAAATGGTGAAGGAAGTTAGCTTATGTACATCTTTGAACCTAGGGAAGCCTGGCTACGTATCTAAGGATCGCAAGTCACTTTTCGGTCAAGGCATTATAGCTGCAAATGGCCCAATTTGGTACCACCAAAGGAAGATTATTGCTCCTGAGTTCTACTTTGTTAGGGTTAAGGTAAGTCACTGAATTCTCAACAAGAATTATTAAGTATTAAGTTAGTTTTCTATTTCTGTTCTAAGGTTTAATTTCTAATGTAAGATACCATTTGAATGCAAGGTTTTGTGATGCATTTCATGTCCTCAAATGGGTTGAAAATTCACTGCTTAAATTACAGGGTATGGTGGATTTGATGGTGGACTGTACAACCACCATGTTAAGATCTTGGGAGAGTAAAATCGAAGGCGAGGGAGGAATTGCAGTCTTTGGAGTTGATGAGGATTTGAGAAGCTTGTCAGCAGATATAATATCAAGAACATCCTTTGGAAGTAATTATTCACAAGGCAAAGAAATTTTCTTAAAGCTCAGAACTCTTCAGAAAATCATGTACCAGAGATACATTGGGGTTCCAGGTGCAAGGTATATACTGTATATATAATACAAGGAAGCTTATGGTCATCATACTTTTTGCATAAAAACTATTCTCAGAATGGTATTTCTTCATAAATGCTTAAGCCCGTTTCTGCAAATTCCTCACTGGTTTCATGCAAACAGTCCAGTAAACTAAATGTCTCGAAAAATTTTAGATACTTGGCAACCAAAAACAACAGAGAGATATGGAGATTAGAGAAAGAGATCCACTCAATGATATTAAGGGTAGCGAAGCAACGCAGTGCTGAGGCAACTTATGAAAAGGACCTTCTCCAAATGATTATCGAGGGAGCCAAAAATTATGGAGATACTGACAGCCTATTTTCAGGCATCTCCCAGGATAATTTCATAGTGGATAATTGCAAGAGTATATACTTTGCTGGCCACGAAACCACTGCCATCACAGCATCATGGAGCTTGATGTTACTAGCTGCATATCCAGAGTGGCAAGCTCGTGCCCGTGCTGAGGTACTTCGAATTTGCACGGATCGCATTCCAGATGCTGATATGCTTCGAAGCATGAGAATAGTATGTCACTTTACTATTTAAATTATACGTATGTAATAAGGAGATGTTATTCACACTCCAAAAAGTGCTAATAACAAAGGAATACTGAACAGAAACACTATCGAACACACACACAGTCTATACATAATCTATCATAATGATGTGAACTGTATTCTAAACTAATTATGTACATGTTTGCAGTTGAATATGGTGATTCAAGAAACCTTGCGCTTGTACGCGCCGTCAATGTTTGTTGGAAGAGAAGCCTTGGACGATATTGAGCTCAACGGCATTCGAATTCCCAAACGAACGAACATTCTGATTCCAATCCCAATACTGCACCGGCTGCCTGATATCTGGGGGCCTGATGCCCTTGACTTCAATCCAAAAAGATTTGAGCATGGAATTCTTGGGGCTTGCAAGTTTCCTCAGGCTTATATGCCATTTGGAGTTGGTGCTCGAATTTGTCTTGGCCAACACCTAGCCATGACAGAATTGAAGGTGATTCTGTCTCTTATTTTATCCAAGTTTTGCTTCACACTCTCCCCTGCATACCAACACTGCCCAACTGCTAGTATGGTTATTGAACCTGAACATGGAGTAAGTCTCCAAGTGAGGAGAGTGTGATACTTACTAGTTCTGTAATAGCATGTTGTGGATGGCCGACTTTATCATTGCGCATATATATTGGCAATTTTTAACCTGTGTTTCACCTGTGAACATTGAAAATAAAAATGAAGGAAGAGGTCTTTTTGTTTCATTCTTCTTACTTGTAAGCTAGATGTAAGATGCAACGTGGGATGAAACATTGCTGGTGAAGTATTGTTCGATTAGGTTTTATTGTGTGCCTTGGTTATGAATACATTTTTGCTCTCCACCTAATAGGTTAAGCTTTTACGCTTTCTATCCAATAAGTCTCTTGTGTTTTTTCAAGTAAAGTTTGTTGAAAAACAAAATGCAGAAAGCAATCAAGCAAAAAAATAATAAAAAAATAAAGAAAAAATAATTTACAGAGCCATCTACCAATGGATCAACAATTCATACTAAGAAGAAGGATGGATATATATGGAGATGGTTTTAGTAGACACATGAACAAAAGGCAACCAGAGCATCTTGCTACTTCAAAATATCAAAATCATATGTCAATTTGATGGTGGTCATACTTTATTAGTTTTTTTTTTTTTCAATTCCAAACAGCAGAGGGTCTCATTGTGTTAATATCTTTTGATAAAACAAACTTCTCTTCAATATTCTTTGATAAAAATGACCACAAGCTTTCAAATTGTAGGAGACTTATTTTGGTGAATTAAAAAGGTTCAGAGTCTTTATTCCAAAGGGTTCACAATCTTTATTCCAAAGAGAGAAAAAGTTCACAATCTTTATTCCAAAGGGAGAGAGAAAGAGCGTGTGAGAGAGAGAGAGTAGGAGTAGCAATGGCAAAGCGTCAACACCCCTGTGTTTAAGCGCAGCTAGAATCTCTGATCTCAATGTCATACAGCGTCTCCAAAATGTATGCTCCTCACAACCCTTCCATTTCTTCTTCTTTTGCTTTTAACTCCATTTCTTAGCCCTTCTGGAAAGCATAGACTTCCTTTCACATTTAACCTCTTTTTTCATCCTTCATATTTCTTCTCCAAAAAACTTGTTACTTTATTATAAGAAGAATATTGACGTTCTTGGAGACATTTCTAGAGATGAGAAAATTATGGCCCCGTCCCCGCTCATTGTATCAACCATAAGTCCCAACAAAGGGTCCAAATGCATAAGGAGCCACTAGCCTGTGAATGTGACTAGATATGCATGTACAAAAATTTCTTGTGATGCATGAATTTATGCATGAATTACTGCAATCTGTCGTTACTAACATGTCAATGGCAAACTTAATACTGGGTTGTCTATAACCATTTCAAGATACCTATTATTAAGTTTGCCACTGACATGTTGGTAACAGACACATGGCAATACTTCATGCATAGATACATGCATCACAACCAATTTTTGTACAGGCATAACCGGCCACATCTTCACAGGCTAGTGGCTCCTTATTCATTTGGAGCTTTGTACATACAATCACCCTTTATTGGGACTTATGGTTGATACAATGAGCGGGGGCAGGTCCATAATTTTTCTCGTCTTTGGAATGTCTCCGCGAACGTCCATCTTCTTCTTCTCATTTGCAACTATCAAAGCAGTGGATGAGCGGGGGCGGGACGATGATCAATGACTGAGTGTATTATTTTTGCTTGTCCTCGCTTTTATGATTAACTTCTGGCATAGGTGCCAAGTATTTTATCCCAAATCACAAAGAAGGGCTGAGAGAAGTTATGCTTGGTTTCATGAAGCTGATGGTGAATAGCATAGCTATGACAGAGCTTAAGGTGATTCTTGCTATGATTCTGTCGAAGTTTTGCTTCTCCTTGTCACCAGCATACCAGAACTCCCCAGCTTTTAGCTTGGCTACTGTACCTCAACATGGTATTCTTGAGAGTTACTTCTTGACATGTTTGTTTCAGAAACTCAAGTGCTGGGTATGTTAAATTGCTTTTGTATCTGCAAATAATGTGTCAGACTATGCTGTCAACAAATTATCCATGCGCATTTTTTTGGCTACATGATCGAAGCATTGTTCGCAAAATACGTTCCACCGTCACTAAAAGGCAGAGGAAAAGACTTCTACGGGTCAGGAAAACAAAAGAAAGTTATGATGTATTTGTCTTGTTCTTCATTTTGGGCTGGATTAAGTATCTGGACCAATATATATATATGCAAATTCAACCATCAAATTTGGCTACAACGATTACTCTTTGTCTGCATTTCATTTCTTTTCTTGTCATGAAGACGAGATCCGTGGAAAAGTTCTACATGCTACACAATATAACCAACTTCAAAATTCCAGACTTTGAACAAGTTCTGGGGAAATCTAAGGAAAAATTGCGAGGCACAAATGTTCTTTTGAGATTTTATCTTGTTTTTTCTTGTTTCTTTTTTATCTTGTTTGAAAGATTAAGATAAGTTGGTATTTTTTGCCCTGGAAACTCATGAACAAAAAACCAATCGTATTGTACAGCATAATTTTGTGTAGACAAAGACTAACACACACAAACCCTGTGCACTTTATCACATACAAAACGACTTGCAACATAGAACTGTTGCGCGCGGGGGAGAGGAGAAATAGAGAGGATTTCCTTGTAATTGCTCTTGTTTGGTTCTTTCTATTTGTGAGAAAGAATCTGAGATTTGTTCTTGGCTCTATTGTATTTGGTGAGTGACTTTGGGTGTAATTGGGATTTGGGCTATGAGAGTTAAACTTCATAATTCCTAGGGTAGGTAAGAGGGTTAATTCCCTTTGGTTGTAATCTCTTTTGGAATACTAGTGGAATTTCTTGCTGACTTCGAACTAGACGTAGGCTACACACAAGTCGAACCAGTAAAAATCCTTGTGTCTTTTGGATTTATGTATTTCATATCTTGTTGTTGTTTCATAGGTTTCATATATGTTTGGCCAGAAAAAGATAGCCAAGTTTCCTTCCCATACTCCTGAAGGTCTCGTTAGTACAAACTTGGTTTACAAGAGACGAACAAGAAATAAGAGAGTTGGTTGTCACAAGGTCAAAACTGATCATCATGAAAACTGACTCTTGATGGGGGCTTTTCTTGTTAGAATAACTACTACCCTTTTTCGCTGGAGCAGAGAAACCTCTCAACAAGTATCCTTCATATATTAAGGAATAAATCACTCATACAAATTTCTTATAAATATAGGAAGATGTGAACTGGATAAAAGACAACAAAAAATCCAATGAAGACAAAAACTCTCAGTCACACTCACAAAGATCAAACAAGGTCACACGATCCCAAAAGTCTTCAAACTCTTAAGCAATCAAGTTATTTGGTTTGTAAAACCCATCCAGTTTTTGACAAAATAGGCAGAACTCAGATTTCTGACTTCAATTCAGTTCAAAGAAGTAGTCCACAAAGGAAACGAGATTTCTCTTGTTACAAATTTGGTTTAGAGCAGGTGAATCAAGTGGAGTTCAGAGTTTTCATAATATGAGACCTCAACAAATTTCCAGAGATACCTTAATGTCTCAGAATCACCAAATAGCTCTAAGGTGATCCACAATCGAGTAAAATAGGTACTGAAGTACAATTCTAGGCTAATAATCGTCAATCCAGTCTAGACCTGAGAGATCTCAATTCAGCCCACTCAACAAGCCTCTCCATGGCTAAATTTGATTAAAGCTCTGCCAATCTCAACATTGGTATCGATTTCCAATTGATCCCTATTAGTTGAAGGTGCTGACGTGCAATTTCAGCACAAGTATATCCAATCAAGCCTAAGTCACAGACAACAATCCAAGTAGAAATCGAAGCCCAATGTTCTGATATCCTTCCATACTTGGCAGTTCTTTTTTTTTTTTTAAATTGTCTAATAGACAGTTCTCTTTGAACTAGTTTGATTTATTTTCAACATTCATTTTTGGCTAGACTTACTAGTTTTATTGTGGGAAATTGTAAAGTCCTCACCCTTTTGAGGCAAGAAAAGAACTTACTTGGGAGATATTCCTCATCCAAATTCACAATCGCTTGATCAAAGTCAATAGTTTGGGGCGCAAGTTATTACATTTCATAGTTTGTTAGGGTTTTTAACTGTTAACAGTGGCACGCTCGCACGCAAAAGAAAGTTGACTTGTTGACCATCAATGGTTTTCGAGTCAATGGAGAACTTTACCCTACCACCACGGGAACTACATTAAAACGGATAAACAATATCCACCATCCAGTTCAATCCGCTTCTGCGGTGGTATCATAGCTCCAAGTTTTGACTTGGGAGTTTAGTGTTCGTGACGATGAAGCAGGAGACAAAGGGAAGTGGTGCCACAAATAATGTGGGAAAGCTTTGAATACCAGCCATTCTTTATGGCTCTTTCTTTTGGCTTTTGACTACACGGTGGGACAAAACCTAGTAGTGGAGCTGATGTGGATGAACACCACTTGTGGTGCGGTGTGCACCTAGAGCAATAAAAGTGAGAGAGAGGGCATCAATTTGGTAGTCGGCATTGTGCCTCACCATTTGGAGGTGCCGTGTGCACCATAGTGCTGAGAACTGCTGCTCTCTTTGTTGTCGCACCAGAGACAGGAGAAACACAGAGGATTTTCTTGTAATTTCTCTTGTTTGGTTCTTTCTATTTGTGAGCAAGAATCTGATATTTTGTCTTGGCTCTATTGCACTTGGGATTTGGGCTGTGAGAGTTAAACTCTTTCATTCCTAGAATAGGTGAGAGGGTTAATCCTCTTTGGTTGTTGTCTCTTCGGTTGTCATTCCTATTGTCTTTTGCTTATTTGCAGTGATGTATGCTTAAGAGTTGACATGGTCCATGGAACCATAAGAAACAAAAGACCGACTTTGATGCTTACACTCCAATGATTTCGCAAAAAATTCAATAATAGTCACATAGTTGTGAGTTTTTGCTATAAATTGGATACTAAAAAAGAATAGACAGAAAGCAAGAGAAGCAGAGGAATTAGTATAAAAATGGAAGCTGAGGCAGCAGTAGCAGCAAAGGTCGTAGTGTCAGTATTGTTGGGTGGGTTTTTGGTCTTGTTTTTATACCTCTGTGAACTTTTGTTATTGAGGCCAAGAGGGCTAAGATCAAAGCTTGAGAAGCAAGGAATTAGAGGGCCTCCTCCTTCATTTCTCTTAGGGAACCTGTCTGCAATAAAGAGGCTGCAAAGCAAGGGCCATTCAACAGCAACAAAGACTGCTGATCCAACAAAACTCCATCATGATGGTGATGTAGCTTCTATTGATCATGAATGGCATTCAAAAATCTTCCCCTACATAGAGCAGTGGCGAAATGAATATGGTAGGTTCACTCTCTTGCACATATAACAAAATTAGTTGGATTGCTCAGGGCTAGGTGTGGTCCAGTTTGATTTGTCTCTCAAACCACTCACCGAATTAGTGTAATATCACAATTCCGATTAGTTCGATTCATGCTCAAATTAGTAGAATAACCAAACCAAACCAATGAATTCAGTAACATGTATGCTTCATTCATATCCTTCGTATTAAAAACAAATTCAATTTGAGCTCCCAATTACCTTTTTATTTTATTTTTTGGGGGTCAAACATTTTGATTTAGTAGGTATTTGTTGCAGGGAAAATATTTATGTATGCAAGTGCACACCTACAACAATTATGCATCACAGATGTAGAGGTGGTGAAGGAAATTGGTCTATGCAAGTCTCTAAACTTAGGGAAGGCTTCTTTAACTTCCAAGGTTGTTGGGCCACTATTGGGCGAAGGCCTTTTATCATCGAATGGCTTAATTTGGGCCCATCAAAGGGGAATTATTGCTCCCGAGCTCTATCTTGATAAGGTTAAGGTATGTTTTGTACTTCATTAGGTAAATTCTTAGTTGAATGTGCACCATATATTGATGGTTCAACAAGATAATATCTTAGACAGATTGTACATTAACCTGTTTTGAAAATAATTCCAATGAGCTAAATAGTACGAATCCCGCGTCCAGAAATTAAAGCTTTGTATAACATCTTAAATGATTTCGGACATCTCCACTCTCAATTAATTAGTTTTGGTTTGGATGCTCATGTTCTAATAAAATAGAGCATGAAGACACTAACTCTGTATGCTTTCAATTCATTTATAAATCATTTGTTCAACTCTTTTCAAAGGGCATGGTGGACCTAATAGTGGACTCTACAACCTCAATGCTAAGAAGATGGGAAGATGAAATCGACAGCAAGGGAGGAATTGCAGAAATTAAAGTTGATAAGTATTTGAGAAACTTAGCTGCAGATATAATTTCAAGAGCTTGTTTTAATAACAGATATGATCAAGTCGAAGAAATCTTCAATAAACTTAGGGCTCTGCAAAAAGTTTTGACAAAAGGAATCATGTCGCTTCCTGGTTTGAGGTATGATATTACAAAAATATCTTCATGGCATTTTATTTCTAAGATTTTGGATACCAATTAGTGTGACAGTATAATTTTTTGCTCATAAGTGGTTTCACTTCAAATTATGTCCGTCAAATAAATTGATATCTAAAATTTGTAAGCCTTAGCATACATACATACGTCTGATATGAATGTCAGCTCTTGCACCATGGTGGTGACAGATTGCTGCCTACAAAAGACAATAGAGAAACATGGAAATTAGAGAAGGAAGCTGAGTCAATGATATTAAAGCTGGTAAAACAACGTATTGAAGCTTCAGGTGAGGAAGATTTATTCCAAATGCTTCTTGCCGGTGCTGGGGACTCCAAAGGCCTATCGCAGAAGAAGTTCATTGTCGATAACTGCAAGACTATATTCTTTGCTGGCCATGAGACCACTGCCATTGCAGCATCATGGAGCTTGATGTTACTAGCTGCACATCCAGATTGGCAAGCTCGTGCTCGTGCTGAGGTGCTCGAAATCTGTGGGGATAAACCTCTAGATGGAGATATGCTTCGAAGCATGAAAGTGGTATGTCACATAAGAAATTATCTCTTATAATTTATAAAGATAACAATACAAACTTGTACACTAATTAAGACAAAATGCATAGCATGAACAAATGAAGAATTGATCAAATGGCCTCAAATTAATGCTATAAATTTTATGGACACAAGGGATTTGATTGCCACCTTACAATTGTCTGCAGCTGAAAATGGTGATTCAGGAGGTGTTGCGTCTTTACCCGCCTGCATTCTTTGTAACTAGAGAGGCCTTTGAAACTGTCACACTCAAGAACATTGTGATTCCAAAGGGTGTGATCCTTCAAATACCAATCCCCTTTTTACAGCACAACCCTGACATATGGGGGCCAGATGCGCATGAGTTCAACCCGGAAAGATTTGCCAATGGAACTTTTCAGGCTTGCCGGTCTCCGCAGGCTTACATGCCATTCGGAACAGGTCCTCGTATCTGTGTTGGCCAACATCTAGTTATGACAGAACTTAAGGTGCTTCTTGCTTCAGTTCTATCAAAGTTCTGCTTCTCCCTCTCACCAGCGTACCAGCACGCCCCTCTTTTTAGTTTGGTTACTGAACCTGGGCATGGTGTTATTCTCCATGTCAGGAAAGTGTAATGTTGTGAAGTTTCAGAAGCTTTGGGGTTCCTATGTTAAATTTGTTCTCTATCTGCAAATAATGTTTCATAGAATTGCAGGAAACAATGTTTCATAGATGCAGAGGAACCGATTTCCACTTAACAAAACAAGAAGAGAAAAGGGAAGAACATTCTTCAATTTATGCTTTTTCATGACTAGATCATTATCTATCCAAGCTTCTTTTTTTTTCTTTTTCTTTTCTGGGTAGATGATCTAAGCATTCCCAAAATGATTTCCATGGTTAAAGAAGCGAAGGAACAGATTTCTATGAAACAAAAGAAGAAAAAGAAGGGGCAGATGTCTCTCTCCCATAATTATTAAGGTTTGTATTAATCACTTAAATATATCTGGATGACTCAAATATCAAATATCCAGTAACAATACATGCGTCCAGCAAGACAACATTACCCTATATATAGCTGTGTGTGTATATATATAAAAATGTTTTCTTGCCAGCCTCCTAAAATGCCTTATGTTACCATACTGTGAATATAAACCATCGAGATTGATTAGCTCGATTATTGCCAAATGTGTGTCCAGGTTTACAGTATGGCAGCATAACTACAACAGAGAACATGCCCACATACACAGGTCAGCTACTCAAAATAACGTAGATTGAGTAGGTGAAAGAATATGCATGCAAATTCACCAATCAGATTATATTTGGCTCAAATGTTCAGGCTGTTTTTCATTTCTTTTCTTGTAAATTTGCAATGAAGATGAGATCCTGGAAAATATACAAATGCTACACAACATATCATCAACATTTCAGACTTGGAATGGAAACAAAGTCTAACATTGTTTGTTGACAATCCAAAACAGTCATCATTCTTTCACTGATGGCACAATATGCGAAGAAAATTCTGAACTTCTCTGGCATAAACAATTGAGCCAGTTCTATCAATTGTTTCGGTATCAAGTATAGCACTCTATAAATCTAACGCCAGCCCTGATGAGCTGAAAACTCACTTTTGCGCCTTATGATACGAGGGGAAGATTCCAAAAGAAATTTCAAGAGAAAAGGGACCTAGTCTTGTTGCGCTCCAATCGAGCTTCCCTCTGTTGATACAAAAATGTAAACCATATAAGTAAACAAGCAGTGTACATGAGGACAAATGCAAACAGATGATGTCTTATATCCTCTGACTATTGGTGAAGTATGTAGATGAACCTTGGAAATCAGATGCCACGGAAAGACTTTGTACTCAATCCATGCAACAAACAATAATTATACAGCTGTAATTTTTCGACTACCCCTGGGACTTCATTGTGTAAGCAGATGAAGGTTTCCACACAACTCTTGAAACTATATAACTAACCAATTAATATATTTCTTATTGGGAAGGACCTCACAGTGATAATGGAAACCACCAATTTATTAAAAGTTCATGCGTTCAAATGGGATGTCCAGTCTTTCATTACTATCAATAAAGTGCAATAACAATACAGAGCAATTAAGTGATTGAAAGCACCAATACCTCCTTTTTCTTGCATTCTTTGTAAATATCAAAATGTTCCTGACATTTACTCTTGTCCGAATTATATTCTTCTAGACCTGAAAAAGTTTACAAAAGGAATCAATATCTGGCAAAATTTTACTGGAGATTAACTTTTAGGAGTGAGTAGCTAAGAAGTAAAATTCATGAAACAATACAATTATCAAACTTGTTCCAGTCCTCAACAGTATCTTTCCAGCACATTTTCTATCAAACAATATGTGCACGTGCGTGCGTGCAAAGAACAACTAAGAAGTAAAAAGTATAGCTCTCTTCATCATTATCTGATACTAAAATAGGAACTTGCTATATTTATAAGCAACGTATACCCTTCAGTATTGCCATCGGATAATGGAGCTAGAAATCACATGCTCATGTCCAATTTATGATCACACTCGAGCAAAATACAAGGAAAAATCAAAAGTAACCAAGAAAAAGAAATCCATTACATGGCAGTCAAAAATGTCACACACCAGAGAGGATGGATAACTTAAAGAGGATAAAAATGTACATGGGCAGTAGGGGAGGCTTAAAGAGGAAAAGTGTCCTAATCCAAAAGTATTTAATCAATTATGGTGTTCGACAAAAGATGATTAAGTAGTTAATCGATGTCTATACCATGTGGATGACAAATTCTGTTGTAAATATGTAATTAAGTTGGTCTTAGAAATGCCTGGCCAAAAAAGAGTTGTTCCTAGAATGCTAAATCACCCAAAGATATAGTTGTGAGATGTGGTGCTCGTTATATTGTGATGAATCCTATTTGAGGCTTCCATGAAAAAAAAAAAAAAAAAAAAAAGGTATTAGGGAAAAAAGGCTTTGTGTTTGAGACATTGTTTCAGCTGGTATGATGAACAAACTTAATAATAGCTCTTATTTTCAGCTACGAGGTAACCCACGAAAATCAGCTAATTAGTTGTCTTCTGCATATCAGCTAAGGTTCCACTAACAACCCAGGCAAGCAACACCAAATACAAGTCTTTTCTCCACAAAGGTGAGATTTTCCAAGCCTAATGCTTCAGTACTAGACCACTACCTGACTGCCTGGACACGTCAAAGCAACTACAACATGGGATCAAGTAAAGTGAAGGCACTAAGGAACCTGTCAATTAAAACAGTGGTTAAAGCACGCCTTTGAAAACTGGGGTAGGCTTTATGGAACATCCTCAATGGTTTATTTCCGAAACTAATCATGGGTATCGTTGCACTTTCGAGTTGATTAAGTCTCTATAGTTCTAAGAGCAATGACACAGCCACCTCTTCATCAGAAACTCTATCCAATTTCCACCAAAAGTAACCTCTAAACTCCACAATGTAGCTTTAATTATGTGATTGCAAACTAAAACCAGATTACCACCACAAACAAAACAAAACAGAACAAAACAAATTTTGAAACAAACACTACAAATTTTCAAAAACCCAACTCACAAAGCCGATACAAATACAAATTAAAGCCTCAAAACTCAAAATTAAGCATAAATTCACAAAATTAGCGCCGCAAATCAGTGCCAATTAATATTTTTTTAAATTAAAAAAAAGCTTAAAAGCGAAGATATCCAATGGTTCTTGGGACTCATCAAGAAAAATTATCAAAAAAGTTAAATGTGAAAGTAAGTCGATGCTTTTCCAATTGGATAAAAGGGCTAAGATGGAGTTATTGAGTAATTATAAAAGCGAAAGAAGAAGAAGAAATGAAATTAGGGTTGTAAGGAGCTTACATTTTAGAGACGCAGTGTACTGAGGATAACACTGAGAATCAGAGATTCTAGCAGCGCTTGGATACGGCGGTGTTGACGCTTTCGATGCCATTGCTTGCTTCTCCTACTCTCCCTCTCTCCCGGTCTATCTTTGAAAATAAGATTAATTGCAGTTTACCCCTCTTATAGTTCAATTGCGTCAATCAAGCCCTTCATATTTTCTATTATTTCAGTATGAACCTTTTGTTCGAACCAATCCGCCCAGCATAATAAATGAGACTTTATTTTGTAGGAGACTTTTTGTAGTGGTTCAGTCCTGCATATTAAACGATGTTGGGTGAGAAGAAATTCAAATTCTGAGTACCCTTGAATGCAAAGTTAAGCGATCTCACAAAGATTTAAGCTTTTTCATTCCCTATCAATTAATTTTAAGTTAAATATTCATTCGAACTCATCGGTTGGCATGAAAAACAAGTTAGGGTTATTAGGTCATCTTTATTCAATTATATCTCAAATATATAAAATAAAAACCTATCTCAAATAAAAACAAAATTTTAAATTTCACATTTTTAGAGATAGCCTCCAACATCGCTATGATGGTTGGAGGAAAATCAAAACAAATCACAATCGCTATGAGAGAAAATCATTTCTCTCAAAGTTCTAGGAGGTTTTGAGAGCGCATGTGCTTTTAAATGTTTTCAATTCATGTTGTTTAAGAAAAAAAGTATAAAAAAGTATTGGTCATGACCGTTGCAGGTCAGACCATTGAAAACCAATCTTTTTTTATTTATTTATTTTATAAATGTGGTCACTTTTTTAAATGTCAATTCATGTAATTAAGAAAAAATTATAAAAAAATTATTGGTCATGACCGTTGGAGGTCAGACCATTGAAACCCATCATTTTTCTTTTCTGTTTTTTTAAATTTACATGTGGTCACCTTTTAAATGTTTTCAAGTGTTGTTTTAAAAAAATTATAATTAAATTAAACAATATATAGTTGTAGAATTTATGAGTATTGTATCATAGTTTTTCTCAAAATAATAAACTATGACCCTAAAATAGCCTTGGAGATGGAAAAATTTAGTCATGCACTATTCTTTAAAAAATTAATATTTTGGAGAGCTAAATTTTTAGCCATAAACTACATTTAGCCTTATTACTGGAGATGACCTTAATGATATGGGCCATAATTTTGATAGGACAGGTTGGCCATGGCCACCACAATCATGAATATATTGTCAAATTCTATACAAAGAAACTTGTTTCCGACTACATTTTGCTTCGTTTTTTGCAGAGTTACCATGGCGAAATGCTCTAAGAAAAATGTATCCAACAATTTGTATTGATATAGCACAAGACATTGCCACATCACAAGAAGGTACCCAACTATTTTATTGCATAAGCATAACACATGATCAGCAAAAAAATTTAAAACAAAAATACAATTACAAATACAAAATACTTGAAGGCTCTCTAAACTAAACCCCAAACCCGTGATATCCACCACCAAATTGGCCACCCTGAGCACCAAAACCATTAGTCATCATCGGCATGTGACAAAGCCGATGAACTGCCGGTACGGGCGGCAGCGCCCCCGGTGCCAATGTCCCATTCAGAATTCTCACCTCATGAAGCCTAGCAGCCACCTTCTTCCTCACATCCTCCAACGACATCAAGTAATGCTCAACTTCCTGCACATCTAACACATCCAAATCAACACTCTCATCCTCCCACCAAAACCTCTCACCACACCCACCCACCACCCCCATCACCATCTTCTTCATCCTCACCGCCTCTTTCACCTCCACAACCCTCCTCTTCTGCTCCTCCAACTCTTTAATTGCCTCCATGTACTCCTTGTTGAACTCCGCCATGGGCACTCTATTAGGGTTTTGGTCTCCTGCGGTGTCATCAGACACGGCAGAAGGAGCAACCCCACTACGGTAGCACTCTAGCACTGTCTCCACATTCGGGTGCCCGTAGCAGAACACTTTGCCCGCGGTGGAGAAAACAATGACTCCCACCTCAGCGCCGCACAAAACGCTCAGCTCCGCCGCCTTTTTGAATATTCCAGAACGGCGCTTGGAGAAGGTGACTTGCTTGTTGTTGAGATTCTCGAGCTTCTTGATCTCGATTCTCTTGCGGCCTTGGGTCCTCTTGGGAAGTTTTCTCAAGATCACCATGGTGACAATATCTGGAGATCAAAGATCAAAGAGAAAGGTTAAAAATAAATTTTAAGTTCATTTTGGAGAGTTTCTTTGTGTGTGTATATATATATTATAATTTTGTTTGACTTTGCAGCTAATCAATTTCTCAATTTTATTTTTATTTTTTCCGGGGAATCAAGTCCTAAAATTTTGTAATTTATATAAGATTGATGATGAGGATGATCTTTTCATGAAGATCAGTCTACGTGCATGTGTGATCTTAATTTGTGAAATTATATACCAAAAAATCAGCCTAAAAGATTCTTATATTATACCAAAAGGAAAATTATTAATTTGAATTTGAATTATGGAACTAGTTGTATTTAATTAATTTCTACCTTGTAATTAACCAAAAATTCTTACGATTATTATTAGGGCATATTAATTTTAGTTTTGAGTGTATTATGTATAGGTAACTTAACTTTCAAGCGCTTGTATTAATATTTTTTTTTTTTCCGTTACGTATCTTAATATGTTTGACAAGAAAAAAAAACCAAAATTAAAACAATTAAAAGATTGTGGTTCTAAAAAATAATATATAAATAAAAGATTGTGAATCTGTGTAATAATGAGACAATGAGCAATAATAAGCCTAGAAGATTACGGCCTAATTCCCACAATAGAATATTAATTAATTTAATTGATCTTTTTCTTTCAAAAAAGATTCTAGTTTATCATTTTATGTTTGCTAAACCAAAAAAAAAGATTTAGCCAAAAAAAAAAGTAGGAAATATATATGTTACCCAAAGGCTAAGTCTTTTTTTCTTTCACTTGCACATCTCTAATATTTTTCTACATTAAAACTTATGTGTAGTGTCCTAAATCTAATTAAGCGAAAACGAGTTTGTTTGTATGTATTTACACGCAAAATTGTGCAATTATCGCATAAACTTTTCAAAAATTAAACAAACACACCAACAGAACAATGAGAATAACAAATATTGAAGGAAAAAAAAGTGAAGATTAGTGATAGTACGTAGGTTATTCTTTGGTCTTTTATTTGTAGGGTATACCTATCTTATCTAAAAAAGAACTGCAAAAATTGGTCTAAAATTAGAAAACAGGCTTTACTGGGGAGAATTGTTTTTGGGCAAAAGAGGGCCCAAGACAAAGGCTTTTACCCATGTTGCCTTTGGGCCAAACAATCAGGAGACTTGATCTACAAGATTATAATCTTTGTTGCCCAAATTTGAAGTTAATTTGAATTTTGAAGTTCAATTCCATCCAATAATTTCTCCAAGACAAGATGAAGTGTAATGAATTAATTATCTATTTCATAACAAAACAATCCCATCATTTTTATACCAAAAAAAAAAAAGCTAAATAACAATTATTTTTAATCTGACAATCCGCCTTACCCTCTCTCCTTCTTCTCTTTTTTTTTTTTTTTTTTTTTTTTTTTTTTTGAGACGCTCTCTCATCTCTTATTATCTATTCTCACATTTGTCTCTCCAAAGGAAAAGAAAAACTATTTGGTATGAGCTCATGGATAGAACTTGTCCTTACAAAACCGGTATGAAAGAAATAGTGTCCAGAGGTCATACACCATCTCGAGACACTTAACCTAACACTAGACTTACAAGTCTCCACAATTCATCCTTGTGTTTGGGAGGATAGATTGAAAAAAGGGGACTGAAAAGAGTAAAGAAATCACCAATGGAGTGTTAGTTGGATTGGTACAAGCCTTTGGTGTGCTCTCAAGTGGTCCTGAGTTCAAACTCCCATGATACCCGTGTGTGTGAATTTTCTCCCCCCTCTTTCCTAATTATGGCACACACAAAAAGAGTTAATAATAAATCTTACAAATATAACTTTAATTACACAAAAAGAGTTAATAATAAATCTTACAAATATAACTTTAATTAATTAAAAAATCTATAAAGACAGATGTATATATAATGATGGTAGCAGAGTCTTTATTTGCTCTTATTTCAAGTTCTTCTGTCTTCTTCCTCTTTCCAGACAGATATAGCGGTAAGGTGCAAATATGGGGCCATTCTTGGAATGGACGCAACCACAAGTTCAAATGGATTGGGACCTTTGGCAGTGTATATAAATAATAAATTCTTTGAAGGGGAACTAAAATCATGCCGTGATTTATCAATTACTCACCTAAGTTGACTAGCTCAGAAGTAAAGTGGAGAATTTCATTGCCACCTCTCAATGTAATGAAGACAATTTTTATTTTTTTGGTAATATAAAAGCTCTAACACGAAATGACTATTGAAGCTAAATCAATAACTTTATTTCTACCATATTTATTATGTGACCTATTTATATTAGAGAGGTGATCAACAATGTGGTCAGTAAATGTGGTACAAATAATTGTCCTTTTTATGTTTTGACCACATGACCCAGATTCGAACTTAAATCATCCTCTAATGTTATCATAGAATGCAGACATGGACTTAGCCAAGTAGTTGGCTAGAATGGATGGGCTCCTCACTCTGCATCCGAGTTCAAATCAAGCTCTTTATAGTTTAGATTAGTTTAAATTAGAATATCGCTTGTATTAAAAAAAAAAATGTTATCAATGCCATAATAACTACTCATGGTTTTTGGGAATATGCTTGAATATGTTGAATAAAATGCTTTTGTACCTAGTTTTAGTAAAACCAAAACAAAACAAAAGGTACTATCTTGCGAGACGAGCTAGAATCAGGTTGTTATGAACTTATGAAATCCCAAATGTCCATTTGACCATAGGCCAATTGCGTCATTAACCCCATCTTCGTTTCGTCATTAACCCCCTAGTAAATTGTTAAAGCAGTAGTAGCCAAGTAGAAGGCAAATAAACACCCACATGCACTCTAAAGTCTAAAGTGCCCTATTTGATTGTGTCACCATTTCTGTAAAAAAAAAAAAATCTTAAATTTTTTTATTGTGTTACGATTTTCGTGTTTGATTATGACTACGATTCATTTCCATTGTGGGTTTGCCTTTCCTTTACCTCCTTTTGCCTCCATGACAGCTCAAATTAAAGTGATCTCAATAATCACCTTCTTTTCCCTTCCCCTCAAAAAGCTTCAACAAATTTTGTACAACCACCATCACATAATGAGAGAGAAACACTGAGACAATTGGGTTCCAAGAAAAACATCAAGAGAGAGAGAGAGAGGTTTTAATTGCTTCATTACTTGTGTGTACATGTGTAGCCAAGCCATATGGCTAATGCTAATACTAGAACAACAGGAGCAGGCAGCAGCAGCAGCAGCATCAACTTCAAAGTTCATCAAATGTGTGACAGTTGGAGATGGAGCTGTTGGGAAGACATGCCTTCTCATCTCTTACACCAGCAACACTTTCCCTACTGTATAAACTTTCTTTCCTTTCTGTCAATGGTTCATTGAGTTTTAGTTCCTTACTGATTTTTCTTTCTGGGTTCATTTTTGTTTTTGAACTTTCTAATTGGCAGGATTACGTTCCTACTGTTTTTGACAACTTCAGTGCCAATGTCTTGGTTGATGGGCAAACTGTAAATCTGGGTCTTTGGGATACTGCTGGTACTCTCTCTCTCTCTCTCTCTCTCTCTCTCTCTCTCTCATGTATAATTCACATGCTCAATGGGAATTTTGATCCTTGGTTGCTAGCTTGTACTTCAGATTTCTGTCAATTTCAGTTATGTTTGACATGTAAGTGGAGATCAATTGTTTTCTACAACAAAGAAAAACATAAAAATGATATTTTTGTTTGATTTTATCATCACCAAAAGTTATCTGATAATTTGTTTTGATTTATTTCTCAAGTTAAATTGGCTCAAGTCTGCATCTTTGAACCTCATGTCAATAGAAAGAACAAACCATCCAAAACCTTCCGTAGAAAGAACCACGAATCCTTAGCAATGAAACGAAGCAGAAAGCCTTCTTCATAATATCAATAAGTGACACATGAATGTTATATTTTCAAGATAAAAAGGAAAATTTTCTAGAAAATTGAACTGTAAAGCTGGTTTTAGAAAGAAAAAAAAAACAGAAGAAATATTAAAGATATGATTAATTACCAAAGCAATAATATATATATCAGTCATATTCACATCTTATATTATAAGCACTTTCGCATTGATGTTTCAAACATGTCAAGTTTTTGGTAATGTGAAAAAAGGTGGTGTGAGCACTACTGCATGAGATCCTAAAAGGGCCCTGCTAGATGCAACAATCATTATACTTCAGGTGCTATAAGGAAAGCAAAGTGCAATTTCTTCCATCAACTTAAGAAGAAAAAAGAAAAAGCAGGAAATAATGCATTTGAATGACAGCTAAATGTGACAGCAAAAACCCAGTCTCAATAAAAGTTTTCTCTTGCCTTTGAAAACCATTTTCTTTTTTACAATCTGTGAAATCTTCATATGCAGGTCAAGAAGATTACAACAGGCTGAGGCCACTGAGTTACAGAGGAGCTGATGTTTTCCTTCTTGCCTTTTCCCTCATTAGTAGGCCTAGCTATGAGAACATACCAAAGAAAGTAGGTTTCTTTATCTCTCTTCTTTATCTATTAAATTCTTCTCAAAGATTCACTTTTCCTATTTGCATGTACCTAATGCATATACTAATCAGATTCTATGCCTTTCTCTTTTTCACCTCTTGTTATGTTGGAGAAGTGGGTCCCTGAGCTGAGACATTATGCTCCATCAGTGCCTATAATTCTGGTGGGGACCAAACTAGGTAATCCATTCTTTCCACTACCAAACCCAATTTTTTCTACATTCTGCAAATTGGATTGACAGAGGTAGCTGTAAGTGTGCAGTTTCTGCATTCTCTAAATAATTGAGTATGTTTGGTTGAGAATGATAAAAAGTGAAGCATGAAACAAGAAGATTTCTTTTTATCTCTGTCTGAAAAATATGGATTTTCTGGTATGGCAGATCTGAGAGAGGATAGGCAGTTCCTAATGGATTACCCTGGGGCATGTACCATCTCAACACAACAGGTAGATTTTCCACTACAGCTACTTTTTGCCTTTCCACAAACATGCTTCTGTAAAAGCTGTGGCAAAATTATTGGTCCTTGTTATTGCTGTTTGGATATTAATAAGGCAGATAAACAAAAGAAAAAGAAAAAAAACAAAAGAAAAAGAAAAAATGGCTTTGACTTACAGATCAGTAGTCTCATGTCCGAACTCCCATAGCACTTGATAGTGTGAGAGAAAACTCTCCTCTCCAATATCACTCGTATAAAAAACAAAAGAAAAAGAACAAAATGGAATTCAAGGTTCTAGACCTCATTATAATATTATCCCAGGAAGTTCACTAATCATTGAACATGTTTTACTTTTTTTTTTTGGGGGGTAATTTATTTTATTTTTTATTATTCTAAAGCATTTCTTAAATATTTTAGGGTGAAGATCTGAGAAAACGAATAGGAGCTGTGGCGTATATAGAGTGCAGCTCAAAGAAACAGCAGGTATGCCTCACATGTGCAAATGTGCTCATGAAAAGAAAAATGTGTTTCCAGTATGTAAAAGTCAATGCTTGGTCTTCATGAGGAACTCCATATGTTGAAAATCTTATTGTTAAAATTGCAGAACGTGAAGACTGTTTTTGATGCAGCTATCAAGTTGGCTCTGCATCCTCCAAAGTCCAAAAAGCAAAAGAGAAATTTGAACATCTGCAGAGTTCTTTAATCTCTCTCTCTCTCTCTCTCTCTCTCCTTGACAGCTTCTTTGACACTTTTGTTCATTCTTTTCAACCCTCTTTTTCTTTCTGGGTGCTTCCTTCTCTTTTCTGGGAGAAAAGTGTGCAATATTCATTGTGTTCTTTCTTTTAACTTCATTATAATGTTATTGGGTTTGGGGTAAATCATGGTGGACCATTTTTAAAAATAGTATGTGCTCAAATTATCTATCAAGCATGCCAAGAAGCTTTTCCTGCCTTTCAGAACTTGTGGCTCTTTTCAGTTGGTCTGTTACCCCAGAACAAATAGTTGGATGCCACAAGTAAACATCAAAACAAAAAAAGGCCCAAGTAAATAAACTAGTCTGAAACAAAAAAAAAAACCAAAAAGGTCCAACCAAACTAGTTCAAATTGGTTTGATTTGTCCAGTTTGTACCGCTATATGGGCCTATCCAATTGAAGTTCAATCACAAACTTAGCCAAATCCAACCACAACAAATTGTAAACTGCGCAGTAGGAATTAATGAACTCACTGTCGTACTGCTTAGGCAGTACTAGGCTTTTGTACTTATCCATTTCAAGACAAATAAATAGAGCTCTTGTATGGCCAAAAAGATAAAAATAAGGGAATGTTCACTAGTTCATTAATTCCTAGTTCCCACCGGTGAGCTCCGGAATTTTTTTTTCTCATTTTGTTAAGCTCACTATATTAATTGCACGGTCTAATTTGAGAATTTTGGTCTTTTGACATCATGGGAAAATAGTAGACGTTACTACGAGCATGTGGTAATTTTCGGATAATTTTTCGGAGTTTGGAGATTATTTAACTAACTACAGATTATGTCATTGTTATTTGGTAATTAATTCAGCGGTGGGTGTGCTGTCATCCAATTATAATCTACATACGATTTAAGATTCTGTGGTTGATGATCAGGTTCAACTTCTCTGAACAACCCAAGAAATCAACCTTATGATCAAAAGTCAAACCGTCTAACTGACGACGAAGGCTCAAAACGACGCCACGTCACACTTAAACCATCAGTCTCGGTTGTTGCGTTGGGAAAACGACATATCGTCTTTTCGTACACGTAAATCTGTAAAAAAAAAAAATTACGAACTATGAGCCCATCCATCAACCATTCACATTAAAGGAAGATTGAAGACGTAACGTAAGTGGGCATTGATGTCACCTAATAACAGATCTCAACTCTCAAAAACACAAACACTCATATACATGAATTGCATATTGCATTGATCTCAACTCTCAAAATTTTGATTTTATCATTATTATTTTATACGAGCAATGTTGGGAAAGGGAAAATCGAACTTAAGACTTGAGGAGCATAAATAAATACTATTACCCACTTAAACTACAAGTCCGAAAAAAATTAATTTTATATGTAATGAAAAATTAAATCCACATTTTTTAAGCATGCGACTTTACTTGTCATGTATATAATTTTCTTTACCAACAAAAACTCAATTTAGATTAAACTAAGGTTGTAGGTTGAACCATGTTAATCAGGCATGCTCAATACTATGCCAAATCTTTGAATAAATAAATTAAGTTTAAGCAATTGGAATCTCTTTTGAGATGAATAAATTAAGTTTAAGCAACATTTCTCTCAACTTTATTAATTGGTTTTAATATATATATATATATATATATATTTTATAATAAGTATATAGGCATTTTGGAATCTGCCATGGAAATGGCTACCTGATATATTCTCAAACACATATGTACGGTAAAGCTTTTGATTCATTATTTTATGGATCTTTCAATTATATTATACGTCATCATTCGTGAGTGAGTTTCTCTCCGATGTTTTATAGATTTAATAACAAAAGAATAAGAAGAGGACAAATATGTGTAGGTAGTAGGTACATCATCTCATATGTATGATTAAGGGGACCCTTAATCTTGGCATTTTGTTGCAAGTGGGAGACCAACCAAGTATCCAAAAAAAATAAATTAGTATAAGAACTTTCCTTAATTGTTTAGACACAAGTTACGCACTCGCATTATCGCATATATATATATATATATATATATAAAAGAAAGGGGTTTTTAGACACAAGGCGGTTCAGTGGTTCTTTTCAATCATTTGAGGTTTTATAGACTTTTAATGAGACATGTTTATGACTCTGAATTCAAGTTATGGACGACAATTCTTTAGGAAAATAAAATAAAAGAGACCTTGATGGGAAATCAAACTAAAGCCCAATTAAGTGAGTGATTATAGAATAATGTAGTACGGCAGTATGGTCACGTGATATAATTTGCACATATGTTATAATATAAGTGAATATTTATTGATATTATTTTTTAAAAATAGAAAAATATCAACCATGTCGTTCATCCATATTATAACACATATACAAGTTATATCACGTGGTCTATACTACTGTTTGTATTCTATAATTCTCATATATATTATCATCATGCAACATCATTCACCTTTAAAATAAAATAAAAATTCAAACCCCATTTACCAAGCCCAATTTTTTTTTTTTAACTTAATTACGTATGGTATATCTAACCAAAAAGAAAAATATTTATATCTTTTTTGTTTTGATGGCAAAAAGTTTAGGGGGGGAAGTTACCTCATTTCAGGACTAGGGCATACCAAGACCTCTTTGAGGAGTTATAAAAAGAGTTTTAGCTTTTTGTTTTGATCTTTACAGATTACTCACCAAAAGAAAAACATGAACTTTATGGCGGATTAATCTCTCAAGTCTTTTTAGACCACCAAACACTAAAAAGCCCGAGCCAATAATTTACCCCAAAAAACACTATAAAGCCTTGAAAAGTTTGATGGCACCGAAGTCCCTCAGGCGCATTACATGACTATTCTACCTAACATACTCGTTCATCCGCCTCATTCTTCTCTCCTCAGAGGCTTTGAGCTCATCCAAATGCCCGAAAACATAGCACTCTAATTTTAGAATCCCAAAACCAAAAACCAACCACGCATATACACAAAACACAACGCGCACACTCAAATGGATAATCAACCAAAACACTCCTCTATTGGATCCAATCTTGCCCTTCTCTCCTTACTCTTGGCTTGTGCTGTTTATCTTTGTATATGGTCTTCTTCATCCTCCCTCATAAACCCTCTCTTTAGCTTTCAAAAACATGATGCCCAATGCCTGTCAAAGAACCCAGTAAGTTACTTACATGCTCTTAACCGTTTGAGCTACATAGCGCTAGCCCTTGGCAGGCCTCTGCCTCAGTTTTCTAAATTGTGTTTTTTTATTTTTGTGTGTTTTTTTCACAGACCACCACTGCATTTAATGTGGCTCCAGATGAGCTTTTGGCCACCCTAGACAAGGCCTCGATTGGCAACAAGACTGTGATCATTGCTGTTATAAACAAGGCCTACGCAGTCCAAGATGTCAAGGCAGACACCACCATGCTTGACCTTTTCATCGAGAGCTTTTGGCAAGGGGAGGACACTAGGCATCTGCTCGATCATCTTGTGCTCGTGGCGGTTGATCAGACTGCCTACGATCGCTGCCAGTTTCTGAGGCTCAACTGCTACCGGCTGGAAACGGACGGTGTTGATTTTGGGGGAGAGAAGCTTTACATGTCTCAAGATTTCATCAAGATGATGTGGAGAAGAACTTGGTTTCTGTTGGAGGTTCTAAAACGCGGTTACAGCTTCATATTCACGGTAAACTTCTAATTTTTGTCTTCTTTAATCAAATATTTTAACCACCACGCTTAAGTGTCTGCTATAATGATGCATAAAACGAAAGGAAGTACTGATTAAAATGCTTCTGCTCTCGATAGACCTTAATTACCCCTAAGTTTGTCTTTTTTTATTATTTTCTTTTAAATATTTACAAGTGAAATCAATTGACAATAGCCTTTTTTTTTTCTTTTTAATTCCATTTAGTTAAATTAGAATGGAGTACAAAACATAGAAACCTAGGACGAGAAATCTTTCGGATACGAATGATGCTCTTTTTAATTAGAAGTATGTCTTTGTATGTGCTAGTTTTATATTGTCTTTATTTTAGAGCCACACCTTTAAAATTTTACGAGTTACGGTAAATATTGCGAGAGAAAGTTGACAAAGAATTTTTGTATGCACTCCTAATTGAAGTTTTTGGTGGTGCAATTTCCAATTGTTAAGAACAAAATTCAGTACATGTTTTCAATTATGACTTGGCATGCCCCAAAAGAAGAAGGCAAAACAATCTAGGCTTAGAAAATAGGGTGGCAGTTTGTGAAGATGGGATGGGTTGTGGCCCCTGTGGGTAGTCATAGGACGGGTGGATGATGGTGGCGGTGGTGGAGAGAGATATTTAGGGGTTAATTATGTTCATAGATTGACTTTGTTTAGGAAACTGAGGGATAAAGACTATTTCAAAACAACATAATTGATTGGCTCATCGAAATAAAATAAATAAATGCTCGTTTATACAAAAATAAAAAATAAATTCATGAAACGAGTCTCCGATGGTGCCACGTTGCTTTCTGCACAGTATGTTGCAAGAAGTTTGGGAAAGTCCTTGAGTGGAACAGCAACAGATGGCAGAGATGTAGACCTCTCATCAATCACATGAAAACAGTGAAAGACAATGATGAAAAACAAGCTTCTTTTTAATATTAAGTTTTTTTTTCTGGTCCGTTGACATCTGTATATACAGAACATACATATACATACATATATATATTTATTGCCGACACTTTTTTTAACCAAATATCTTATGATTTATTTTCCATCTCTTTTTCTTCTGTTGTGTGTACTCATTTGGGAGGAGGAATAAATCCCTCACCATGTCACTTTCCAATAAGCTTCAATACACAAATTCTTGAGATTAAGTCTTGCAGGAATTATATGGGTTGGAGAAATCACAATCATCTTTGAGTGCTCTTCTTGTACAGCTCTTTAAGAATTTCCTCGACTATGCAAATTAATCAAACGGCCCCAATGATGGAGCCGTGATTGACAATGACAATTTAGCTTTTTTTTTCTTCGACAATTAAGAGTATCGGACCCGTTTTTCCTTCTTTCGCTATCTCTTAAATGTTCATATGTTTCTTGATTTCTTGCTCCTTCCTTTAGTCTTTGTGAGTATCTCTTGTGGTCTTCGGTGGGGTACAAAGACTCGTGCATCACATGCTTGAGTTGAGAAATATATCATCGTCCACTGCCCTGTGAATACGGATATTGGTTGTCGTATGATAGGTTACACACACAAAGCTCAACAAGTCTTAAATTTGATTAGCGTGAAATAACTATTTATGAACATGTGTTTTTCATTCACATTTTGACAACATAATATAACATATGTCAAGTATATTATATTACATATACGATAATTTTTTCTTTTCAAATAATTTGACGTATGTTATCATATCTTCAATATGTACTGTTCTAAACGAGAATGCACCTTTTATTGTAACAGGACACTGATGTTTTGTGGCTAAGGAACCCGTTCTCAAGACTAAGCCAGAACGAAACTGAGGATTTGCAAATAAGCACAGATATGTTCTTTGGAGATCCATGGAACCAAACACTAATCAACACTGGCTTCTACCACATCAGATCGAACAACAAGACCATTGCACTGTTTGATAGATGGTACACCATGAAGGACAATGCCACGGGACAAAAAGAGCAGGATGTCCTATTAGACCTAATCCGAAGGGGGATCATTGGGCAGCTGGGACTTAAGGTTAGGTTCTTGGACACCCTCTATTTCAGTGGCTTTTGCCAGGATAGCAAGGACTTTGGGGCAGTGACCACTGTCCATGCCAACTGTTGCCGGAGCATCGTGGCCAAGGTTAAGGACTTGAAGGCTGTCCTCCGGGACTGGAAGCAGTTCAAGAAGACCACGGCCCAGAAAACAACTGCCGGTCTAGCAGCAGATGGTTTCCAATGGTCAGGCCACTGGGGATGCTGGAATTCATGGAAAGTTCCTAATGACACTGGGAAAGCAACTCATAAGGCATGAATGGTCTAAAGAGAAAGATTAATCATAAAAGAAACAAATATTTTTTTTTTCTTCTAGGTGTAAGGGTAAGTTCTCAACCACTATAAGCCTCCACACAAATAGTTCGTTGAATACATCTTAGGTTATCGCTTCTTCTTTTCTCATTATTATCAAAATAAATTTATAGGTAATTTAAAAAGGGTAAATTCGGAAACTGTAGTATAAATTAAGGATTTAGAATGTCTTATAGGGGTCTTCTCAGTTTTTCTTAGAGCATTGTTTTATTTTCTCCCATTTATTTAATGGAATTACATAAACCACATTCATCAATCACATTGTAAAGACTATCCATGATGAATAAAAGTGTGATTTGGGCTGTGGATTCAACAGTAAATGCATTTTCAAAATATGGTATCGGCAAATTTATGGCTCATCCAGTGATGGTGTGCGAAGATATAGTTGAGTTATTTACACTAACACTCTCTGAGGTTTTCGGCTTTTTCACAACACTTCTTGAGGTTTTTATAAATTACACGAACCCCTGAGGTTTTAAATTATTTTCACAAAACTCGTTTTCATTTCTTTTTCATCCAAAGACCGAGGATTTTATATAAAAAAATTTTCCAAATGACAAAGTTGGTCTTTGAGATTAAATTACATATACTTCATTCTATTCATGCACATGGGTGTTAGGGTTTCACAAATTGAAAACCTATTTTCATTTCATTTCTCAGAATAAAATTATTAACTATATATGTTCTCTTTGCTTCTCAAATTATGCAACACTGACACTTCCCCCACTGAATACAAAGAAATGGAATCCCCCATATCATTTCTTTATCAGTATCATACTTTGAAAATGATTATAATATTGTGCATCCAACGAAGAATGGTTTCTTAAATATAATAGTATAGATGTTGGAGCTAGACATTTTCTCAGACCTTAGACTCCCAAAAATAATAACCTGAAAAACTAATGAATTTCCGGGGTGAGGGGCATTGTTAGGGTGTTGCTCAAGGATTTTGCAAAGATCAAGTAAGTAAACTAGTTGAATTGAACTTAAAGTAAAAATATCTAGAGCTCTAGAGTAAGAGGTTTATAGTTTTAAGTGGTTAAAAACAATTACTCCTGTACCCAGTTTGTGTTCGAATCCACTCTCTCAGTAACGCTCGTATAAAAAATAAAAAGCTAGGGCTAGGAATTGCATACCTTAGTTTGTTCATGAGGTACACTAGCTTCACATGCACATGCATCCCTGGGTTCTGAAATGACAAAACCTCCCCCAATAGATTCGAAAAAGGTATGACATCCCTTTCGGAGCTTGGACCTTCTACCTAATACCTGTTCCTTGGGCCCATGTAGACAATAAATTTTATGATAGGTTTTACTTGGGGCTCATGTTCCTCTATAAATCATTCACTTGTGTGGGTCCCACCTCGGCCCATTTAAAACCAAGTCCGACCTTCTAGAGGTATTTTAATCTTGGGAAATTGGCGGTTTTATCCTTGGCTCCAATGTTTTATTCAATAATGTCCTCTTTTTGAAACTCATTCAAAAATATCCTCTATAAAACCTCCCTATTGGCCCAGTAGTGGCGGAAGTAGAGTTTGATATTTGGAGGGTCCACAAGCTTAAAACTATGGGATTTTTTTGTGCAATCTATACTACACTCTTTATATAGTCAAAAGGTGAGAAGATGTTGGGGAGGCCCATGCCATCTCAGGCCTATGAATAGCTCCGCCCCTGTGGCCCAGTATCATTTTTATCACTTTTTCTGGTAATGTGAAATTGGTCTATGCTACTACTCTCTCTCTCTAAACTTTGCTTTCTTCTTCTTCTTCTATACTCTGCTATCTCTGAGATGACACCCCCAATTGCTTTCTTCTTTGCTTCTTCTTCTTCTTCTTCTATGCTTTGCTATCTCTAAGATGACACCCCCAATTGCTTTCTTCTTTGCTTCTTCTTCTTCTCTTCTCTGATATGCTCTATCTGAGATGAATTCCCAATTTTGCATATTCTCTCTCTCTCTCTCTCTCTCTCTCTCTCTCTCTCTCTCTCTCTCTCTCTCTCATATTGATTCTCAGCCCTAATTCCTAATTATCCATGTTCTTCTTTTCCTAGGTCCAAAGACCCATCTTCCTCATTCATATCATTAACCACCACAAGCACCACCAATGAGTTTGCAAACCCAATTTGTAATATTTGTTCTTAAAATAGGTGGATTGGACATTGACTTTAAATTTTTGTTTGAAACAGAAGCATTTATTTGTCTGAAACCCAACAGAAACTTTCCAAGACAGACTTGAAAAAAAAGTGATACGACAACGATAAAATAGCAATACAGGGGCAATATGATGATAATAATAAGACAATAAATAAAAACTTAGAAATTTCAGATTTATTGAGTGTATATTGCAATAAACATGCTCAACAAGATAACTCTAATACAAGCTCTCTCCCTTAGTGTATAGTGCTTGTTTATTGTATGTGTATTGCTTGTTTATTGCGCGTATATTGCATGTTTATTGACTATGTATTGCCTGTTTATTGCGTGTATATCACATGTTTATTGCATACCTCACCAAAGAACCCAAAAGAATCAGCTGCGAGTTGGAAGAGATAACTAATAGGAGAGGAGCTGGGAATCAGATCTCATCAAAAAACCCAAATTTTGTTGCACAATCCCAAGACAAACTGAGAAAAAATTGGTGCATAATCCCAAAATTTTATAAACAAGCTTCAAACATAATACCTCAAAAAGTTCTTGTATAATCCCACGGAAATAACATTCTCTACACAAGTTGAAAATATTAATTGCAAACCCAGAGGGTAAAATTTTAAATTAAACCCACAGTTATGTTTCAACAAATTTATGTACAATCTCACAAATTTGACTTGGAGGGACTTGAACTCACAACAAGCACCAAATTTCCAAACCCATATATGAAATTGAAATAAGGAGAAGAAAACCCAAATGTGAAGGAGAAAAGCCAAGCTGGCTACTTGAGACTCCATCTCCAGGCATGGAGGTCGAAGGAGGTGACAGAGAGTGAGAGATAAAGGAGGAAAGGGTGGGGTCGTCGTCGCCGATGTGGGTGCGAGTGAAAGAGAGAAGAGAGGAGAGGAGGGCTGAGAGAGTGAGACTGAGAAATTGTGAAAGAGGATTTAGGAGAGCTCAGAACGACTAAACAAAAGTGAAAGAAGGGGCAGAAGGAAGAAGAGGAAGAGGAAGAGACTAGAGAGATGAGAGGATTTCATAGAGCAATGACTCAGAAGAAAAAAAACTAAGTGAAGGATGGGCAATAGTCAATATGGAGTTTTTATAAAGGGCATTTGTGATTGAGTTTCAAAATAAGGATATTAGTGAATAAATTAGGTGAGCCAGGGGTAAAGCCGCCAATTTCCCTTTAATCTTTTCCCTTTAAATACCAACATGTGTATGCACGCAGCTTAGAGGCTATTTTTTTAAAAAAAAATTAAATTTATTTTAGAATGAAAAAAGATAATGCATAGTTGTGTTCCATAAAAATAAGATTCATTATCTGATTTTTCTTTTAATTTAATCTTTTTCAAAATATGAAAAAGTGTGAATTTACCATATTATTCTTATTTAATTAATAATTTTAATTCTTAATGTTTGGATTAACCAATGACATTTTCTGGAATTTTAAATATTTCACAATTGTCTGCTTTTTACTTATATATATATATATAGATTAACGGTAGCTTCTACAATGAGGAGTCCGACCTTTTAAAGGTATTTTAATCTTTTCCCTTTTAATACCAACATGTGCACTTTTTATTAGTTTTACATTAACGGGAGCTTTTACAATGAGGAGTTTAGACTGAGGAGCTTATTTGAGGGATTCAATCCAACCATCAAACCATTTAAAATGTTTAAATCCATTGATTTCCTCACATTTGTTGATGTTGGGATTGAACCCTTCAAATAAACACCTCACTCTAAACTCCTCATTATAACTTTTTTGTACATTACACATAACAAATAATTGTTGGTTACCTTTTGGGAGGCCTAAAAGGTAAAAACTGTAGACTAAAAAACTACTATGTGAGGTTTTGTCACAAGAGGTGAGTTTCTAATCTCCATTAAGAATTTGAATAATTATTGATTTCTATTGAGAGATGTTGAATTTCGTTGAGATAGTGACGTAACCACTAGAATTTGAAGATAAGTTAAATGTTATGATTATTTCTTAAGTAAGTTTTCATATAGAAGTTTAGTTTATTTTAAATATGATAATCATATTTGTTTGATAACCTTTCTCTTGATAGGGGCAATAACATACTAAATTCACATACATTATACGGATGCTAGGACTCGAACCCAAGACTTTTTCTGGGAGAGTAATTGCTCCAAACTACTACACTAGTGAATCCTTTACAAATATAATAGTCATATTTAAAATATGATGATACAAGATAAAAGTTCTTCGGTTCATATTAATCCTAGAAAACATATCAAATGAAAAAAAAAATGCTAAACCAAGTGTAAACAATATAAGGTGGCCCATCAGCTGGGCCATTTTGCCTTGCCTTGTGATTCATCTGAAATTGGTTAGTGGAGGGGTCATGCCTTTCTTACCAAACTAATTCACATATCTCACCTTGATACCAACAAATATTCAATATATACTAATGATATAGAATAAGATTGGTTGATGATACTGTTGGAAAAATCCAACATAAACTTTCATATACAAAAGTGAATGTGTTTCATTCCTTAAACTGCACTATCCTTATAAATTTTTATTTTTATTTTATTTTTTTTTATAAATACGGAGAATGCACATCCTTTTGTACTTTTTTGGATTGCAAATGACATCTCCAAATGCGTGTATATATTTTCTCATGATTATAAGAGAAAATTTGTGTAAATTGTCTCAATATAGCTCGAATTCGACTCTTGTTTGACTCTCTATTTTCATATTCCTTATGGCCCTATTTGGTGAGCTGAACTGGACTGGTTAGGATTGAACTTGAAGTATTGGACTGGACTAGGTTAGACTTCAAGTCCTATTGAGTTGTTTGATAGAACACTAGACTGGACTGGACTTAAGTCCAATCTATTGTTTGGTACAAGGCCACACTAGACAACATTGGACTTCATTTTTTTTTAATTTCAAAATTAATTTACTGTTTATTAGATTATTTAATATCATAAAAAATTAATTAAAAATGTATCAAATTACAAAACCAATATTTATATAAAAAATTATTATAGAACCAATACATTCAAAGAGATTGGGACTTCAGTAATATATATATATATATATATATATATAGCAAAATGTAGAGAATGGTGAAACATTCAAAATACCAGAAAATAGCCTTGGTTAATTCAAGCATTAAGATTTGAAATTATTAATTAAGTGAGGATAATATGGTAAATTCACTTTTTTCATATTAAAAAAATTAAAATTAAAAACAAAATAAGATAATAGTTCCTACTTTTATGGAACATAACTATCCATGTTAATTTTTCCTAATTCTAAAAACTAGCCTTCCTGCACGCGAGCTATGTGTGACTTTCAAAGTTTCGTAAATATTTTTTCGCAATTGTATTTATATAAATGTTTGTTTTAACAGTTTCATATTTTAATCGCGCGCATGTGATAAATAATTGTCTTAAAAGTTTTCCTTCATCCACCGTATTCTTCTAGACCTCCATCTTAATAGTTTACAAGCTATAAAAGAAAGAAAAAAAGAAACTGCTAAGATGGACTTCTAGAAAAACACAGGCGATAAAGGAAAACTTTTAAGATGACGATTTATCACACGCGTGCGATTAAAATATGAAATTGTTGAAATGAACATCTATATAAATACAATTGCGAAAAAATATTTACGAAAAAGTCGCGCATATCTTGCATGATTAAAAAGCCTCGCAAGCGTGCAAGGAGGCTAGTTAATGAACTGACTGTCTCAAAAAAAGAAGAAAAAAGATTGGAATCTACATCGAATAAGCAACAAAGTTAACCCAACATATCTAACTTACTCAAAACAACTGAGATCAATTCGATCAACCTATTAACCACTTTTAACAATAAAAAATAAAAAAATTGAAGCCAAAAGGCAATAGAGAGGTGGAGAAAATATGGGATTCTTACCAGAACTAGAAACAAACATAAGCAGAAAAAAAAAAAAAAAAGAGACAATGAATATCCTTTCATTAAGAAAAGGACAATTTCGAGTTTAGGCGCAAAACCTAGAAAATGAAAAAGAAAAAAAAAATTATGGTCCAAGATCTCCTTTCCCCTTATCTTCAAACCCACCCTTTTCCTTCCATTGTTGTTGTTCCTATTTCCAAGAGGAGAGCGAGAGAGATTGAAGTGAGAAGATTGCTTGAAATATGAGGGAGCATAAAGAAGAAGATGAACAGAAGAAGAAATGGGGCTCTACGGAAAAAAAGAAGAAAAAGAGAGAGGAGAAAATCACAAAGATAGAGAAAGAGAGAAGAGGAGACGAGGAGAAGAGAGAAGAGAGAAGAGAAAGGGGAAGAGAGAGAAGAGAAGAAACATATGAGAAGAGGCATGCTCGCCGAGAGAAAAGAGAAGAGGTGTGTCTTTGGAAAAGACTCGGATTCTAAACCCATATCTGGGCTCGGATTCTAAACCCATATATGGGCTTGGGTTCTGGAGCCATAGTTATTTGGGATATGGATCTCATGTCCATATCCAATCCAAGATACATTTAAGCTCACCAAACAATGGCTAGGACTTATGTCCATTTTAATTGAAAATATTCAGTCCAGTCTAACCCACCAAACATGCCTTATGCTCAATAGTAGGTCCATAAGGCTTAAAAGATATGTTGAATATGGCACTTCCTCCATGCAATCAATGGGGGCATGAACATCATCAATTAATTTGAGTACTGCTAAACAAACCCTAAAATTAATTGGGTACACCTTATTACCAAACTATTTATTAAATTAGTAATTTACCTTAATATAAAATGACCAAAAAGAATATATTGAATTGTGAAATAAATATAATTTTAATAAGTACACATTACTCACCATATTCAATCCTAATCAAACATAGAGAAGTTTTCATATTACTTGGTGCCCACGAACAACGCCCGAGCATTAACGAAGGCGTAAGGAGGTGTCGTTGAATGGTGTACAACAAATATGAAGGGATAGATAGCAATGATTCTAATCTAGCTAACTTACTTGCAATAGTATCAATCTTCGATGAGTGACTAGAAGAATTTTCCCTTTGCAGAGTAAAAAGCGATCTTCATAAACATATGATAAGGCAAACTTCCCAAGTACTTTAAATAGATCAACTTGGAGGAAAAATGAACTTGATTTTGTCAGCTGCAATATAGCCTTCATGACAAAAGAAAAAGAATTAATTTTAGTCACTGAATACAAGTAGATTATAACCAAACAAGACATCAAGCTGGATATCAACCAACAAATAATCATACAAGTAGGTTACTTAATTTAAGGTTGAAGAAGATGAGAAAGTATGGAATATTAAATAAATTGCAGACATTGAGATTTTCAATGGCTTCTCTAATAACATCACCAAAGTCTTCTATGCCCTTGCTTTCCTGCCAAAGTAAAAAATTTAAATAAATTGTAGACATTGAGATTCATAAGTGTAGAAATTGCAACAAGTAAGGGCTGGAAAAGTATAACACTTATAAAAAGAGAACTTGGTTTATGATTGGTATTAGGGTGTTGTGTAATATAGTGTATTAGGGTGTACCAAGGGTATTTTTGGTAGAACATTTCAAAATTTGACCGATGAGGGTGTCATTTTTTTATTGCTCTATTTGTTTTTCTTATATTTTTTTCTTGGTGCACCTTTAATTTGTCTATATTTTGCATAATCAATTTTATTTTTGCATTTCAAAGTATATATTTTCTTGGGTGTACAAGCACAAATGTTAGATGGGGCATAGCATTTCCAGTGTGAAGGATTGTTCAGATTCAAAATTATTAATTGATTGAGAGGGATTCTCCGTCTTGGAAACGGAGTCACCACACGTCATTGGGAGAAAGGCGGCAAAGGCCAAGAGATGGGCATTCGACCAATGAATTGTACAATTATTGGAGCAAATCTAAGAGCACCTCACATGAAAATGAAAAGAGATGAAATGGACATACGAGAGGAAGCATTTTTTGCAACAACAAATGGCACAAAATGTAGAATGACCGAGCCATATGTTCAGCCTATTGGAATAACCTTCAATTTATTGGTTAAATGAGAAAACCATTAGGAGACATTTGATGTTGTATTGTTGTATTATCCTTTAATTTGTTGTATTGTTTCTTTTTATTCAATAAAAAAAGCATTAAATAAAATGACTATTTATTAAAAACTTTAGTTAATTTAAAAAAACCCAAGCAAACAACACACCAAACATACATAAAAGCATATAAAAAGCATAATTCCAAAAAAAAAACCACACACAAAGAGATTATTAATTTTTAAAAATAAGAAAATCTTACACATTGGATAACAATTTTAGAGGGTGAAAATTTTATCTGAAATCTGATGAAAATCCTAATGGGACACATGACACAATTTTAGAAGTGATCCGAAAATTTAATTACAAAAGAATCCATGAATGAATTGGACTTGTAGACATCATCAACATTGGGCATTGACTTTGCCCTTGTGGGTGGAGATAAAAGTTTGTAATGCTAGTATGACTATAAAAGAAAAAAGAAAAGAGGTGCCATGAAATACCTTCTCATAACACTCAAAGAACTTTTTTTATTATATATATTTAGATTATACCTTCCTTTAAAGTTTCCAAAAGCTCCATAGTTTCTTTTTTTTTTTCTTTAAAATTTTAATAATTCTATCCAATAAATACGTACAATGTTTATGACAAGCCCAATCAATCTTCGGAAAGAGATTTTTCAATTCTTGTGGTGATAATAAGACATTTTTTTTAAAATATAAAAAACTTAAATTTGTGTTAAAAAAAAACTATACAAAAAAGAAGAAGGAGAATTCGGTTCAATTAAAAAAAAATGCAATAATTAGTTGGAAGAAAAATCCAAGACCCTATTTTCAATATTTCAGAAAGAACAACCAAGCATCTTACTCTTTAGTGCACCAAACAATTAAACTAAAGTATCTTTGTGACTTTTCCAACTATAGCACCTAATAAAAAATGGTATTAACTTGTAGACTAACGATCGTAAGTTCAAATTATTATAACAGCTTGATATGGGTGGGAAAACCCGTTCTCCGTCCTAACTTTGACAAAAATAAAAAAAATCACAGAAATTCTGTATACACATTACAGAAAATATGCCACGTGTTCTATGTCCCACATCCTACATCGCCTAACCAATTATCGGTTCCCACTTGTCAAGTAACTCACTCACACTAACAATCCCTGTCCAAGTATAAACACCCAAAGCACCTCCTATTCTTTCGCATATATATAACTCGTAAGGTCCCAAGTCTATCTCTCACCTTTCTTTAATTAGGGTTGCGTTTTGGTCTTCGTCTCACTGTGTATTTAGGGTTTTGTTCGACTCGCAGTTGCGTATTTTGAGGGCTTTTTCTACAATTCTCTCTCTATAAACAGTACACATCGAAATTTTTGATCTTTTGGTTTAGATCCTATTTAGGGTTTCGATTCTCTCTTTCCCGCGAATCGTGATCGTGAAACTAGGATTTTTTATTCGTTCCCTGTTCAATTTGGGAAAAAGGAGGTTGATTTTGGGTTTTGATTGGGGAATTTGAGTTTTGGACAATTTGACTGCGAAAACAATGCCTCCGAGGATGGTGAAGAGAGGTGCGGCAGCGGCCGGAACGAAGAGGACGACGAGAGTCACCAGGGGGACGCCCAAGGCTCAGAGCCAGGCACAGGCTGAGGCTCCCGATGATGTGCCGGTGGTGGAAGCTAAAGAGGATCTTAAGGTTGAAGAGGTTAAGGAGAGGCCAATTGTGGCGGAAAGTCCGGTTGTTGAGGAGAAACCGACAGTTATCGATCAGCCAGGGCTTTCAGAGATTGAAGATGATGCAAAATCAGAGCTGAATGGATTAAAAAGTAAGTTCCTTCTCTTGATTTGTCATTCTTGTATGTTTTGCATGATTTTATGTATGTTGTCAGGATCTTGTTGTCTTAATATTTTTGTTTGTAAACGTGGTTGTTAATTGAGAATTTTATCTCAGGGGTGTTGTGTTAATGGGTGGGGAGTGACCAAATTTTTCTTTATTAAATTTTATGAAGTTATAATTTTATCGTGTGGGATGGTTACCAGAGCTTGGAATAACAGTGAAGCTAACTAAGGACAATACTGTAGAAAGAATTCCAATGGATAAACTTTGAAATATTTATTTTACATATCATAAATGGTTAGCTGGAAATTCGCTGTTTTTATGAACCTAGTAATTCTTTCCTCTCCATATATATGTGGTGGCTTTTAATAGAAGTGGCCACCTTGTTCTTTCAAGAGCAATTGGTTTTTGAATGGTGCTTAGAATGACGGTGTCAGCATCGTATAAGTGGACTATTGACTTTGTTCCAGTTCACATATGTGTTAATAAATTGGTTTTCTTATGGATCTAGAATGAGTGTAAGTATTGTGAACACGGATAAATTCTCTCTTTGGATTTAGCTCAGTTGTGGTTTAAGCAGCTGCTTTTCATGAGGTGGGCAGAATGGAAGTTTAAGCATTCTAAATTTGGATCATCTTATTTTGACATTGTTTTTGGATCAATGGTTGGTTAAGACATTGATTCTTATGGAAGCATGACACTTCAGACGTTATAAATGCAGATCGTGATTTATTTTTTTGGGCTCAGTTATGTGTTAATATATGGTCATGGTATTATTCAATGTGTTTATTTGAGAAGGACAAGAATGTCTTTTATAAAATTGCATGCGAAATCTACTTTATCATAATGTAGAACATGAGTCTCTTTTAACTAAAGGGATCATCAACCTTAATTTTATGGCAGAACAAGATAAGGTTAAGGAGTCTATGGATGATTATGAAAAAGATGAACGATTAGAGCTGGAGGATAACGAAGCTGAGTATGAACCTGAAGAAGATGGTGGGGTTGATTATGATGAGAAGGAAATGGAACAAGAGGATGTCCAGGAGGTCGAAGATGAAGGAGATGAAGAACCTCTGGAGAATTTAGGTGAAGAAGAAGGTGATATGGCTGAGGAGGAATTGGAAGATCCCAATGAAGAACTTGAGGGTGAAGAGTATGAGGAGCATGCTGGTGAGGAGCATGAGCATGAGCATGGGCATGAGCATGAGCATGCAGAGACGGTTGATGAAGAAGAGGAGCACCATGAAGTTGTAAAGGAGAGACGAAAGCGTAAGGAGTTTGAAGTATTTGTTGGTGGTCTAGACAAGGATGCAAGTGAGACTGATCTTAAGAAAGCTTTCGCCGTAGTTGGTGAAGTTACTGAGGTCAGGCTGATGATGAACCCTCAGACAAAGAAGAACAAGGGATTTGCATTCTTGCGTTTTGCAACTGTGGAACAAGCAAAACGAGCTGTTACAGAGCTTAAACATCCAGTGGTAATTTTTGATCCCTTGATAGTTTGAATGGAAACTGGTTTCTTCACATATTAAATTCTATTCTTTAAATGATTGCAATTCCAGATTAATGGAAAACAGTGTGGTGTTACTCCAAGTCAAGACAGTGATACCCTTTTTCTGGGGAACATAAGCAAGACATGGACAAAGGATGCTGTAAGTATATTTGGCTTACTTCGTTTTAGAATTCAGTGGCCTTATCAGGAGTTGCTTAAGAGTTTCTGACTTATTGTGATGGCTATGGCTTCAGTTGAGAGAGAAGTTGAAACATTATGGAGTAGATAATGTTGAGGATCTCACATTGGTCGAAGACACTAACAACGTGGGAATGAATCGTGGCTTTGCTTTTTTGGAATTTTCATCTCGTTCAGATGCCATGGATGCTTTTAAGCGACTTCAAAAAAGAGATATAGTGTTTGGAGTTGACAGGCCTGCAAAAGTTTCTTTTGCAGATTCCTTCATTGACCCTGGTGATGAAATCATGGCACAGGTAATGTCAATTTTCGGCATTATTATAGACATTAGGAATCCTGGATGGATCGTCTTTCTCTTGCTCTTTTCTAGTGATATGGTGTGTGACGTACATAAAGGCCCTCGTAACATCTCTTTCCATTAATATTAGGAGTTGTGGATGGATTGTCTTGATTATTTTCTTTTAATGTTATGGTAGAAGTAATTTTTCTAATTTTGTTTGTCAAATTACCATAACATCTACAAAATGTTGGATTAGATTCTTCAGAGTTGCTTTTTCAGGTAATGTTTCTTAGTTTTTTATTTTTGTTTTCTATCAATCTTGTTAAGTTTTTCTCCTCTGTTGGCCATAATAAGAACAACCATGTATAGTATAGTGGGTTTGAGGGCCTTTCCTCTATGTAGTGTTATTATGTCATTTAGAGGAGTTTCCTAGGTGATGTTGGAACTGCTGATCACATATATTGAGATGCAGGTTAAAACTGTCTTTGTGGATGGCTTACCTGCTTCATGGGATGAGGATCATGTCCAAGAACTTCTAAAGAAATATGGGGAGGTTGAAAAGATTGAGCTTGCGCGGAACATGCCCTCGGCTAAGAGGAAAGATTTTGGTTTCGTTACATTCGACACTCATGATGCTGCAGTGACATGTGCTAAAAGCATTAACAATGCTGAGTTAGGTGAAGGAGACAACAAGGTGTGTTGGCTGATAACAGCAAATTTCTATTTTAGACATTGTCAATGAAGTAGATGTGTATGGGCCTTAGTTGGATATTAACTTTATAAATAATTGTCATACTTTAGGCCAAAGTCAGGGCGAGATTATCAAGACCGCTTCAGAGAGGTAAAGGAAAACATGTTGGGCGCGGAGATTATCGGCCTTCAAGGGCTGTTGGACGAGTTGTTAGGGGTTCGTGGGGTCGCCCAACACCTCGTTCTCTCCCTCCCCTGCGTGGATTAAGGGGAGTTGGAAGTCGAATCCCACCAGCCAGCGTGAAGAGGCCTGTTGGGTTAAGAGAAAGACGCCCAGCAATGTCACCTTATCCAGCAAGAGGCAGGCCTTTGCCTCCTCCAGCTAGGTCCTATGATAGGAGGCCACCTGGTATGAAATATTTTGGATTTATACTATCTAATTGGTTTTGTGTTGCAATTTTTATCATTTGGAATAATTATATTGGTCTGCTTTTTTCAACAGTCCCAGCATACCCAAAGAGCAGCTTCAAGAGGGAATATGGTAGGCGCGATGAGGTTCCTCCTCCAAGGAGCAGAGTAGCCGCTGATTATGGCTCAAGGGCTGTTCCAGAGAGACGCCAATCATATAGAGATGACTATACCCCACGTGGTCCTGGCTACTCTGATCCACCAAGAAGTACCTCTCGTACAGGAGGGAGGAGAGCTTATGTTGATGAGGGTTATGGACAAAGGTACGAAAGGCATCCTCCCCCTTCTCATCCTCCTCCAAGTTACCGTGAAGGTCGTGCTCGTGATTATGATTCTATTTCTGGTTCAAAGCGTCCATACTCTGCACTGGTTAGTGTCACTGGCGACCTTGTCTGTAGATGAAAATGCAATTTCTTTGGTCTTCTCAGGCCCAATATGAAATATGGGCTAAATGTTTTCCTTGCAACATGTTTTGTATTGTAGGATGACGTTCCTCCTCGTTATGCTGATGGGGTATTCGCCAATCAAGGGCACGGTTGGACTACGAGTATGCAAGTGGTTCTCAGTATGGAGATGCCTATAGTGATAGGTTTGTCCCGTGAATTGGAACATTAACTTTTATTCTCACATGTGTGGATGCCGTAACTTACCTTTAACGTATCTTTGTTGTGTTTGATAGAATGGGGAGATCTAGTTTAGGATATGGAAGCAGCAGAACAAGTCAGGATTCACATGGACTTTATAGCAGTCGTCAGGGCATGGGCTATGGAGGAGGTGTGTTTGGAATTGATGGTTATCTGAGATATAGTGTTACTGTTGAAATCATAGACTTAAAGGCCTGAGTTTTTTCATTTCTTGGGCTTCAGGTTCTTATGGCGGTAATGATGTTGGTGGAATGTACTCATCAAGCTATGGTGGTGATTATATGTCTCGTGGCAGTGATGTATGTGCCTGATCTTGTTCGGTGTAATGACAGGAATAGCTCTTTGTTTAGCGGTCTCATGTATCATTGTTTCTTGATTATCTATTGTAGGTTGGAGGTAGCTCTTACTCATCAATGTACTCTGGCCGTGGTGTGGGTGGAAGCAGTTACATGGGTTCAGGTGGTTCTGGCTCGTACTACTGAGGTAATTTAATTTGTTGTGTTATTCATGTTTTATTAAGTCAGTGATGCATGCTTAAGTATGAGCCCAAGGTGCCCAAGGCATTACTATTTTTTCCTCTGGAGATTTATGTTTTTCGAAGGCACGGCTTCTCTTCTTTTGCTCTAAAAGGTCACGGGTGAAAACAGAGCAATATGGTTACAAGTGAATTTGTCTATGGAACAGATCTGACATGAGCAAGAGGATGCTGTAGGATGTGGACTGTATGAAGCTTTTGCATTATGATGCCTACAGTTATGGACACACAGAATTTCCCTAAGAGCTTATGTATGTGCTGAGAATCTTTCATTGTATACAATAGGGTTGTGGTTCAAGCCCTCTTGGATATCCAAAGATTGGATGCTATGTCAGGCTGTAGTTATTTCGCTGCCAGGAAACTCAGGCTGTTCAGAGATGAAACATACAAGTGCTTAGTTTATGATATTTCGTCTAATTTGTCTCCTATAAGAACTTCACCTGATGGAAAGCTTGGAGTCATGCTGCATCCTTTGTTCTTATGAATAGTAGATTATAACAAGAGAATGAGGGATTTTCTTAATGTGACTCTTAAGGTACTTTGGATATTTTTTTGTGCTGAATCCTTTGGAAAGGTTTTGGGTTTCAATAATAAAAGCGAAATATGGTCATTTCACACCAGTTAATCATTTCAGTTCCATAACAATGAATAAAACCCTAAGTGGGTTAACTAGGAACTGAAGGCTATAAGGAACTGTGTAGCTTGCTTGGAATTGTACGAGATTGGGTCTGAGAAGGTTGACCTGGAATCTCTTGCCTGTGTGTGAGTTTTAGTATTGGAGTGAGTTAAATTTGCATTTTGACATATTTATTGGTTGTTAAGGTCTGGGAATCATATGCTTGGTTACAGTTAGGTACTGTATCTGAACTTAATGGGAAATTACAAACAAGGATGAGTAGAAGAAAGGTTCAAATGGCATACTATAATTACTAGATTTTATTTCATTTCTTAAGGAGAGTAGACCTACCAGTAGAATAAAATTATCTGTTTATCTTAGTGAAAGTGCTTTTAGTTGCTTGCAAACCTTGACCAAGAACTTTTGAGAGTCGGTGATTAATTGAACTGAGTACACAATATGGACAAGTGGAAGGGCTGACAAACATAAATTGTATCCATTGCTATGCTTCCTATGAACAGAAACAGCACTGTTGAAACTTCATAATCTGGATCGCAAATAGTTGATTTTGTGCTACTGATGCCAAAAAAGGGTCTGCAATTGGTAAATAGCCCACTTTGTACACACATCTTAATGTGGAATATCCCATACTAAATGTGGGAGGATCATTTTTGGACTTTGCATACACTACAGGTCCACACAGGAGTCTAAATTTGGTTAGATCTCCTTTATTAGCAATCCCTGCAGATTAAAAGCTTCTGAAGCTTGGAGGTAACTACTAATACCTGCCTCATGCTTGGCCTTGTAACTTATTGATTGTTCATTAGGGTTGCTTATCAAGGTCATAACAGCTAGTTCTTTTCAGTCTTGATAAACTTATTCTCATTTCTCAAGTAGCTAGGGAATTCTTTATGGTTCGAAGTTGTATCGCTGCACAGGTTTTGTTTTGGTAGGTTTTCTATGTACCAATCCTGTCGGGATTTGGATGCCAACCGAATGCTGGGTTGGATTTTAATAGGTGCATATACTTTTTTGTCAAGTTTTTGGGCAAGAAATAACTATAAGAGTGTAATGTTTTCTTTAGGGAAATACAAATTGCCTGTATGTTCGAATTTTTGTTATTGGGTTTCTAGGTTTACAGATGTACACAAAGCAAAGTCCTTTGTACTTGGTAAACAACTTAATAAAAGCTTTGATTTGCATGGATTCTCTCTCTCTCTCTCTCTCTCTCTCTTCCTTCTTTGTGCCAAAGGTGTGTTTGTTTGTACAGGTGAAATAGGATTTTAACTAACAGAAATTGAAAAAACCCTTTCAAGATACTTTTTGTTAATCAGAATCCGATTAATGCACGTGTTTCTTCATGTTGTTACAAAGCAATCAATCGAGTCTGGACTAGTGCAATCTCCATTCATCATGTTGTGCAAAAAGTCTCAAGTCTGAATTGTGTTGTGATAAAACAATTGCCATGCATTAATAATTAATTCGGCCACTGCATTCTACATGAATGAATAATATCAACAGAATTTGAGGCCTTTTACCGTACAGTTCAGAGTGACTTGGGTAATTTATAAAAAGTTTATGGCTGATAATTGTCCGTATGGTCAACTATTTTCCAACTTTCTTGCTTTTCCTTTCGATTTTTCTTCAATCCTCTTATGTACAAAATGCATAGGCAAATGTCACCATTGGATTGGTTTTCAATTCATCCAACGGCTGCAATTTGTTACCCACTTTTGGCATCTTCAATTGTGAAATGTGGTACATAGAAAAACCATGATGTTTCGACCAAAATCAGAACCCTAATTTGATGAGACAACGATTAATAGCTTTAATATCACAATGTCAACAACTAAACCAAATTTCATACAAAATTGGCTAGATAAGTGAACGGCAAGATTTGCCAACAGAGGGAGAGCAAAGCATCGACAAACACACACCTGAATAAAAAACGATAGTGTAAGATTAAAAATTTGATATGAACAAAATAGAAATGCAAACTAGCACTTGTTTTCTAGTTTGAAAATGGACGAAGACTCAATTGCCACAATTAATAAATTAAAACAGATTTTACCCCAGAAGACATTTATAATGACATCAAATAGAACTCACAACTCAGTTGAGTAAAATTAGACTCTCACTGTAACCATAGATCCTCCTCCTGGTTCCGCCATAGTTACCAAGTTTTATTCCAGTATCCGTAACTTGCTCCGATTTAGGATCGTACAACTCCAACTTTCTGTGTTGCCAATTTCCGTAGGTCGTAAAATGAACACCACCATTTGCTGTAAATGCCAATGGCCATGCAATTTTTCCCTCTGACGGAACAGGAATCGTGCGAATCATTTTCCAGGAATCCATTTCCAGAACCCATATGTCATAGTAGTAACGGTACCCACGATCCGATTCTTGTCTATGATGGAACAAAGAAAGTGATTTCTCCAACACCCTAATGGAAATTGAATCTGTCACTGTGAGCAATCTATCAGGAAGCATAATCCTTTGGAAAATCTCATTCTCCATATCAAAAGAAATGATGTATCTGCAATCTGGAAAAAACTCCTGTACAATCCAATACACAACTCCATTCAAGTAAGTCCATTTATTACTCCAGAACACTTTAAATATTTCTGTCACAGGGGGAACTGCATGGATTATTCTCCAAGAGTCCAACCTAAGGCTGTAAACCTCGACACAGACGCCGTGCAAAAAATCCCCAACTCTCACAACTTTGTAGTCATTTCCACCAACATCGAGGCCAAACCCAAGAGCTATGGTAGCGACGTCGCTGTAACGATACTTGACACGAATAAGACCTCTAGGAAGTCTCTTGAACTTCCTGATTGATGGATTCCATAAATATGTAGTCTCCTTAGTAGTATCAGATATACAAAGCAATCCATTGCAGGAACCATAAACGTAGAAAGAGGAACCACTCCTATGCGTAGGAAGATCCAAGTCCAAACACTTAGCATATGTTTCGGGACAAAATCCTGACAAGGAATCTGGATTGCCAGAGTGCATAAGTAAATAATCACAACCACTTTTCATGGCAGTCCTTTCGAGATGGGCGCTTATGAAACTTGGGCTGCTAATTAAAGCATGCCAAGACTTGCAAACACATCTGAACTTCAACAGAGATTTTACAGGCAATTTTGCAATGATGTCAAACAAGATTTCATGGGGTATGTCTTTGGGGCTAACCATGTTAAAAACTAAAATACATATACAGAATTCAACTGACAAGACCAGGAAACTACAAGCTGCTGTCCAGCAACCCAAACAGTCCCAAAATAGAGAGAATAGAAGGACAAAGCAATAGAATTGAAGTTGGAACGACGATAATTGAGTTCTAGGGCAAAAATCCCAAAGAAACTCGAGTCTTTTTATAGCCTTTTTACACTAGAGTACATCAGCTTATTAAGAAGACCTAATTGAGAAAGGAAATTAAAAACTAACAGGAAATTAAACCGAATCCTAATTGGAATAAGAGAAGTAATATAAAAAAAGCTAATAATTTAAAATAACTAGAATCCTAGTCCAACTGACCAACGGGCTCATGTACTCTTGGAAAGCCCTGTGTAGTGACGGATCCAAGATTTTAGCTATATTAAGGCATGGTCGACTGTCGACTAAATTGCAGAAACTAATTTTCGCTACATGATACTTTTTGGGGGCTGATGCTATCAATAAGTTGGTACTATTTTGTGACATAAATTTGGCATCTAAAGCCTGATTAATTCATTGGGATGAGACCATTCACTTTCTATTTTAGATTGATCAAGAATTGAGACCTTTCACTTTAGAGTTCAGAGTGACTTGTTGGGTAGTCTATATGAAGTTCATGGCTCATAAATTTTCTTATTTGCCATGTAAGTGGCAAAAGGCCAACAAACACAAGTGAAAGCATCAACAAACACAAACCTAAATGAAAAAAAGGAGTTTTTTTTGTTTTTGTTTTTGTTGGTGTAATGGAATATTAAATTTTTTATATGAACAATTAAATAAAAAAATAAATTGTTAAAAGGATGAAGACAGAACTACCAAAAACATGAAATATTCCCTTCTCAAAAGAAAAATAAATAAATAAAATGAGATAGTCCTCAAACACATTTATAATGACACCAAACAGAACTCACAAATCAGTTGAGTAAATTAGAATCTCACTGCAGACAAAAAAAAAAAAAAAAAAAAAGAAGGCAGATTGCGTTTTTCTAATTTTGTTTTTAAAAATAGTATATCCGAGCGGCGTTGCTCTGCTCTTTTTTTTTTTGTATAGCCGGTCGGCCATACTCGTTTATAATTTTTTTTAAAGAAATAGTATAGCCGTTCGGCTATACTAAGGTTTTAGAATTTTTTTTCGAAAATAAATGCTATAGCCGCACGGCTATATTTGGTTCAATTTTTTTTATAAAAGAAATAGTATACAGCGCATCTATACTCGGTTTTTAGAATTTTTTAATCAAAGAAATAGTATTGCCGGTCGGCTATACTCGGTTTTTTTAATTTTTTAAAAAGATATAGTACACCCGTGCGGCTATACTTTTTTCCCATTTGTTAAAAAGTCGGAGAATGTTTTCTGAGAATATTTTCAGAGAATGAAAACAATAAATAAATTTGCATTTTCAGGAAATGAAAATGCGTATAGATTAATTAGAAAACATCTTTAGAAAACAAAACAATTTAGTACAATTGTTTTTCAGGTGTATTTTTGCTAATTTCAGTTCTAATTTTTTTAATTCTGATATTTTTAGAGGCTAAAATTATTGTAAACAATGAAAAAAATTTAAGCTCAAAAACTACCTTATCTCCTTTTTTTTTTCTTTTCTTCTTTTTCTCCTTTTCTCTCTTTCCTCCTTTTTTCTTCTTCTTTTCCTTCACATAAGGCCGTTTCTTTTTTCTCCTTTTCTTCCTCTTTTCTTCTTCCTTTCCTTCCCAGCCACACCCACTCCTCCTTCCTTCCATGGCATGAATCCCATACACCCACCTCTCTCTCTCTCTCTTGATCCACTAATTAATGGTTGTGATGGTTTGATTGGGTGATGATGGTGGTTGAGTTGGGTATGTGGTGGTTCTTCTTCTTGTCTCTATTTTTTCTTCTTCTTCCTCTGTATTTTTTTCTTAATTTGCAGATTTGTTTATTTTGGGTCGGAGAAGATGGGTGTTGTTCCTGTTGGTGGGTTTATTGGTTGTCAAGAGAGAGAGCTAGAGTGGTTGATGGGATGCATTCTTGTGTCTTCGGAAAACACTGAAAATGAAATCACTGAAAACAACTTTTTCATTTTCAACTTTTGTTCACAAATATGAGGGAAAACGAAAACGATGCACGAGCGTGTTTTTTGAAAACAGGAAACAAAAACAGAAAACAAGCTCTAAAAACATTACCGAACGGCCCTTAGTATACTCGTGCGGCTCTACTCGCTTTCCTAATATATTTTTAAAAAAATTAAAACCGAGTATAGCCGATCGGCTATACTATTTCTTTTAAAAACAAATTAAAAAAACCAAGTAGCTGCTATACTATTTAATAAAAAAAAATATGAAAAGGGACCCTCCTAGGTGCATTAGTTTATACGTTGTACATAGTATAGCCGTGCGGCTATACTTATTTGTTTAAATTTTGGCATAAAAAAATTATGAAAAAAAACCCTTCTAGTTGCATTATTTTATACTCTATAGATATTTATTTGGTATAGCCGTGAGGGTATACGAATAAAATACATACGTGTTTTATTCGGCAAAATTTTGGCAAATTACAACTTATAAGTTCGGTCACTATATAATATGTGACAATTATGTGTATAATACATGAATTTCCTATGTATTATTGAAAATTTTGTAAAAAATACATGTTTTAAACATGAAAATTAGGTACGTACAGGTTCAATAGGAGTATTGTACTTTTGCTTTTTTGAAAAAGTGAATTTTACGGATTCTTTAACACGTGTACAAAACACGGATTTATTATTGATATAGATTCTTTAACACGTACATGTATAATACAATATTAAACGGGAAATTGCTAAATTCTTTATAAGAGTAATAACTCTGGAAAAGTAAAAAATCAAAAAAGGACAATAGGGACTCGGATAATGGCCTAATAGTAATAGATAATGCTCTAAACTACTCTTATCGATAAACAAAAATCGGAGAAAAAATATAAAAGAAAAAGAGGATCATAGTATATATATAAAGAGTATAGCAGCTCGACTATACTATTTATTTATTAAAAAAATTTAAAAAGAGCTATGCGGCTATCCTATTTCTTTTTGAAAAATTAGGGGGAAAACCGGGCATAGCCGTGCGGCTATAGTATTTCTTTTAGAACAAATAGCGGAAGAGGCTCAGTCTTTGAAAGAAGGTCTAGATAAGTATAATTTGAGGAATCAGAAGAGGGCCCAAGAAGCCAGAGAGAGGGCAGAGTTGCTTGGAAGAGCTGTACGCAACTCCCAACCCTTTTACTTTTTGTTTACTACCTCATTCTGATGTATGCCTTTGTTTAATATGCCTTTGTCTTATGATGTAGAATGGGGAGGGTGCTCATGTTTTGAGAATCTTTGAACTTTGATGATGAGGCACAAGCAAGGGCGTCAGTTGGTAGTTCTTCTCGCATGCTTGAAGAAGCCAGTGCTACTGGAGAAAGTATTCTTAGGAAATATGCAGAACGATACATCTTACATTTCAATTGCCAAGAGAATTGTATATAGTTGTATATGGTTGTATATGGTTGTCTGGTTGAAGATGAAGTTGAAAGATACATCTTACGTTTCAATTGTCAAAATGATGTTCTTTGAATTTGATAAATTTTATCTGTATATGGTTGTCAAATTCAAATGGACCCTTCATTTTTATTTATTATTTTGGTAATAGTCTGTCTAACCATATTTTCACTTCGTTAGAAGAGGTCCTAACTCGAAAAGCATGGCAGCTATTAGATTGGATTTCTTTTATGGGAACATTTTTGCTCACCACTTTAACCAAGATGTACTCTCACTCCATGGGCATAACCACGGTTAAGCTCATCATGGACACATGTCAAATACTGAGTATACCCTGAGTTATAGTGATGAGCAAAAATATTGATTTCTTTTATATATATTAATTCTGCTCGGACTCTCATACATTTGATAATCCACAATGTAAATTCAAAACTAAACAGACAATATAAACAGTTCAAACATTTTGCATTTATCATTATGTTTCACTAAAACACCCAAAAAGACAGTTCAAATCCAAAGAATTTTGCATTTATCATGAATTTAAATTCTCAATAATGAATCATTTTTCTGAATGAAAAATTTCACTGTACATTACAGTGTACGAACAAGCATCCTAGAGATCATGTATTAATAATTGATCCCTACATAAATGAACAAAACAAATCTGAATAACTGACTGGCTGTCAAAAATTTAGATACAGGATTGCTACAATTGTTCATTGATGCCATCACGGCCACCATAGCAATGGCTCATGCAAACTGAAGGAAATGTTCTTGTCTAAAATATTCACGGAAACTAGATGGAGTAAAGTAACTCATGAAGACTCCACTTTGACCGCGGGAGGATCCATCCACTTCCAAACAGAAAGGAGACCAGTTGCATCCCCACTGAAGAATAGTCCTCCAGGTCCTACCTCGACCATCCGAACTTCTTGTTTTGCAAATAATCTGCCTCTTTCAGTGAATGATGGCAGTTCATATATGCGGACAGAATTATCATTGCAAGAAGAAAGCAAGATTGGCTTGCTTTCTGCATCTGTCATTCCGGCAAGATCAAGAACACCCTGCTCTTCGTTGTGAGTGTAGGTCACTTCCAAACCACCTCCTTCAGTGGCAGCCCACACCTTTATCGTGTCGTCCAGTGAGCATGAGAGCAAGAACTGATCCCAGCAAAGAAGAGACATCACCGCACCAGAATGCCCATTTAGTGTCAGAACACCCTGCAAAGTATAAAGGTCCCACACCTGAAACAAAAAGAACATTACAGTAAATTACACGAGGAATTTGAATACAGAAGCACTCCATAATCAGATTATTGGAATAAATCATTTTGCTCCCTCTCTTGTAAATAGAGGAGAGGACATATAGTAGAAACTGACAAGACTTGTTTGTAGATGCCACAAACTTACCTTAATTGTATGGTCCACAGAACCCGAGTAAAGCCTGTTGCGCCCAACAGTTAAACATACCACAGCACCAGTGTGGCCCTTCAGAGTTGCAGCAGGATAAAATGGCGGATTAGTTTCACTGCTACCTTTCCACACACATATATCACCATTCTGCAATATTAAAAGAAACAGATAAATCAATTGAAAATGGTGCACTATGAATACAAGGAGGAACATATATCCTAAAATCCCAGCTACGCAATAATTAGGAAAGCTGCAGAATTGTTAGGCTCTTTACCTGTGTCCCGGCGAAAAGCATTTCATTACCAACCACCATAGCATGCATTTGGCCAACAGGTCCATCCAGGTTGAATTCAGAATTTGTCTCAGTATTCCAAACCTGCAACATCAAGCAAAATCAGCATACATATTGAAGTTGAACCAACCAAGCTACTAAAAGAAAGTGATCCAGTTACAACAATGAAATACCTTAACAAGATTTGGTACACCAGCAAAAACCCATGGGCCCTCACTAATTAAAGAACCTGCTTCACCACCAAGATCAATCACACTGCCACATTCACCAGTATGGCAGTCCCAAACTCTGGCTGTTCCATCTTTACTGGTTGAATAAAGCTTGTTAGTTCGTTCAGGAAGGGCAATACCAGTGACAGCCTGTTAACATAAATTTCACAATTATTATGATTGTCCAAACTCGGAAATAAAGAGGAACAGAACAAATTAAAAAAGAAAACATACTTCCAAAATGAAAAATACCTTCGTGTGCCCTTGGAGCTTTGCCAACATGGAGAACCCCTCACCACGGAACCAGTTATGCAAATACCGGCATCGATCACCTTTCACACAATTTCCATCTACCCAGAACTTGCAGACACTATTCGGAGTAGGATTGCTCTTCTGGGCAGCATTGCTTTTCTGAGGAGCATTGCTTTCGTGAGGAGCATTGATTTTCTGAGGAGCAGTGATTTTCTGAGGAGCATTGCTTTTCTGAGTAGCATTGCATGCATTGCCCTTTCCGGTGGCAGTTGCTTCCTTCGTCCAAACAAGAGACGACTTCTTTGAAATTTGAGGGTTCATGGATGAAGGCGGTGCATCCGCGTGAAGGAAACGACAGAATTCCCTTGTGCACCTTCCAGCAGCCCAAAAGGCGCAAACAGTTTTTGAAGGTCCTCCTGCGGGTCGAGCATACACTGATCTTTCTGGTCTATTGGTGTGCCTCCTCACTACCTTAGTGGCCATACTATAAACACAAATTTTGAAACCAATAAGAAATCGCAGAGAGACAGCTTCGAAGATCACCTCCTCAAACAGAATTTCAATATTTGATCGATCTTCAGAAAACCCTAAAAATATACGAAACCCAATAAGCCTTGAAATCCAAATCGACGTACGATCACCCTCTAAGAATCGAGAAACTAGCAAGGGTGGATTCTTCAAATCCTTTAAATCAATTCGAAAACTTTTCAAACTAGCCAGTCGCCGATCCCAAGGCGTATCCTAAACAACAATAAAAGTAACCCTAAAATCGAAACCCTAGATATCCAGCTTGAGCGAGCATCAAACCCATAACCAAAAACCATTATCCTCAAGAAATACGCGTTCGGCGTAAAAAAATAGCCTCTTGGGTATCAATTAACGGTCGAAAACGAACAAAACCCTAGAAGGAACAATGCGATTGCAGAGACGCGTGAAGAGAAGAAGCAAACCTGATCGATTCGATTGGGCGAGAGCTTTGAGCTTTGAAGCTATTCGATTATCGTCTGGACTGATTTCGACGCACAATCAATCCAAATGGACGAACGATCAAAGAGAGAGAAAACGATCACGGAGAAAGAAAGAAAATGCCTTTTGCTTTCGTTGCGATTGAAACCCTAACTGTAAGCGAAACTTTGATCACTCTGGCCTGAAGCTGATCTTCTATGTGTATATATATAGTTGGCGTAGGCTGGAGACTTTCCAACTGGCGCCAGGAAAGAAGTATTGCGTTCGTTAGACGCGGTGATAGCAAAACTGATCGTGACCGTCCGATATTAAGCAACTATTCCTGATCGTGACCGTCCGTTAGATCTAATCTATTTTTGTCGTTTTCTCTTTATTTTTTTTTATACCAACCTAGCTTTCGGACGAAAAAAAACCCAACTAACTTTTTATCGAAAGCAATTTCTTTTTTTGAAATTATGTTACTAAAACATTTTCACCCATGCCTCTGGAAGATCATAAAGAAAAAATATAGTGGATCAGCATGTTTAATAAAATAAAAATATTTAAACTTAAGGAGTTAGAAGACTTATTTGGATCGGGAGAGCTCATATATAAGCCAACGAAGTCTAATCCTGTGAAAAAAGAGTTTGATTTGCATACAAGTGATCTTAGGTTCAAACCCCTTTGAAACCTTGATAATGTTTGAATACCCCTCCCCTTCCTAACTTTCGAAAAAAAAAAACTAAGATATAGAAATTTAGATAACATTACAAGATCCATTATATGTAGACCCACATTGAAAGATACATCTTACGTTTCAATCGCCAAAATGATGTTCTTTGCATTTCATAGATTTTATCTCTGTATGTTGGTTGTCGAATTCAAATGCACCCTTAATTTTCATTTATTATTTTGATAATAGTCTATGTCTAACCAGATGTTCACTTCGTTAAATGAGGCCCTAAATTTGAATCCCTTGAATTAACAAGTCTCGCCCCTTCATGCGAGTGCCAAGCGTGGCAGCTATATCAGATTGGATTTCTTTTACCTCCTTTAATGAAAGTTCATATTGACCAAAAATAAAAAAAAGATTGGATTTCTTTTACGAAAACAGCCACCAATCTTAGATTGTGTTCGAATCCCTCAAAATTTATGAAAACAGACACCATTCTGAAGATAATGTTCAAAACCAAAGAATTGCATTTATAATGAATTTAAATTCTCAATAATGTAAGAACAAACATCACAGAGGGATCATGTATTAAAAATTGATCCCACATAAATGAACACAACTAATTTGAATAGCTGACTGGCTTTAGATACAGGATTGCTACATTTGTTCATTGATGCTTCACGGCCACCATAGCACGGCTATACTGTTTCTTTTTGAAAAATTAAAAACTAGCATAGCCGGGCGGCTATACTATTTCATTTTAGAAAATTAGTGAACAACCGAGTATAGCTGAAAAATTAGGAAAATACCAAGTTTAGCCGCGCGGCTATATTATTTCTTTTAAAAAAATTGGAAAAAGCCCATTATCGCCAGTTATACTATTTCTTTTAGAAAAAATGGAAAAACCGAGTATCGCCACATGGCTATACTATTTCTTTGTAAAAAAACAAAAAAACCAGGTATAGCCGGTAGAGTATCGAATTGCTTCACATGGAGAGGAGACACAACAATTTTCACAGCCGAGGAGCTAGAGATGACGGCTAGATTTGTATTGAAAACAATGAAAACAACTGACCTTTTACTGTGATGTCTCTCAGAGGAGCTAGAGATGACGGCTAATCTCCGGTGAGGAATTCAAGTTTCCTCTCATAGTTGAAAACCCCAGGCATGAGGAAGGAATTAGATTGATATTATGATATCAAAAGGCATACATTTCCCATGATAACTAGCAAAGCCAAGACTTCATTCTTTGTCTGCTAAAAGTCTACTACCGAAAAGTGTAATCCCGTGCCAAGTGCAGCGTTTCAAATGCGCCAAATGGAAGCAACCGATCAGTCCAACAAATCCATGACATGGAAATTAACAAAAAAATGTCACAACCTAGCTAGCTTGCAAAACAAAGTGTGAATCTAAAGCTGAATATGTAAACAGGAACAAGGAAAACACATAATAACACCCAGATCAAAATTGAATATGTAAAATTGTCAATAAAAAAAAGGAAATTGAGAAAAGTGAAACTACTGGTAAAGGTCACAGAGTGAAAGGAGGACATTGAAGATTAAGGGACACTCTGTTTCTGTCGTCTACGTTAGCCTAATCGCTTTTCAAGTCAAGTCAATGGAGTTATGGGTAGGCTGTCTTTTCATTCATTGGATTCTGCAATTCATCATAACAAGCTTGGCTTTCGATGAGACACCAGCAAACGCTAGTTTGTTTCTTGTACACTTCAAGTCGTCGATATCCATGGCTCTTGTGAGAGCAGCCGATCCACAAACCTCCTCTGTTTCCAGTACTTCTGGATATTATCGTTATCACGTGTTCCTGAGTTTGAGGCCAAGACACTCGCAAGACTTTCACGACCACCTCTACACGGCCCTTGTCAACGCCGGATTTCGCACTTTCCGAGACTACGATGAAGTCGAGAGAGGAGAAGGTATCAAGCCCGAACTGCAGAAAGCAATCAAACACTCACGAACTTCTGTCATTGTGTTCTCGAAAGACTACGCGTCATCCGGATGGTGCCTTGACGAGCTGGTGATGATCCTTGAACGCAAGAGAAAGACCTCGGATGACCATGTCGTTTTGCCTGTCTTCTACGATGTGTATCCATCCCATGTAAGGAAGCAGACAGGAAGTCTTGCAAAGGCATTTGCTAGACACCAAAAAACTCAACCGCTGCCGAAGGTGAAGGCATGGAGAGAGGCACTTGCAGAGGTTGCAGATCTGGCAGGGATGGTCTTGCAAAATCAAGCTCATGGGTAATTTCATTCCTACTACCAACTGAATTAGTTTCTTTATTCGGTTGCGACTGAATTAGTATCTTGTTATTAAATGTAGTTCAAAATATTGATAGATTAAAATAAAATAAAAAACACTCAAGACACCCTCAGCAATCCAGATTCTTCTAAAGGCATCCGGACTATTTTCACGTTAACTATTTTCTTTCTGCTGCAGCAACAGAAAGAAGCTAGAACTTCAAATAGTCCCGGATGCCTTTAGAAAGAGAAATACCTATTATCCAGCTGTTATTGCAAACATAGTTTTAAGTTCTATCTAACTCTTTCAGCACTCATCTGTTATATATTTGTACCTTCTAACTTTCTGAACTTATTTCCATGGTATTTTATAACTTGTATATGAAATCATGCATGCATGTTTGAATTCTCTTTCATTTTGATTGCAATTTTTTAGGTACGAGTCAAAGTTCATCAAGAAAATAGTTAAAGTGATTGGAGACAAACTAAGTCGCACACCATTGAGTGTTGCTCCCAACTTGGTTGGAATGCATTCTCGAGTCGAAAGAATTAATTTCTGGTTACAACGGAGGTCAACTGATGTTGGCATACTTGTAATCTATGGGATGAGTGGAATAGGGAAAACAACCATCGCAAAGACTGTTTACAATTCGAACTTTAGAATATTTGAAGGAAGCAGCTTCCTTGAAAATATCAAAGAAGTTTCACAGATCAACCCAATGGCTTAGTTCAAATACAAACACTTCTTCTTTCTGACATTTTGAATGGGAGAAAAATGAAAATAAGCAATGTTAGTGAGGGATTAATTAAGATTGAAGATGCAATAAGCTCTAAAAGGGTTCTTCTTGTTCTCGATGATGTGGATCATACGGACCAATTAGATGCAGTATTTCAAATGAAAGATCAATTTTATCCAGGAAGTAAAATCATCATAACAACTAGGCGTGCAAGATTGCTAAAGGCTTATCAAGTTACTGAGGTGTATGCAGTTGAAACTTTGACTCAAGAAGAATCATTGGAGCTCTTCAGTTGGCACGCTTTTGGCCAAGACCATCCCATTGAAGATTACATAGAATATTCAGAGAAGCTAGTCGATCATTGCGGAGGACATCCATTAGCTCTCAAAGTTTTAGGTTCTTCTTTGTTGGGGGAAAGTATATGTCTATGGAAAAGTGCATTGGAGAAGTTAGAAGCTATTCCAAATGGTGAAATAATAAATAAACTAAGAGTAAGCTATGACTCTTTGCAAGATGACCATGACCAAAAATTATTCCTCCACATTGCTTGTTTCTTTATCGGAATGGACAAAGATTACATTGCTAAAATACTAGATGGATGTGATTTCTATACAATTGTTGGCATTCAAAATCTCATCGATAGATGTTTGGTGATTATTGATGGATGGGACAAGGTGCGGATGCACGACCTGATTCGTGGAATGGGAAGAGAAATTGTTCGCCTAGAATCAAAGGAGCCTTGGAAGCGTAGTAGAGTATGGCATCATAAGGACTCTTTCAAAATCTTGACGGAAAAGAATGTAAGAAATATGCGTTATTTGTACACATTTTTGTTTTTCCTCTTCTAAAAACTTTCCAAATTTTTTCCTTTTCTTTTGTAGGGTACGGAAACAATTGAAGGTCTTGTCCTGGACATGCACATGTGCCCTACTATAAACTCAAATGAGAAAGTCTTGGAAACCAATGCATTTTCACGGATGCAGGAACTAAAACTACTCCATCTTAGTCATGTAAAACTCCGCGGATGTTACACAAAATTTTGTAGTAGACTAAGATGGTTGTGTTGGCTTGAATTTCCTTTAGATTCTATACCCGTTGATTTTCCTTTGGGAAGCATTATTGTTCTTGAAATGCAATACAGCGGTCTGAGACAAGTATTCAAGGGAACAAAAGTATGTCACTCTCTACCCTTTTCAATTTCTTTTTCATTTTCATTAGGCTTTTAGTTTGATAACAAATTATATATTTGTAAAAATTAACTCCCCACATTGTTTTCTTCTGTACATTTTTTCCTCTACAGTATCTTCCGTCCTTGAAGACCCTTGATCTCAGCCATTCTCATTCCCTTACAGAAACCATTGAATTCTCATATTGCCCAAATCTAGAGAAATTGGTTCTAGTAGACTGCACGAGCCTGATTTATCTCCATGGATCCATTGGAAACCTAGAGAGACTTATTTACTTGAATATGAAAGATTGCAAAAAGATTAGGTTGCTTCCCAAGAACATTTGTATGCTAAAATCACTTGAAACATTTATTATATCTGGTTGCTCAAATCTAAAGGAGTTATCAATTGAGATGTTGAGGAACATGGACTCGTTAAAAGTGCTTGAGACAGATGGAATTCCGATAAGTGAATTATGGCTGGAAAGAAGTTTGAGTATCTTATGTTCTTTACCATGCTCTTTAGTAGAATTAAGTCTTTGGGGGTGCAATCTTTCGGATGATGCCTTTCCTATGGATTTTAGTAATATGTCGTCATTGCAAAGATTAAATCTAGGGAATAATCCAATTTGTAGCCTACCAAATTGTATCAAAGGATTAGCGAGGCTTGATAAACTCTCTTTTTCCATGTGTACGAGTCTCAAATCGCTTCTGGGGTTACCAAAAGTAAACGACTTGGATATTGGAGATTGCATTTCATTGGAGAAAGTAACATATGAAACCTGTCACTTAGTGTCAGCCACATCATTTAGTCGCAACAACCTAGTTGAGTGGCATCACAAGTTACTAGCCATTGAAAGTGTAGACGTAGAATGTATCAACATCTTTGGATTGTGCAACTTTTTGGAATCAATGGCACCCATTTTACAAAGGGATGATCCAATTCCCGTCCAGGTGTGCGCCACTCTCTCTCTCTCTCTCTCTCTCTCTCTCTCATATGATCACAGGAAAGAGTTGACTAATATTGTCAGTTCTATTGCATATATATAGGGACTGTACGAATGTGGTATATTGAGCACATTTTTTGGTGGGAATGAGGTTCCAGGCCAATTCAGCCATAAAAGCAGAGGGTCCTCAATATCTTTTACTGTGCCATTACTCGATAATCACAGAACTCGAGGCTTGATTGTTTTTGTTGTCTATTCGAATGCCGGCTATGATTCTCCTATTATCCAACACAATTGTTTGCCACATGTAAGAGTCAAAAATAAGAGCAAGGGTCTGAGGGGGGCGTATGAACCATCACACTACGGTATTCCAGATGAAGGAGAAGACATGATATGGTTAAGCCACTGGAGTTTGGAGGATGATCAGTTACAAGGGGGCGATGAAGTGGTTGTTTCTGTAATTATGAAATCTGGGCTTCTGGTTAAGGAGTTGGGCATCCGACTTGTGCAGTTACAAGAGAATCATAATATGATGAGTATTTCTACAGATTCTTCTTATGATCGATTATTGTTCAATATGATCCTTGGGGACTCTGATGAAGAAGGTAAGGCAGGTGTGATGTTTTATTAACGCGTTTCATAATTTTACTCCAACTATTTCCAAATATAAAATAAAATAAAATAAAATAAAGCAAAATAATAAATGAATCTATATTTTGTCTTGTATATATGTTTTCCAGAGGAGGTTTTCTCTCGTTTTGTATGTTTACCAGACGAAGAAGAAGAGCAACAGGATGATATCACAGTTGCAACCACTACAGGCAGCAATAACTCCGGCGGCCTCGGTGGCTGGAAGGTGCTCGCAGCTTGTTTCTGTTGTCCCGTTGGTATGAAAATGTAGCTGTCTTCTCTCTCAGGCAGAAAGAAGCGCCAGCCCTGGATGAATTTTTTGTACATATCAACAGCAGACTATTTGTTTTTGCATACATCCAATGTCATTTCGTAGCATCAAATGCATCTTCTTCGGAGATATTTTTATTGACCCCATTTGTTCAGTTTTAACATATCTTGTCTTCTAAATGTTTCTCTCTCTTTTTTTTTTTTTTACAAATGTTTTCTTTACGGGATCTTTCAATAGCAACCTAACAATTCTTCTTCTTGTTTCTGAGATCTATTTTCTCTGCAAAGTTAATTCTCTCATTTGGCTAATTCTTTCTTTGAAGTCTCCTAATTAATTTCAGTTTTTAATTGTCCAAAATTGACAGAAATAGGATGGGTGAAGTTCTAGGCTTCTTTCTTTTTCTTGGTTCATAATTTATCCCAGTAATTTTGTTCAATGACAGCTCTTTTTTTTTTTTTGGGGTCAATTTTATTCAGTGGTTTTTATTTTTATTTTTATTTTTGTTGGCTAAGAGAGGGAAAAAATGGTATAAAACTTTCTTCAATTTTGGTTTAGGGAAAGTAAAGAAAAAACAAAATACCTGAAAGAGCTTTGCAACAGAGTTTTTATTCGAAAGGCATTTGATGTAAACTTAGAACTATAACAGAAGGGAAAATGAAGGAGATATAATCTGTAAACGGGTCTAAGTTGGGTATTTTAAATTGTGAAAGGTTTTAGCGCATTGAATCTAACTTAACATAATATCATCTAGTAAGAGCATCTCCAGTAGGTGGTTGTATAATGAGGTGTATGTTAAATATATACCATTTGTGATCGGAATCACTTGAAATGCGTAGGTGTGAATGATTATAAATTTGCATCACAACCGTGAGATGCAAATTTAGATGAACATGTGCATCCTCTTTCACATCTCTTACAGGCGGGGGCATACATGAGAAAATATGAGAAAATGTGGACAAAAGTGAGCAAAAAGGCTTAATGTAAACCTACTTGCCCAAGACGCTCGGCTAGAGTAGTTGCTAGACAAAACCTTATACTTAATTTGTAGCCACATAAAATAAAATAATTCATTATTGCTGATTACGCTTCAACAGTGAAACTCATAATTAATCAATTAATTAATAGGTAATATATATATAGTAGCTTGTTCTTCTAATAATTTTTTTGGGGATGAAATCATATCTTCTCCAAATTTAAATCTTTTTAGGTCTATTTGTTTGAAAAAATAAAATAAACTTAACACACACAAAATTAATTTTATGTAGTTAACACAAAAACGAATTAAGACAAAAAAAATCAATTATACATCTTTAGATTTACATCTTCCCCATTGGAGCAAAAACCACATTTACAACCCCCGAATGTGTAAAGGGGATGTAAAAGTGGCTTTAAACCTCTCACAGTTTAAAATTCTTGCTTTGAAATATTTACAGTTGTGCCACTACACTTCCGTTGACTATAACTTCTCCATTAAAATTCCGATTTGGGCCCACTATGTGTCTACGAACTCATATCGACGAGCTCTACGCTATGGTGTCACTCAAATCCCAAAAATCGTTATGCATTGAAAAATGACTATTGGATCTTACTCCGAGGATAAAATTGTAATTTCACAATTAAATAAATTAAATATATGGTTAAAATTGGGTCGGGGTGTCACAGAGTGAAGCCGCGCCGCTATACTATTCTTTAAATTTTTTTGGTAAAACCGACTATAGAGATGCATAGTCATTTCCCATGATAACTAGCACAGCCAAGACATTGTTCATTCTTTGTCTACTAAAAGTCCACTGCCAATTCCGTTGGGTGTAGCGTTTCGAATGCGCCAAATGGAAGCAACCGATTGGTCCAACCAATCCATGACATGGACATTCACAAAAAAAATGTCACAACCTAGCTAGCTTGCAAAGCAAAGTGTGAATCTAAAGCCTTTTGTGGTTGTGGAGGTTCCTGGCTTATAAGCCAACAGCTGTTTGTTTAGCAGTCTCATGTATTATTGTTTCTTGATTATCTATTGTAGGTTGGAGGTAGCTCTTGCTCAGCAATGTACTCTGGCCGCGGTGTGGGTGGAAGCAGTTATATGGGTTCAGGCGGTTCTGGCTCGTACCACTGAGGTAATTTAATTTGTTGTGCTATTCTGTTTTATTAAGTCAGTGATGCATGCTTGAGTATGAGCCCAAGGTGCCCAAGTCATTACTATTTTTTCCTCTGAGATTTATATTTTTCGAAGGCACGGCTTCTCTTCTTTTGCTCTAAAAGGTCACGGGTGAAAACAGACCAATATGGTTACAAGTGAATTTGTCTATGGAACAGATCTGACATGAGCAAGAGGATGCTGTAGAACGTGGACTGTATGAAGCTTTTGCATTATGATGCCTACAGTTATGGACAGAGAGAATTTCCCTAAGAGCCTATGTATGTGCTGAGAATCTTTCATTGTATACAATAGGGTGGTGGTTGTGGTTCAAGCCCTCTTGGCTATCCACAGATCGGATGCTATGTCAGGCTGTAGCTATTTCGCTTCAAGGATACTCAAGTTGTGTCGTCTAATTTATCTCCTATAAGAACTTCACCTGATGGAAAGCTTGGAGTCATGCTGCATCCTTTGTTCTTATGAATGGTAGATTATAACAAGAGAAGGAGGGATTTCTTAAGGTAAACGGGAAGATTTGGCAACAAAGGGAGAGCAAAGCATCGACAAACACACACCTAAATAAAAAACGATAGTGTAAGATTAAAAATTTGATATGAACAAAATAGAAATGCATACTAGTTTGAAAAAGGACGAAGACTTAATTGCCACAATTAATAAATTAAAACAGATTTTACCCGAAAAGACATTTATAATGACATCAATAGAACTCACAATTCAGTTGAGTAAAATCAGACTCTCACTGTAACCATAGATCCTCCTCCTGGTTCTACTATAGGTACCAAGTTTTATTCCAGATCCGTAACTTGCTCGGATTTAGGATCGTACAACTTTAACTTTCTGTGTTGCCAATTTTCGTATCTCGTTGTAAAATGAACACCGCCATTTGCTGTAAATGCCAATGGCCATGCAATTTTTCCCTCTGACGGAACAGGAATCGTGCAAATCATTTTCCAGAATCCATTTCCAGAACCCATATGTCATGGTAGTAATTAGGGGTGGCATTTTAAACCGAAAAACCAAAAAACCGCAAAAACCAACCGACAATTTACCGCAATAAAACCGCAATCGCGTAAACCGAACCGCATTTGCGGTATTAAGAACCGAACCGCATTTGCGGTTGCGGTTGTATTTGATTTTCAAAACTTGCGGTTACCGCAAACCGCAAAGTATAGCCACACGGATGATGAAGTTGAATTTTACAAGGAAATGGAACATATGACAACTTGTAAGTAATTAGTTTATTTATGCTAATGTTATTTATGCTTCTTCTTATAATAAAATGTATTAAACTATATTGTTTTATTTGTAGATAATATTGGTGCTCAAACAACACAACGGGGTTCTTCAATCCACTCACCACCAACACTTGAGTTTGTAACATAGGTGCATTGCATTTTCCTTTTAGTTTGTAACTTTAATTAACTTTGAATTGGATTTTTCTTTTTTGTTGTAACTTTAATTCATTTTACTTTGCATTTTCCTTTTTGTTTATAACTTTAAAGGATTTGGAATTGGAATGCTTAGAATTGTAACTTTAATTTTCTTAGGTTGTGAATGCTTGAGAAGTTGAAGAGATTGTGAATTTATATATGTTTAAGAAATTGAGGTTGTGTATTTATTTATTTAGGTTGTGAATTTATATTTTTGTGAATGCTTGAGAACTCGCGGTTTTAAACCGACCACATTTTGAGGTTTACCGCAATGTAAACCGCAAAACGCGGTCGGTTTGCGGTTTCAAAAATCACCAAACCGCAAATAGTCGGTCGGTTTGCGGTTTGAGTAAAAATTCGCGGTTACCGAACCGCAACCACCCCTAGTAGTAATGGTACCCACGATCCCATTCTTTTCTATGATGGAACAAAGAAAGTGATTTCTCCAACACCCTAATGGAAATTGAATCTGTCACTGTGAGCAATCTATCAGGAAGCATAATCCTTTGGAAAACCTCATTCTTCATATCAAAAGAAATGATGTATCTGCAATCTGGAAAAAACTCTTGTACAATCCAATACACAACTCCATTCAAGTAAGTCCATTTCTTGCTCCAGAACGTGCTAAATTTTTCTGTCACAGGGGGAACTGTATGGATTATTCTCCAAGAGTCCAACCTAAGGCTGTAAACCTCGACACAGATGCCGTGCAAAAAATTCTCAACTCCCACAACTTTTTGTAGTCATTTCCACCAACATCGAGGCCAAACCCAAGAGCTATGGTAGTGACGCCGCTGTAACGATACTTGACACGAATGAGACCTTTGGGAAGTCTCTTGAACTTCCTGATTGATGGATTCCATAAATATGTACTCTTCATATTAGTATCAGATATACAAAGCAATCCATTGCAGGAACCATAAATGTAGAAAGGGGAACCACTCGGATGCCTAGGAAGATCTAACTCCAAACAATTAGCATATGTTTCAGGACAAAAGACTGACAAGCAATCTGGATTGTCAGAGTACATAAGTAAATAATCACAACCACTTTTCATGGCAGTCCTTTCGAGATGGGCGCTTATGAAACTTGGGCTGCTAATTAAAGCATGCCAAGACTTGCAAACACATCTGCACTTCAACAGAGATTTCACAGGCAATTTTGCAATGATGTCTAACAAGATTTCATGGGGTATGTATTTGGGGCTAACCATGTTAAAAACTAAAATACGTACAGAATTCAACTGACAACACCAGAAAACTCGAGACAACAGTCCCAAAATAGAGAGAATAGAGTTCTAGGGCAAAAATCCCAAAGAAACTCGAGTCTCTTTATAGCCTTTTTACACTAGATACATCAGCTTATTAAGAAGACCAAATTGACAAAGGAAATTAAAAACCATAACAGGAAATTAAACCAAATCCTAATTGGAATAAGAGAACTAATATAATAAAAGCTAATAATTTAAAATAACTAGAATCCTAGCCCAACTGACCAACGGGCTCATGTACCCTTGGAAAGCCCTGTTAGATGCTTCTGCATCATAAAGCATACCTCAGGCAAAGTGAACCCAAAATCAAAAAGATAACCTCAATCACCAAATTCACCTCCACCGACAAAACTCTGAGCCCATTTCTTGGTTTCTTGAGGCAGGTGGATGGTGGTCATCAGAGAGGACGTTTTCAGTTTGATTACACGAAGCAGATGCTTGAAAGTATTTCATGAGAGAGAGAAATTGAGAAGTCGTGATGTGTAGGAGATTCCGCCGAAGTCTGATAACAATGCATATATGTATTTGTTTTTGGTTGGAAAATTGTATATGCATTTCAAAGATCGACAAAGTTACACTTTTCGTCGTGCATAGTCTGTTATGCTTTCGATCCAGTGACGGATCCAAGATTTTAAGACATGGTCGACTGTCGACAAAATTGCAAAAACTAATTTTCGCTATTATTTAGTGGGCTACATGATCCCTTTTGGGGGCTGATGCTATTAATAAGTTGGTACTATTTTGTTATATAAATTTGGCATCTAAAGCCTGATTAATTCATTGGGATGAGACCATTCACTTTCTATTTTGGATTGATCAAGAATTGAGACGTTTCACTTTAGAGTTCAGAATGACTTGTTGGGTAATCTATACAAAGTTCATGGTTCATAAATTTTCTTCTTCGCCAACAAGTGAAAGCATCAACAAACACAAACCTAAATGAAAAAAGGGAGTTTTTTTTTTTTTTTTTTGTGGGGTGTAATGGAATATTAAAATTTTGATATGAACAATTAAATTAAAAAACATAAATTGTTAAAAGATGAAGACAGAACTACCAAAAACATGAAATATTCCTTTCTCAAAAGAAAAATAAATAAATAAAATGGGATAGTGCTCAAACACATTTATAATGACACCAAACAGAACTCACAACTGAGTTGAGTAAATTAGAATCTCACTGCTGGCAAAAAAAAAAAAAAAATCTCATTGTAACCATAGATCCTCCTCCTTCTGGCCCTTCGGTTGTCACAAAGTTTTAATCCAGTAATCCTAAATTGCTGCGATTTCTGATCATACAACGCCAACTTCCCGGAAGAAGTTGAAAAATGAACACCACCATTTGTTGTAAACCCCAATAGGAATGCAATTGTTCCCTCTGCTGGAACAGGAATCGTGCGAATCATTTTCCAGAACCCATGTGTCATCGTAGAAACGACACCCATGATCCCATTCTTGTTTATGATGGAACAAAGAAAGTGATTTCTCCAACATCCTAATGGAAATTGAATATGCCACCGTGAGCAATCTATCGGGAAGCATAATTCTTTGGAAAACCTCATTCTCCGTATCACAAGAAATGTTGCATCTGCAGAATCGTATAGCCGTGCGGCTATGAACTTTTTCTAATTTTTTTAAAAATAAATAGTATTACCGCACGGCTATACTCGATTTTTCCTATTTTTTTTTAAAAAAGAAATAGAATGGCCACGCGGATATACGTGGTTTTCCCAATTTTTTCAAAATTTATAGCCTGTACTCCCTTTTTCTAATTTTTTTATTTATAAAAAGTATATCCGGCGTTGTTGGCTCTTTTTAGGAGTTTCACTAAAACACCCAAAATGGGGCTGAAATTATAAAAAAACCCAACACCCAAAACACTTTGTAAACACACCCAAAAACCATCATTACACACACTCAAAACCCATTTATAAACACACCAAAAAAATATACAATTGTTGATTTTGGGTGTGTTTCTATGTTTAAATAGTGCTTGGGTTTTTTTTATAAATACATGTCTAGGATTGGGTTTATTTATAAATTTGTATTTTTTTTATCTAATAAATTGTATAGCCGGGCGGACATACTGGTTTTTAATCTTTTTTAAAGAAATAGTATAGCCGTCCGGCTATCCAAAGGTTTTAGCCTTTTTAAAATAAAAATTGCTGTAGACGCGCGGCTATATTTGGTTCAATTTTTTAAAAAGAAATAGTATACAGCGCATCTATACTCGGTTTTTAGAATTTTTTTAAAAATAGTATAGCCGCTCGGCTATACGCGGTTTATCTAATTTTTGAAAAGATATAGTACAGCCGTGCGGCTATACTAAGTTTTTTCCCTTTTTTTAATAAAAGAATTAGTAGACTCGTGCGGCTTTCCCTAATATCTTTTAAAAAAATTCAAAAAACCGAGTATAGCCGATCGGCTATACTATTTCTTTTAAAAACAAATTCGAAAAACCAAGTTGTGCTGCGCGGCTATACTATTTAATAAAAAAAATTATGAAAAATGGACCCTCCTAGTTGCATTTGTTTATATACTTTACATATATTAATTTGGTATAGCCGCATGGCTATACAAATAAAATACGTATATGTTTTATTTGTTAAAATTTTGACATAAAAAAAACATGTGAAAAAAGGACCCTCCTAGTTGCATTAGTTTATACTTTATAGATATTTATAGGGTATAGCGGCGCAGGTACATGAATAAAATACGTACTTGTTTTGTTCGGCAAAATATTGGTAAATTACAACTTAGAAGTTCGGTCACTTTATAATATGTGACAATTATGTGGATAATACGTGAATTTCATGTGTATTATTGAAAATTTTGTAGAAAATATGTGTATTAAACATGAAAATTATGTATGTACAGATTCAATACGAGTATTGTACGTTTGCTATTTTTAAAAACGTGAATTTTATCGATTCTTTAACACGTGTACAAAACACGGATTTATTATTGATATAGATACGTATGTGTATAATACAATATTAAATGGGAAATTGCTAAATTCTTTATAGGGGTAATAACTTTGGAAAAGTAAAAAATCAAAAGAGGACAATAAGGACTCGGATAATGGCCTAATAGTAATAGATAATGTTCTAAACTACTCTTATTGATAAACAAAAATCGGAGAAAAAATATAAAAGAAAAAGAGGATCATAGTATATATATATATATAAAGAGTATAGCAACTCGACTATACTATTTATTAATTATTATTATTTTTTTTTAAAGAGCCGAGTAAAGCGGTGCCGCTATACTATTCTTTAAAAAAAATTTGGTAAAGCCAAATATAACCATTCGGCTATCCTATTTCTTTTTGAAAAATTAGGGGGAAAACCGGGCATAGCCGTTCGGCTATACTATTTCTTTTAGAACAAATAGCGAAAGAGGCTCAGTCTTTGAAAGAAGGTCTGGATAGGTATAATTTGAGGAATCAGAAGAGGGCCCAAGAAGCAGAGAGAGGGCAGAGTTGCTTGGAAGAGCTGTACGCAACTCCCAACCCTTTTACTTTTTGTTCACTACCTCATTCTGATGTATGCCTTTGTCTTATGATGTAGAATGGGGAGGGTGCTCATGTTTTGAGAATCTTTGATGATGAGGCACCAGCAAGGGCGTCATTCGTAGTTCTTATCGCATGCTTGAAGAAGCAGTGCTACTGGAGAAAGTATTCTCGAAATATGCAGAACAAAGGGATTGGCTGAAGCTTACAGTTACCAACTATCATAAATACCCTGCAACTAAGTTCTACTTGAAACACAGTCTGATATGATTCATACTGAATGATTTGAAAACTAGCTGACTAAGTGTGATAATCTCACCACCCTACTTTGATATACCACTTCCCTAGTTATAGGATTAAATATATGATGAATTGTAACCAAGAGACCTCAGGTGGCTTAACTCCCTGACCTTGAGCACTTTGATACATTGTATATGGTTGTCTGGTTGAAGATGAAGTTGAAAGATGTTGTAGAACAATCAGTATAAACCCAAAATAACAGAATAATAAAAAACCAACAAATATATTTTATATAAATATAATTGAATCAATACAACAGTAATATAGATTGTAGAATACTGACTTGAATTGTAGATAGAGTCATGCAGATTTGCAGTGTCTTTTAGATAGTATTTCTCCTCTACCCTTGTGCTTGTAGTTCGATAGGAGTCTGTCCACCAGGATTAAACTATCTTAAATCTAAGCCTAAGCACAGTGACTCTGATTTCTAGCGAACAGTGGTATGAATTCTCTCAGGAAGTGTTAAAATGTGAGAATGATAATGCAGTTCAAAAGGTGTTCTTCTGGTTTGATCGTATTGTCAATATACAGAGGTCTGACACCTCTTCATCCAACAGTTATGTTAACTGTTTAATTAATTTGAATTTCAGATTTTGGTTTTATCTGAAAAAAAGGAATTTTCAATTAATAAAAATAAATTATTAATTAAATCAACAGAGCCCTAAAGGCCCAAGGCCCATCTTTTGACAATTAATTATATATGTATATTTATTACACAAATATACATATAATCCAAGCTCAAACCATTTTGAGGCCCAAGTTTGCCTCCACTAGGCCCATGCTCTATTTAGTATTTCTAATGTGTTGGTGCTTATAAACCATGGAAGGAAATTACTCTCTTCCAATGTGGGACTAAATGCAAGTGTCTTTTCCTATACAAACTCTAACAAAAGATACATCTTACGTTTCAATTGCCAAAATGATGTTCTTTGAATTTGATAAATTTTATCTCTGTATATGGTTGTCAAATTCAAATGGACCCTTCATTTTTATTTATTATTTTGGTAATAGTCTGTCTAACCATATTTTCACTTCGTTAGATGAGGTCCTAACTCGAAAAGCATGGCAGCTATTAGATTGGATTTCTTTTATGAGAACGTTTTTGCTCACCACTTTAACCAAGGTGTACTCTCACTCCATGGGCATAACCACGGTTAAGCTCATCATGGACACATGTCAAATACTGAGTATACCTTGAGTTACAGTGATGAGTAAAAATATTGATTTCTTTTATATATATTAATTCTGCTCGGACTCCCATACATTTGATAATCCACAATGGAAATTCAAAACTAATATAAACAGACACCATTATGAAGACAGTTCAAATCCAAAGAATTTTGCATTTATCATGAATTTAAATTCTCAATAATGAATCATTTTTCTGAATGAAAAATTTCACTGTACATTACAGAGTACGAACAAGCATCCGAGAGATCATGTATTAATAATTGATCCCTACATAAATGAACAAAACTAATCTGAATAACTGACTGGCTGTCAAAAATTTTGATACAGGATTGCTACAATTGTTCATTGATGCCTTCACGGCCACCATAGCAATGGCTCATGCAAACTGAAGGAAATGTTCTTGTCTAAAATATTCACGGAACTAGATGGAGTAAAGTAACTCATGAAGACTCCACTTTGACGGAGGGAGGATCCATCCACTTCCAAACAGAAAGGAGACCAGTTGCATCCCCACTGAAGAATAGTCCTCCAGGTCCTACCTCGACCGTCCGAACATCTTGTTTTGCAAATAATCTGCCTCTTTCAGTGAATGATGGCAGTTCATATATGCGGACAGAATTATCATTGCAAGAAGAAAGCAAGATTGGCTTGCTTTCTGCATCTGTCATTCCGGCAAGATCAAGAACACCCTGCTCTTCGTTGTGAGTGTAGATCACTTCCAAACAGCCTCCTTCAGTGGCAGCCCACACCTTTATCGTGTCGTCCAGTGAGCATGAGAGCAAGAACTGATCCCAGCAAAGAAGAGACATCACCGCACCAGAATGCCCATTTAGTGTCAGAACACCCTGCAAAGTATAAAGGTCCCACACCTGAAACAAAAAGAACATTACAGTAAATTACACGAGGAATTTGAATACAGAAGCACTCCATAATCAGATTATTGGAATAAATCATTTTGCTCCCTCTCCTGTATATAGAGGAGAGGACATATAGTAGAAACTGACAAAACTTGTTTGTAGATGCCACAAACTTACCTTAATTGTATGGTCCACAGAACCCGAGTAAAGCCTGTTGCGCCCAACAGTTAAACATACCACAGCACCAGTGTGGCCCTTCAGAGTTGCAGCAGTATAAAATGGCGGATTAGTTTCAGTGCTACCTTTCCACACACATATATCACCATTCTGCAATATTAAAAGAAACAGATAAATCAATTGAAAACGGTGCACTATGAATAAAAGGAGGAGCATATATCCTAAAATCCCAGCTACGCAATAATTAGGAAAGCTGCAGAATTGTTGGGCTCTTTACCTGTGTCCCGGCGAAAAGCATTTCATTACCAACCACCATAGCATGCACTTGGCCAACAGGTCCATCCAGGTTGAATTCAGAATTTGTCTCAGTATTCCAAACCTGCAACATCAAGCAAAATCAGCATACATATTGAAGTTGAACCAACCAAGCTACTAAAAGAAAGTGCTCCAGTTACAACAATGAAATACCTTAACAAGATTTGGTACACCAGCAAAAACCCATGGGCCCTCACTAATTAAAGAACCTGCTTCACCACCAAGATCAATCACACTGCCACATTCACCACTATGGCAGTCCCAAACTCTGGCTGTTCCATCTTTACTGGTTGAATAAAGCTTGTTAGTTCGTTCAGGAAGGGCAATACCAGTGACAGCCTGTTAACATAAATTTCACAATTATTATGATTGTCCAAACTCGGAAATAAAGAGGAACAGAACAAATTAAAAAAGAAAACATACTTCCAAAATTAAAAATACCTTCGTGTGCCCTTGGAGCTTTGCCAACATGGAGAACCCCTCACCACGGAACCAGTTATGCAAATACCGGCATCGATCACCTTTCACACAATTTCCATCTACCCAGAACTTGCAGACACTTTTCGGAGTAGGATTGCTTTTCTGGGCAGCATTGCTTTTCTGAGGAGCATTGCTTTCGTGAGGAGCATTGCTTTTCTGAGTAGCATTGCATGCATTGCCCTTTTCGGTGGCAGTTGCTTCCTTCGTCCAAACAAGAGTCGACTTCTTTGAAATTTGAGGGTTCATGGATGAAGGCGGTGCATCCGCGTGCAGGAAACGACAGAATTCCCTTGTGCACCTTCCAGCAGCCCAAAAGGCGCAAACAGTTTTTGAAGGTCCTCCTGCAGGTCGAGCATACACTGATCTTTCTGGTCTATTGGTGTGCCTCCTCACTACCTTAGTGGCCATTCTCTAAACACAAATTTTGAAACCAATAAGAAATCGCAGAGAGACGGCTTCGAAGATCACCTCCTCAAACAGAATTTCAATATTTGATCGATCTTCAGAAAACCCTAAAAATATACGAAACCCGATAAGCCTTGAAATCCAAATCGACGTACGATCACCCTCTAAGAATCGAGAAACTAGCAAGGGCGGATTCTTCAAATCCTTTAAATCAATTCGAAAACTTTTCAAACTAGCCAGTCGCCGATCCCAAGGCGTATCCTAAACAACAATAAAAATAACCCTAAAATCGAAACCCTAGATATCCAGTTTGAGCGAGCATCAAACCCATAACCAAAAACCATTATCCTCAAGATATACGCGTTCCGCGAAAAAAATAGCCTCTTGGGTATCAATTAACGGTCGAAAACGAACAAAACTCTAGAAGGAACAATGCGATTGCAGAGACGCGTGAAGAGAAGAAGCAAACCTGATCGATTCGATTGGGCGAGAGCTTTGAGCTTTGAAGCTATTCGATTATCGTCTGGACTGATTTCGAAGCACAGTCAATCCAAATGGACGAACGATCAATGAGAAAGAAAACGATCACGGAGAAAGAAAGAAAATGCCTTTTGCTTTCGTTGCGATTGAAACCCTAACTGTAAGCGAAACTTTGATCACTCTGGCCTGAAGCTGATCTTCTATGTGTGTATATATAGTCGGCGTAGGCTGGATACTTTCCAACTGGCGCCAGGAATGAAGTACTGCGTTCGTTAGACGCGGTGATCGAAGAACTGATCGTGACCGTCCGATATGAAGCAACTATTCCTGATCGTGACCGTCCGTTAGATCTAATCTATTTTTGTCGTTTTCTCTTTATTTATTTTTAAACCAACCTAGCTTTCGGACCAAAAAAAAACCTAACTAACTTTTTATCAAAAGCAATTTCTTTGTTTGAAATTATGTTACTAAAACATTTTCACCCACGCGTCTGGAAAATCATAAAGAAAAAATATAGTGGATCAGCATGTTTAATGAAATAAAAATATTTAAACTTAAGGACTTTGAAGGCTTATTTGGATCGGGAGAGCTCATATAGAAGCCAACGAAGTCTAATCCTGTGAAAAAAGAGTTTGATTTGCATACAAGTGGTCTCAGATTCAAACCTCTCTGAAACCTCGATAATGTTTGAATACCCCTCCCCTTCCCAACTTTCGAAAAAAAAAACTAAGATATAGAAATTTAGATAACATTACAAGATCCATTATATGTAGACCCACATTGAAAGATACATCTTACGTTTCAATTGCCAAAATGAAGTTCTTTGCATTTCATAGATTTTATCTCTGTATGTTGGTTGTCAAATTCAAATGCACCCTTAATTTTCATTTATTATTTTGATAATAGTCTATGTCTAACCAGATGTTCACTTCGTTAAATGAGGTCTTAAATTTGAATCCCTTGAATTAACAAATCTCGCCCCCTTCATGCAAGTGCCAAGCGTGGCAGCTATCTCATATTGGATTTCTTTTACCTCCTTTAATGAAAATTCTTATTGACCAAAAAAAAAAACAAACAAGAAGATTGGATTTCTTTTACGAAAACAGCCTACAATCTTAGATTGTGTTTGAATCCCTCGAATGACATAGAGTGGAAGGGGTAAGTAAATTCAAAATTTATGAAAACATACACCATTTTGAAGACAATGTTCAAGACCAAAGAATTGCATTTATAATGAATTTAAATTCTCAATAATGAATCATTTTTCAGATTGAAAATTTTCACTGTACATTAATAGTGTAAGAACAAACATCACAGAGGGATCATGTATTAAAAATTGATCCCACAGAAATGAACACAACTAATTTGAATGCAGGATTACTACATTTGTTCATTGATGCTTCACGGCCACCATGGCACGGCTATACTGTTTCTTTTTTGAAAAATTAAAAACTAGTATAGCCGATCGGCTATACTATTTCATTTTTAGAAAATTAGCAAACAACCGAGTATAGCCGAACGGCTAACATATTTCAGTGTGAACAAGCATAAGTTTATTAAGCTAAGATCCAAGTTGTTCCAGAAAAATGTAGGGTTATTGTTAGAGTAGCAAATTGCTTCACATGGAGAGGAGACACAACAATTTTCACAGACGAGGAGCTAGAGATGACGGCTAGATTTGTATTGAAAACAATGAAAAAAACTGACCTTTCCGTTGCGTCTTGCATTAGTGTAAGGAACGCTGCCTATGGACAAGAATGATTTTCCAAAATCCTATCCTCTTACTGTGATGTCTCAGATGTGTTTCAGCTATTCTCCGGCGAGGAATTCAAGTTTCCTCTCATAGTTGAAAACCCCAGGCATGAGGAAGGAATTAGATTGATATTATGATATCAAAAGGCACACATTGCCGACCCCATTAATGTGGTATACGCAGCCATAATAATTTCCCATGATAACTAGCAAAGCCAAGAGTTCACTCTTTGTCTGCTCAAAGTCCACTGCCGAATTTCGTCTGCCAAGTGTAGCGTTCTGAATGTGCCAAATGGAAGCAACCGATTGGTCCAACCAATCCATGACATGGACATTAACAAAAAAATGTCACAACCTAGCTAGCTTGCAAAACAAAGTGTGAATCTAAAGCTGAATATGTAAACAGGAACAAGGAAAACACATAATAACACCCAGATCAAAATTGAATATGTAAAAAGAACAAGAAGTAATTATTAAGCCAAGCCAAGTCTCATCACCAAATCCATTCCAAAGGCAATTGGCAATAAAAAAAAGGAAATTGAGAAAAGTGAAACGACTGGTAAAGGTCACAGAGTGAAAGGAGGACATTGAAGATTAAGGGACACTCTGTTTCTGTCGTCTACGTTAGCCTAATCGCTTTTCAAGTAAGTCAATGGAGTTATGGGTAGGCTGTCTTTTCATTCATTGAATTCTGCAATTCATCATAACAAGCTTGGCTTTCGATGAGACACCAGCAAACGCTAGTTTGTTTCTTGACCACTTCAAGTCGTCGATATCCATGGCTCTTGTGAGAGCAGCCGATCCACAAACCTCCTCTGTTTCCAGTACTTCTGGATATTATCGTTATCACGTGTTCCTGAGTTTCAGAGGCCAAGACACTCGCAAGACTTTCACTGACCACCTCTACACGGCCCTTGTCAACGCCGGATTTCGCACTTTCCGAGACTACGATGAAGTCGAGAGAGGAGAAGGTATCAAGCCCGAACTGCAGAAAGCAATCAAACACTCACGAACTTCTGTCATTGTGTTCTCGAAAGACTACGCGTCATCCAGATGGTGCCTTGACGAGCTGGTGATGATCCTTGAACGCAAGAGGAAGACCTCAGATGACCATGTCGTTTTGCCTGTCTTCTACGATGTGTATCCATCCCATGTAAAGAAGCAGACAGGAAGTCTTGCAAAGGCATTTGCTAGACACCAAAAAACTCAACCACTGCCGAAGGTGAAGGCATGGAGAGAGGCACTTGCAGAGGTTGCAGATCTGGCAGGGATGGTCTTGCAAAATCAAGCTCATGGGTAATTTCATTCCTACTACCAACTGAATTAGTTTCTTTATTTGGTTCAAAATTTTGATAGATTCTGTCCTTTCAAATAAAATAAAATAAAAATTATTGATAAAAACACATTCACAAAAACACTCAAGACACCCTCAGCAATCCAGATTCTTCTAAAGGCATCCGGGACTGAGATGCAAAGACAGAGAAAGACCTATTATCCAGCTGTTATTGCAAACATAGTTTTAAGTTCTATCTAACTCTTTCAGCACTCATCTGTCATATATTTGTACCTTCTAACTTTCTGAACTTATTTCCATGGTATTTTATAACTTAAGTATATGAAATCATGCATGCATGTTTGAATTCTCTTTCATTTTTATTGCAATTTTTTAGGTACGAGTCGAAGTTCATCAAGAAAATAGTTAAAGTGATTGGAGACAAACTAAGTCGCACACCATTGAGTGTTGCTCCCAATTTGGTTGGAATGTATTCTCGAGTCGAAAGAATTAATTTCTGGTTACAACGGAGGTCAACTGATGTTGGCATACTTGTAATCTATGGGATGAGTGGAATAGGGAAAACAACCATCGCAAAGACTGTTTACAATTCGAACTTTAGAATATTTGAAGGAAGCAGCTTCCTTGAAAATATCAAAGAAGTTTCAGATCAACCCAATGGCTTAGTTCAAATACAAACACAACTTCTTTCTGATATTTTGAATGGGAGAAAAATGAAAATAAGCAATGTTAGTGAGGGATTAATTAAGATTGAAGATGCAATAAGCTCTAAAAGGGTTCTTCTTGTTCTCGATGATGTGGATCATCTGGACCAATTAGATGCAGTACTTCAAGTGAAAGATCGATTTTATCCAGGTAGTAAAATCATCATAACAACTAGGCGTGCAAGATTGTTAAAGGCTCATCAAATTACTGAGGTGTATGCAGTTGGAACTTTGACTCAAAAAGAATCATTGGAGCTCTTCAGTTGGCACGCTTTTGGCCAAGACCATCCTGTTGAAGATTACATAGAATATTCAGAGAAGCTAGTCGATCATTGCGGAGGACTTCCATTAGCTCTCAAAGTTTTAGGTTCTTCTTTGTTGGGGGAAAGTGTATGTCTATGGAAAAGTGCATTGGAGAAGTTAGAAGTTATTCCAAATGGTGAAATAATAAATAAACTAAGAGTAAGCTATGACTCTTTGCAAGATGACCATGACCAAAAATTATTCCTCCACATTGCTTGTTTCTTTATCGGAATGGACAAAGATTACATTGCTAAAATACTAGATGGATGTGATTTCTATACAATTGTTGGCATTCAAAATCTCATCGATAGATGTTTGGTGATTATTGATGGATGGGACAAGGTGCGGATGCACGACCTGATTCGTGGAATGGGAAGAGAAATTGTTCGCCTAGAATCAAAGGAGCCCTGGAAGCGTAGTAGAGTATGGCATCATAAGGACTCTTTCAAAATATTGAAGGAAAAGAATGTAAGAAATATGCGTTATTTTGTACACATTTTTGTTTTTCCTCTTCTAAAAACTTTCCAAATGTTTTTTCCTTTTCTTTTGTAGGGTACGGAAACAATTGAAGGTCTTGTCCTGGACATGCACATGTGCCCTACTATAAACTCAAATGAGAAAGTCTTGGAAACCAATGCATTTTCACGGATGCAGGAACTAAAACTACTCCATCTTAGTCATGTAAAACTCCGCGGATGTTACGCAAAATTTTGTAGTGGACTAAGATGGTTGTGTTGGCTTGAATTTCCTTTAGATTCTATACCCGTCGATTTTCCGTTGGGAAGCATTATTGTTCTTGAAATGCAATACAGCGGTCTGAGACAAGTATTCAAGGGAACAAAAGTATGTCACTCTCTACCCTTTTCAATTTCTTTTTCATTTTCATTAGGCTTTTAGTTTGATAAGAAATTATATATTTGTAAAAATTAACTCCCCACATTGTTTTCTTCTGTACATTTTTTCCTCTACAGTATCTTCCGTCCTTGAAGACCCTTGATCTCAGCCATTCTCATTCCCTTACAGAAACCATTGAATTCTCATATTGCCCAAATCTAGAGAAATTGGTTCTAGTAGACTGCACGAGCCTGATTTATGTCCATGGATCCATTGGAAACCTAGAGAGACTTATTTACTTGAATATGAAAGATTGCAAAAAGATTAGGTTGCTTCCCAAGAACATTTGTATGCTAAAATCACTTAAAACATTTATTATATCTGGTTGCTCAAATCTAAAGGAGTTATCAATTGAGATGTTGAGGAACATGGACTCGTTAAAAGTGCTTGAGACAGATGGAATTCCGATAAGTGAATTATGGCTAGAAAGAAGTTTGAGTATCTTGTGTTCTTTACCATGCTCTTTAGTAGAATTAAGTCTTTGGGGGTGCAATCTTTCGGATGATGCCTTTCCTATGGATTTTAGTAATATGTCGTCATTGCAAAGATTAAATCTAGGGAATAATCCAATTTGTAGCCTACCAAATTGTATCAAAGGATTAGCGAGGCTCGATAAACTCTCTTTTTCCATGTGTACGAGTCTCAAATCACTTCTGGGGTTACCAAAAGTAAAGAACTTGGATATTGTAGATTGCATTTCATTGGAGAAAATGACATTTCAATCCCGTCACTTAAAGTCAACCACATTATTTAGTCGCAACAACATAGTTGAGTGGCATCACAAGTACAAGTTACTAGCCATTGAATGTATAGATGTAGAAAGTACCAACGTCTTTGGATTGTGCAACTTGTTGGAATCAATGGCACCCATTTTACAAAAGGATGATCCAATTCCCGTCCAGGTGTGCGCTCTCTCTCTCTCTCTCTCTCTCTCTCATATGATCACAGGAAAGAGTTGACTAATATTGTCAGTTCTATTGCATATATATAGGGACTGTACGAATGTGGTATATTCAGCACATTTTTTGGTGGGAATGAGGTTCCAGGCCAATTCAGCCATAAAAGCAGAGGGTCCTCAATATCTTTTACTGTGCCATTACTCGATAATCACAGAACTCGAGGCTTGATTGTTTTTGTTGTCTATTCGAATGCTGGCTATGATTCTCCTATTATCCAACACAATTGTTTGCCACATGTAAGAGTCAAAAATAAGAGCAAGGGTCTGAGGGGGGCGTATTGCCCACAACACTACGGTATTCCAGGTGAAGGAGAAGACATGATATGGTTAAGCCACTGGAATTTGTCTGATCAGTTAGAAGGTGGCGATGAAGTGGTTGTTTCTGTAATTATGAAATCTGGGCTTCTGGTTAAGGAGTTGGGCATCCGACTTGTGCAGGTGCAAGAGAATCATAATATGAGGAGAATTTCTACAGATTCTTCTTATGATCCAGTATCGTTCAATACGATCCTTGGGGACTCTGATGAAGAAGGTAAGGCAGGTGTAATGTTTTATTGACGCGTTTCATTATTTTACTCCAACTATTTCCAAATATAAAATAAAATAAAGCAAAATAATAAATGAATCTATATTTTGTCATGTATATATGTTTTCCAGAGGAGGTTTTCTCTCGTTTTGTATGTTTACCAGACGAAGAAGAAGAGCAACAGGATGATATCACAGTTACAACCACCACAGGCAGCAATAACTCCGGCGTCCTCCGTGGCTGTAAGGTGCTCGTCACCGCAGCTTGCTTCTTTCTCACCCTTTCTCTAATCACTCGGTCTTCTCTCTCAGGCAGAAAGAAGGGGCCGTCCACAAGCCCTGGATGAATTTTTTGTACATCTCAACAGCAGACTATTTGTTTTTGCATACATCCAATGTCATTTCGTAGCATCAAATGCATCTTCTTCGGAGATATTTTTATCGACCCCATTTGTTCAGTTTTAACATATCATTGGGCTGGAAAACTGTAGTGGCCCAACCCAGATTGTGAGATTAGCATCTGCATCTGCTCTGTTGATATATTTTGTGACTTTTTTTTTTCTTTTTTTTTTTTTCTTTCAGACCTTATTTTCTTCCGTAAGCGTTGGTTACTTCGCCCTCTCCTTCATCTTTCCCTGTCTTCTAACTGTTTCTCACTTTTTTATTTTATACAAATGTTTTCTTTACGGGATCTTTCAATAGCAACCTAACAATTCTTCTTCTTGTTTCTGAGATCTATTTTCTCTGCAAAGTCAATTCTCTCATTTGGCTAATTCTTTCTTTGAAGTCTCCTAATTAATTTCAGTTTTTAATTGTCCAAAATTGACATAAATAGGATGGGTGAAGTTCTAGGCTTCTTTCTTTTTCTTGGTTCATAATTTATCCCAGTAATTTTGTTCAATGACAGCTTTTGTTTTTTTTTTTGGGTCAATTTTATTCAGTGGTTTTTTTTTTGGGTTGTTGTTGTTTTTGCTAAGAGAGGGAAAAAAATGGTATAAAACTTTCTTCAATTTTGGTTTAGGGAAAGTAAAGAAAAAACAAAATACCTGAAAGAGCTTTGCAACAGAGTTTTTATTCGAAAGGCATTTGATGTAAACTTAGAACTATAACAGAAGGGAAAATGAAGGAGATATAATCTGTAAACGGGTCTAAGTTGGGTATTTTAAATTGTGAAAGGTTTTAGCACGTTAAATCTAACTTAACATAATATCATCTAGTAAGAGCATCTCCAGTAGGGAGTTGTATAATAAGATGTATGTTAAATATATACCATTTGTGATCGGAATCACCTTCAATGGGCAGGTGTAAATGATTGTAAATTTGCATCACAACCGTGATATGCAAATTTAGATAAACATGTGCATCCTTTTTTACATCTCCTACAGGCGAGGCCTACATGAGAAAATGTGAGAAAATGTGGACAAATGTGAGCAAAAAGGCTTAAAGTAAACCTACTTGCCCAAGACGCAGCTAGAGTAGTTGCTAGACAAAACTTCATACTTAATTTGTAGCCGCATAAAATAAAATAATTCATTATTGCTGATTATGCTTCTACAGTGAAACTCATAATTAATCAATTAATTAATAAGTAATATATATATATATATAGTGTCTTGTTCTTCTGATAATTTTTCTGTGGATGAAATCATATTTTCTCCAAATTTAAATATTTTTAGGTCTATTTGTTTGAAAAAATAAAATAAACTTAACAGACACAAAATTAATTTTATAAAGTTAACACTAAATAAAAATTTAACAGAAAAACGAATTAAGACAAAACAAATCAATTATACATCTTTAGATTTACATGTTCCTTATTGGAGCAAAAACCACATTTACAACCCCCGAAGGTGTAAGGGGATGTAAAAGTGACTTTACACACCCGAAAATACACCCCTCACTGTTTAAAATTCTTGCTTTGAAATATTTACGGTTGTGCCACTACACTTCCATTGACCGTAACTTCTCCCTTAAAATTCCGATTTGGGCCCACTACGTGTCAACGAACTCATATCGACGAGCTCTACACTATGGTGTCACTCAAATCCCAAAAATCGTTTCGCATCAAAAAATGACTATCGTGATCTTACTCCGAGGATAAAATTGTAATTTCACAATTAAATATATTAAATATATGGTTAAAATTGGGTCGGGGTGTCACAGAGTAAAGCCACACTGCTATGCTATTCTTTAAATTTTTTTGGTAAAATGGAGTATAGAGATGCATAATCATTTCCCATGATAACTAGCAAAGCCAAGACATTGTTCATTCTTTGTCTGCTAAAAGTCCACTGCCTAATTCCGTTGGCCAAATGTAGCGTTTCAAATGCGCCAAATGGAAGCAACCGATTGGTCCAACCAATCCATGACATGGACATTAACAAAAAATGTCACAACCTAGCTAGCTTGCAAAGCAAAGTGTGAATCTAAAGCCTTTTGTGGTTGTGGAGGTTCCTGGCTTATAAGCCAATAGCTGTTTGTTTAGCGGTCTCATGTATCATTGTTTCTTGATTATCTATTGTAGGTTGGAGGTAGATCTTGCTCATCAATGTACTCTGCTGGCCGTGGTGTGGGTGGAAGCAGTTATATGGGTTCAGGCGGTTCTGGCTCGTACTACTGAGGTAATTGTGTTATTCATGTTTTATTAAGTCAGTGATGCATGCTTGAGTATGAGCCCAAGGTGCCCAAAGCATTACTATTTTTTCCTCTAGAGATTTATGTTTTTCGAAGGCACGGCTTCTCTTCTTTTGCACTAAAAGGTCACGGGTGAAAACAGAGCAATATGGTTACAAGTGAATTTGTCTACGGAACAGATCTGACATGAGCAAGAGGACTGTAGGATGTGGACTGTATGAAGCTTTTACATTATGATGCCTACAGTTATGGACAGAGAGAATTTCCCTAAGAGCCTATGTATGTGATGAGAATCTTTCATTGTATATAATAGGGTGGTGGTTGTGGTTCAAGCCATCTTGGCTATCCACAGATTGGATGCTATGTCAGGCTGTAGTTATTTCGCTGCAAGGATACTCAAGCTAATTTATCTCCTATAAGAACTTCACCTGATGGAAAGCTTGGAGTCATGCTGCATCCTTTGTTCTTATGAATAGTAGATTATAACAAGAGAAGGAGCAAAGCATTGACAAACACACACCTAAATAAAAAACGATAAGCCCATTTCTCGCTCCAGAACACGCTAAATATTATTGTCACAGGGGGAACTGCACTGATTATTCTCCAAGAATCCAACCTAAGGCTGTAAACCTCGACACAGACGCCATCCAAAAACCTTCCAATTCTCACAACTTTGTAGTCATTTCCACCAACATCGAGGCCAAACCCAAGAGAGACGGTAGCGACGCTGCGGTAACGATACTTGCCACAAATGAGACCTTTGGGTAGTCTCTTGAACTTCCTGATTGATGGATTCCATAAATATGTACTCTCCATAGTAGTATCAGATATACAAAGCAATCCATTGCAGGAACCATAAACGTAGAAAGAGGAACCACTCTTATGCCTAGGAAGATCCAAGTCCAAACACTTAGCATATGTTTCGGGACAAAAGACTGACAAGCAATCTGGATTGCCAGAGTGCATAAGTAAATAATCACAACCACTTTTCATGGCTGTCCTTTCGAGATGGGCGCTTATGAAACTTGGGCTGCTAATTAAAGCATGCCAAGACTTGCAAACACATCTGAACTTCAACAGAGATTTTACAGGCAATTTTGCAATGATGTCTAACAAGATTTCATGGGGTATGTCTTTGGGGCTAACCATGTTAAAAACTAAAATACATATACAGAATTCAACTGACAAGACCAGGAAACTACAAGCTGCTGTCCAGCAACCCAAACAGTCCCAAAATAGAGAGAATAGAAGGACAAAGCAATATAATTGAAGTTGGAACGACGATAATTGAGTTCTAGGGCAAAAATCCCAAAGAAACTGAGTCTCTTTATAGCCTTTTTACACTAGAGTACATCAGCTTATTAAGAAGACCTAATTGACAAAGGAAATTAAATACCATTACAGGAAATTAAACCGAATCCTAATTGGAATAAGAGAAGTAATATAAAAAAAAGCTAATAATTTAAAATAACTAGAATCCTAGTCCAACTGACCAACGGGCTCATGTACTCTTGGGAAGCCCTGTCTAGTGACTTGTTGGGTAATCTATATGAAGTTCATGGCTCATAAATTTTCTTATTCGCCATGTAAGTGGCAAAAGGCCAACAAACACAAACCTAAATGAAAAAAAGGAGTTTTTGTTTTGTTTTTGTTTTTGTTTTTGTTGGTGTAATGGAATATTAAATTTTTTATATGAACAATTAAATAAAAAAATAAATTGTTAAAAGGATGAAGACAGAACTACCAAAAACATGAAATATTCCCTTCTCAAAAGAAAATAAATAAATAAAATGAGATAGTCCTCAAACACATTTATAATGACACCAAACAGAACTCACAAATCAGTTGAGTAAATTAGAATCTCACTGCAGACAACAACAAAAAAAAAAAAAAAAAAAAAAAAGAAGGCTACTTGCTTTTTCTAATTTTGTTTTTAAAAAATAGTATATCCGAGCGGCATTGCTCTGCTCTTTTTTTGTCCTAATAAATAGTATAGCCGGTCGGCCATACTCGTTTATAATTTTTTTTAAAGAAATAGTATAGCCGTTCGGCTATAATAAGGTTTTAGAATTTTTTTTCGAAAATAAATGCTATAGCCGTGCGGCTATATTCGGTTCAATTTTTTTTTAAAAAGAAATAGTATACAGCGATCTATACTCGGTTTTTAGAATTTTTTATATAAAAGAAATAGTATTGCCGGTCGGCTATACTCAGTTTTTTAATTTTTTAAAAGATATAGTACACAATGCGGCTATACTCAGTTTTTCCCATTTGTTAAAAAGAATTAGTATACTATGCGGCTCTACTTGCTTTCCTAATATCTTTTTAAAAAAATTCAAAAAATCGAGTATAGCCGATCGGCTATACTACTTCTTTTAAAAACAAATTAAAAAAACCAAGTAGTGCCGCGCTATACTATTTAATAAAAAAAAAAATTATGAAAAAGGGACCCTCCTAGGTGCATTAGTTTATACTCTATAGATATTTATTTGATATAGCCGTGAGGGTATACGAATAAAATCTATACATATTTTATTCGGCAAAATTTTGGCAAATTACAACTTATAAGTTCGGTCACTATATAATATGTGACAATTATGTGTATAATACATGAATTTCCTATGTATTATTGAAAATTTTCTAAAAAATACATGTTTTAAACCTGAAATATTAGGTACATACAGGTTCAATACGAGTATTGTACTTTTGCTTTTTTGAAAAACGTGAATTTTACGGATTCTTTAACACGTGTACAAAACACGGATTTATTATTGATATAGATTCTTTAACACGTACATGTATAATACAATATTAAACGGGAAATTGCTAAATTCTTTATAAGAGTAATAACTCTGGAAAAGTAAAAAATCAAAAAAGGACAATAGAGACTCGGATAATGGCCTAATAGTAATAGATAATGTTCTAAACTACTCTTATTGATAAACAAAAATCGGAGAAAAAATATAAAAGAAAAAGAGGATCATAGTATGTATATAAAGAGTATAGCAGCTCGACTATACTATTTATTTATTAAAAAAAAAATTTAAAAAGAGCTATGCGGCTATCCTATTTCTTTTTGAAAAATTAGGGGGAAAACCGGGCATAGCCGTGCGGCTATAGTATTTCTTTTAGAACAAATAGCAGAAGAGGCTCAGTCTTTGAAAGAAGGTCTAGATAAGTATAATTTGAGGAATCAGAAGAGGGCCCAAGAAGCCAGAGAGAGGGCAGAGTTGCTTGGAAGAGCTGTACGCAACTCCCAACCCTTTTACTTTTTGTTTACTACCTCATTCTGATGTATGCCTTTGTTTAATATGCCTTTGTCTTATGATATAGAATGGGGAGGGTGCTCATGTTTTGAGAATCTTTGAACTTTGATGATGAGGCACAAGCAAGGGCGTCAGTTGGTAGTTCTTCTCGCATGCTTGAAGAAGCCAGTGCTACTGGAGAAAGTATTCTTAGGAAATATGCAGAACGATACATCTTACATTTCAATTGCCAAGAGAATTGTATATGGTTGTCTGGTTGAAGATGAAGTTGAAAGATACATCTTACGTTTCAATTGCCAAAATGATGTTCTTTGAATTTGATAAATTTTATCTGTGTATATGGTTGTCAAATTCAAATGGACCCTTCATTTTTATTTATTATTTTGGTAATAGTCTGTCTAACCATTTTTTCACTTCGTTAGATGGGTCCTAACTCGAAAAGCATGGCAGCTATTAGATTGAATTTCTTTTATGGGAACATTTTTGCTCACCACTTTAACCAAGGTGTAATCTCACTCCATGGGCATAACCACGGTTAAGCTCATCATGGACACATGTCAAATACTGAGTATACCCTGAGTTATAGTGATGAGCAAAAATATTGATTTCTTTTATATATATTAATTCTGCTCGGACTCTCATACATTTGATAATCCACAATGTAAATTCAAAACTAATATAAACAGACACCATTATGAAGACAGTTCAAATCCAAAGAATTTTGCATTTATCATGAATTTAAATTCTCAATAATGAATCATTTTTCTGAATGAAAAATTTCACTGTACATTACAGTGTACGAACAAGCATCCTAGAGATCATGTATTAATAATTGATCCCTACATAAATGAACAAAACAAATCTGAATAACTGACTGGCTGTCAAAAATTTAGATACAGGATTGCTACAATTGTTCATTGATGCCATCACGGCCACCATAGCAATGGCTCATGCAAACTGAAGGAAATGTTCTTGTCTAAAATATTCACGGAACTAGATGGAGTAAAGTAACTCATGAAGACTCCACTTTGACCGCAGGAGGATCCATCCACTTCCAAACAGAAAGGAGACCAGTTGCATCCCCACTGAAGAATAGTCCTCCAGGTCCTACCTCGACCGTCCGAACTTCTTGTTTTGCAAATAATCTGCCTCTTTCAGTGAATGATGGCAGTTCATATATGCGGACAGAATTATCATTGCAAGAAGAAAGCAAGATTGGCTTGCTTTCTGCATCTGTCATTCCGGCAAGATCAAGAACACCCTGCTCTTCGTTGTGAGTGTAGGTCACTTCCAAACCACCTCCTTCAGTGGCAGCCCACACCTTTATCGTGTTGTCCAGTGAGCATGAGAGCAAGAACTGATCCCAGCAAAGAAGAGACATCACCGCACCAGAATGCCCATTTAGTGTCAGAACACCCTGCAAAGTATAAAGGTCCCACACCTGAAACAAAAAGAACATTACAGTAAATTACAAGAGGAATTTGAATACAGAAGCACTCCATAATCAGATTATTGGAATAAATCATTTTGCTCCCTCTCTTGTAAATAGAGGAGAGGACATATAGTAGAAACTGACAAGACTTGTTTGTAGATGCCACAAACTTACCTTAATTGTATGGTCCACAGAACCCGAGTAAAGCCTGTTGCGCCCAACAGTTAAACATACCACAGCACCAGTGTGGCCCTTCAGAGTTGCAGCAGGATAAAATGGCGGATTAGTTTCAATGCTACCTTTCCACACACATATATCACCATTCTGCAATATTAAAAGAAAGAGATAAATCAATTGAAAATGGTGCACTATGAATACAAGGAGGAACATATATCCTAAAATCCCAGCTACGCAATAATTAGGAAAGCTGCAGAATTGTCAGGCTCTTTACCTGTGTCCCGGCGAAAAGCATTTCATTACCAACCACCATAGCATGCATTTGGCCAACAGGTCCATCCAGGTTGAATTCAGAATTTGTCTCAGTATTCCAAACCTGCAACATCAAGCAAAATCAGCATACATATTGAAGTTGAACCAACCAAGCTACTAAAAGAAAGTGATCCAGTTACAACAATGAAATACCTTAACAAGATTTGGTACACCAGCAAAAACCCATGGGCCCTCACTAATTAAAGAACCTGCTTCACCACCAAGATCAATCACACTGCCACATTCACCAGTATGGCAGTCCCAAACTCTGGCTGTTCCATCTTTACTGGTTGAATAAAGCTTGTTAGTTCGTTCAGGAAGGGCAATACCAGTGACAGCCTGTTAACATAAATTTCACAATTATTATGATTGTCCAAACTCGGAAATAAAGAGGAACAGAACAAATTAAAAAAGAAAACATACTTCCAAAATGAAAAATACCTTCGTGTGCCCTTGGAGCTTTGCCAACATTGAGAACCCCTCACCACGGAACCAGTTATGCAAATACCGGCATCGATCACCTTTCACACAATTTCCATCTACCCAGAACTTGCAGACACTTTTCGGAGTAGGATTGCTTTTCTGGGCAGCATTGCTTTTCTGAGGAGCATTGCTTTCGTGAGGAGCATTGATTTTCTGAGGAGCATTGATTTTCTGAGTAGCATTGCATGCATTGCCCTTTCCGGTGGCAGTTGCTTCCTTCGTCCAAACAAGAGACGACTTCTTTGAAATTTGAGGGTTCATGGATGAAGGCGGTGCATCCGCGTGAAGGAAACGACAGAATTCCCTTGTGCACCTTCCAGCAGCCCAAAAGGCGCAAACAGTTTTTGAAGGTCCTCCTGCGGGTCGAGCATACACTGATCTTTCTGGTCTATTGGTGTGCCTCCTCACTACCTTAGTGGCCATACTATAAACACAAATTTTGAAACCAATAAGAAATCGCAGAGAGACAGCTTCGAAGATCACCCCCTCAAACAGAATTTCAATATTTGATCGATCTTCAGAAAACCCTAAAAATATACGAAACCCAATAAGCCTTGAAATCCAAATCGACGTACGATCACCCTCTAAGAATCGAGAAACTAGCAAGGGTGGATTCTTCAAATCCTTTAAATCAATTCGAAAACTTTTCAAACTAGCCAGTCGCCGATCCCAAGGCGTATCCTAAACAACAATAAAAGTAACCCTAAAATCGAAACCCTAGATATCCAGCTTGAGCGAGCATCAAACCCATAACCAAAAACCATTATCCTCAAGAAATACGCGTTCGGCGAAAAAAATAGCCTCTTGGGTATCAATTAACGGTCGAAAACGAACAAAACCCTAGAAGGAACAATGCGATTGCAGAGACGCGTGAAGAGAAGAAGCAAACCTGATCGATTCGATTGGGCGAGAGCTTTGAGCTTTGAAGCTATTCGATTATCGTCTGGACTGATTTCGACGCACAATCAATCCAAATGGACGAACGATCAAAGAGAGAGAAAACGATCACGGAGAAAGAAAGAAAATGCCTTTTGCTTTCGTTGCGATTGAAACCCTAACTGTAAGCGAAACGTTGATCACTCTGGCCTGAAGCTGATCTTCTATGTGTGTATATATAGTTGGCGTAGGCTGGAGACTTTCCAACTGGCGCCAGGGAAGAAGTATTGCGTTCGTTAGACGCGGTGATAGCAAAACTGATCGTGACCGTCCGATATGAAGCAACTGTTCCTGATCGTGACCGTCCGTTAGATCTAATCTATTTTTGTCGTTTTCTCTTTATTTATTTTTATACCAACCTAGCTTTCGGACGAAAAAAAACCTAACTAACTTTTTATCGAAGGCAATTTCTTTTTTTGAAATTATGTTACTATAGCATTTTCACCCATGCCTCTAGAAGATCATAAAGAAAAAATATAGCGGATCAGCATGTTTAATAAAGTAAAAATATTTAAACTTAAGGAGGTAGAAGGCTTATTTGGATCGGGAGAGGTTATATATAAGCCAACGAAGTCTAATCTTGTGAAAAAAGAGTTTGATTTGCATAGAAATTTAGATAACATTACAAAATCCATTATATGTAGACCCACATTGAAAGATACATCTTACGTTTCAATCGCCAAAATTATGTTCTTTGCATTTCATAGATTTTATCTCTGTATGTTGGTTGTCGAATTCAAATGCACCCTTAATTTTCATTTATTATTTTGATAATAGTCTATGTCTAACCAGATGTTCACTTCGTTAAATGAGGCCCTAAATTTGAATCCCTTGAATTAACAAGTCTCGCCCTCTTCATGCGAGTGCCAAGCGTGGCAACTATCTCAGATTGGATTTCTTTTACCTCCTTTAATGAAAGTTCTTATTGACCAAAAATAAAAAAAAGATTGGATTTCTTTTACGAAAACAGCCACCAATCTTAGATTGTGTTCGAATCCCTCAAAATTTATGAAAACAGACACCATTCTGAAGACAATGTTCAAAACCAAAGAATTGCATTTATAATGAATTTAAATTCTCAATAATGTAAGAACAAACATCATAGAGGGATCATGTATTAAAAATTGATCCCACATAAATGAACACAACTAATTTGAATAGCTGACTGGCTTTAGATACAGGATTGCTACATTTGTTCATTGATGCTTCACGGCCACCATAGCCCGGCTATACTGTTTCTTTTTGAAAAATTAAAAACTAGCATAGCCGGGCGGCTATACTATTTCATTTTAGAAAATTAGTGAACAACCGAGTATAGCTGAAAAATTAGGAAAATACCAAGTTTAGCCGCTCGGCTATATTATTTCTTTTAAAAAAATTGGAAAAAGCCCATTATCGCCACGCGGTTATACTATTTCTTTGTAAAAAAACAAAAAAACCAGGTATAGCCGGCCGGCTATACGTTTTTTAAAAAAAAACCGTAGTATAGCCAACCGGCTATACAATAAAAAAATATATGAATAGGGACCCTCCTAGTTGCATTAATTTATACTTTATGGATATTAATTTGGTATAGCCACATACTTTATAGATATTAATTTGGTATAGCCAAACGGCTATACGAATAAAATATGTACGTGTTTTACTTTTTAAAATTTTGGCATAAAAAAAATTAATGAAAAAAGGACCTCCTAGTTGCATTAATTTATATTTTATAGATATTGATTTGATATAGTTACGTGGGTATTCTATTATAAAAAAAAATTAGTAAAAAAACAGAGTATAGCACTATATTCATTTTAAAAATTGGAAGAAAAAAAAGGGTAGCCGGCTATACGATTTCTTTACCAGTATAGCAGCGGTTATACTATTTTTTTTTTTCTTCACATGGAGGGTTATTGTTAGACTATCAAATTGCTTCACATGGAGAGGAGACAACAATTTTCACAGCCGAGGAGCTAGAGATGACGGCTAGATTTGTATTGAAAACAATGAAAACAACTGACCTTTTACTGTGATGTCTCTCAGAGGAGCTAGAGATGACGGCTAATCTCCGGTGAGGAATTCAAGTTTCCTCTCATAGTTGAAAACCCCAGGCATGAGGAAGGAATTAGATTGATATTATGATATCAAAAGGCATACATTTCCCAGGATAACTAGCAAAGCCAAGAATTCATTCTTTGTCTGCTAAAAGTCCACTGCCGAATTTCTTCTGCCAAGTGTAGCGTTTCGAATGCGCCAAATGGAAGCAACCGATTGGTCCAACAAATCCATGACATGGACATTAACAAAAAAATGTCAAAACCTAGCTAGCTTGCAAAACAAAGTGTGAATCTAAAGCTGAATATGTAAACAGGAACAAGGAAAACACATAATAACACCCAGATCAAACAGGAACAACAAGTAATTATTAAGCCAAGCCAAGTCTCATCACCAAATCCATTCCGAAGGCAATTGGCAATGAAAAAAAAAGGAAATTGAGAAAAGTGAAACTACTGGTAAAGGTCACAGAGTGAAAGGAGGACATTGAAGATTAAGGGACACTCTGTTTCTGTCGTCTACGTTAGCCTAATTGCTTTTCAAGTCAAGTCAATGGAGTTATGGGTAGGCTGTCTTTTCATTCATTGAATTCTGCAATTCATCATAACAAGCTTGGCTTTCGATGAGACACCAGCAAACGCTAGTTTGTTTCTTGACCACTTCAAGTCGTCGATATCCATGGCTCTTGTGAGAGCAGCCGATCCACAAACCTCCTCTGTTTCCAGTACTTCTGGATATTGTCGTTATCATGTGTTCCTGAGTTTCAGAGGCCAAGAAACTCGCAAGACTTTCACTGACCACCTCTACACGGCCCTTGTCAACGCCGGATTTCGCACTTTCCGAGACTACGATGAAGTCGAGAGAGGAGAAGGTATCAAGCCCGAACTGCAGAAAGCAATCAAACACTCACGAACTTCTGTCATTGTGTTCTCGAAAGACTATGCGTCATCCAGATGGTGCCTTGACGAGCTGGTGATGATCCTTGAACGCAAGAGGAAGACCTCAGATGACCATGTCGTTTTGCCTGTCTTCTACGATGTGTATCCATCCCATGTAAAGAAGCAGACAGGAAGTCTTGCAAAGGCATTTGCTAGACACCAAAAAACTCAACCGCTGCCGAAGGTGAAGGCATGGAGAGAGGCACTTGCAGAGGTTGGAGATCTGGCAGGGATGGTCTTGCAAAATCAAGCTCATGGGTAATTTCATTCCCACTACCAACTGAATTAGTTTCTTTATTTGGTTGCAACTGAATTCGTATCTCGTTATTAAATGTAGTTCAAAATTTTGGTAGATTCTGTCCTTTCAAATAAAATAAAATAAAATAAAAATTATTGATAAAAACACATCCACCAAAACACTCAAGACACCCTCAGCAATCCAGATTCTTCTAAAGGCATCCGGGACTGAGATGCAAAGACAGAGAAATACCTATTATCCAGCTGCTATTGCAAACATAGTTTTAAGTTCTATCTAACTCTTTCAGCACTCATCTGTTATATATTTGTACCTTCTAACTTTCTGAACTTATTTCCATGGTATTTTATAACTTGTATATGAAATCATGCATGCATGTTTGAATTCTCTTTCATTTTGATTGCAATTTTTTAGGTACGAGTCAAAGTTCATCAAGAAAATAGTTAAAGTGATTGGAGACAAACTAAGTCGCACACCATTGAGTGTTGCTCCCAACTTGGTTGGAATGCATTCTCGAGTCGAAAGAATTAATTTCTGGTTACAACGGAGGTCAACTGATGTTGGCATACTTGTAATCTATGGGATGAGTGGAATAGGGAAAACAACCATCGCAAAGACTGTTTACAATTCGAACTTTAGAATATTTGAAGGAAGCAGCTTCCTTGAAAATATCAAAGAAGTTTCACAGCAACCCAATGGCTTAGTTCAAATACAAACACTTCTTCTTTCTGACATTTTGAATGGGAGAAAAATGAAAATAAGCAATGTTAGTGAGGGATTAATTAAGATTGAAGATGCAATAAGCTCTAAAAGGGTTCTTCTTGTTCTCGATGATGTGGATCATACGGACCAATTAGATGCAGTATTTCAAATGAAAGATCAATTTTATCCAGGAAGTAAAATCATCATAACAACTAGGCGTGCAAGATTGCTAAAGGCTTATCAAGTTACTGAGGTGTATGCAGTTGAAACTTTGACTCAAGAAGAATCATTGGAGCTCTTCAGTTGGCACGCTTTTGGCCAAGACCATCCCATTGAAGATTACATAGAATATTCAGAGAAGCTAGTCGATCATTGCGGAGGACATCCATTAGCTCTCAAAGTTTTAGGTTCTTCTTTGTTGGGGGAAAGTGTATGTCTATGGAAAAGTGCATTGGAGAAGTTAGAAGCTATTCCAAATGGTGAAATAATAAATAAACTAAGAGTAAGCTATGACTCTTTGCAAGATGACCATGACCAAAAATTATTCCTCCACATTGCTTGTTTCTTTATCGGAATGGACAAAGATTACATTGCTAAAATACTAGATGGATGTGATTTCTATACAATTGTTGGCATTCAAAATCTCATCGATAGATGTTTGGTGATTATTGATGGATGGGACAAGGTGCGGATGCACGACCTGATTCGTGGAATGGGAAGAGAAATTGTTCGCCTAGAATCAAAGGAGCCTTGGAAGCGTAGTAGAGTATGGCATCATAAGGACTCTTTCAAAATCTTGACGGAAAAGAATGTAAGAAATATGCGTTATTTGTACACATTTTTGTTTTTCCTCTTCTAAAAACTTTCCAAATGTTTTTCCTTTTCTTTTGTAGGGTACGGAAACAATTGAAGGTCTTCTCCTGGACATGCACATGTGCCCTACTATAAACTCAAATGAGAAAGTCTTGGAAACCAATGCATTTTCACGGATGCAGGAACTAAAACTACTCCATCTTAGTCATGTAAAACTCCGCGGATGTTACACAAAATTTTGTAGTGGACTAAGATGGTTGTGTTGGCTTGAATTTCCTTTAGATTCTATACCCGTTGATTTTCCTTTGGGAAGCATTATTGTTCTTGAAATGCAATACAGCGGTCAGAGACAAGTATTCAAGGGAAAAAAAGTATGTCACTCTCTACCCTTTTCAATTTCTTTTTCATTTTCATTGGGCTTTTAGTTTGATAACAAATTATATATTTGTAAAAATTAACTCCCCACATTGTTTTCTTCTGTACATTTTTTCCTCTACAGTATCTTCCGTCCTTGAAGACCCTTGATCTCAGCCATTCTCATTCCCTTACAGAAACCATTGAATTCTCATATTGCCCAAATCTAGAGAAATTGGTTCTAGTAGACTGCACGAGCCTGATTTATGTCCATGGATCCATTGGAAACCTAGAGAGACTTATTTACTTGAATATGAAAGATTGCAAAAAGATTAGGTTGCTTCCCAAGAACATTTGTATGCTAAATTCACTTGAAACATTTATTATATCTGGTTGCTCAAATCTAAAGGAGTTATCAATTGAGATGTTGAGGAACATGGACTCGTTAAAAGTGCTTGAGACAGATGGAATTCCGATAAGTGAATTATGGCTAGAAAGAAGTTCGAGTATCTTGTGTTCTTTACCATGCTCTTTAGTAGAATTAAGTCTTTGGGGGTGCAATCTTTCGGATGATGCCTTTCCTATGGATTTTAGTAATATGTCGTCATTGCAAAGATTAAATCTAGGGAATAATCCAATTTGTAGCCTACCAAATTGTATCAAAGGATTAGCGAGGCTCGATAAACTCTCTTTTTCCATGTGTACGAGTCTCAAATCGCTTCTAGGGTTACCAAAAGTAAACAACTTGGATGTTGTAGATTGCATTTCATTGGAGAAAGTAACATATCAATCCCATCACGCAGTGTCAGCCACATCATTTAATCGCAACACCCTATTTGAGTGGCAGTACAAGTGCAAGTTACTAGCCTCTGGATATTGCAACTTTTTTGAATCAATGGCACCCATTTTACAAAAGGATGATCCAATTCCCGTCCAGGTGTGCGCTCTCTCTCTCTCTCTCTCTCTCTCTCTCATATGATCACAGGAAAGAGTTGACTAATATTGTCAGTTCTATTGCATATATACAGGGACTGTACGAATGTGGTATATTGAGCACATTTTTTGGTGGGAATGAGGTTCCAGGCCAATTCAGCCATAAAAGCAGAGGGTCCTCAATATCTTTTACTGTGCCATTACTCGATAATCACAGAACTCGAGGCTTGATTGTTTTTGTTGTCTATGTGAATGCTGGCTATAATTCTCCTATTGTCCACGACACTTATATATCACATATGATCAAAAATAAGAGTAAGGGTCTGGGGGGGACGTATTGCCCATCACACTACGGTATTCCAGGTGAAGGAGAAGACATGATATGGTTAAGCCACTGGAATTTGTATGATCAGTTAGAAGGTGGCGATGAAGTGGTTGTTTCTGTAATTATGAAATCTGGGTTTCTGGTTAAGGAGTTGGGCATCCGACTTGTGCAGGTGCAACAAGAAGAGCATCATAGTATTTCTACAGATCCTTCTTATGATCCAGTATTGTTCAATACGATCCTTGGGGACTCTGATGAAGAAGGTAAGGCAGGTGTGATGTTTTATTGACGCGTTTCATAATTTTACTCCAACTATTTCCAAATATAAAATAAAATAAAGCAAAATAATAAATGAATCTATATTTTGTCTCGTATATATGTTTTCCAGAGGCGGTTTTCTCTCGTTTTGTATGTTTACCAGACGAAGAAGAAGAGCAACAGGATGATATCACAGTTACAACCACCACAGGCAGCAATAACTCCGGCGGCCTCGGTGGCTGGAAGGTGCTCGCAGCTTGTTTCTGTTGTCCCGTTGGTATGAAAATGTAGCTGTCTTCTCTCTCAGGCAGAAAGAAGGGACCGTCCACAAGCCCTGGATGAATTTTTTGTACATCTCAACAGCAGACTATTTATTTTTGCATACATCCAATGTCATTTCGTAGCATCAAATGCATCTTCTTCGGAGATATTTTTATTGACCCCATTTGTTCAGTTTTAACATATCTTTGGGCTGGAAAACTGAAGTGGCCCAATGTCAGATTGTGAGATTAGCATCTGCATCTGCTCTGTTGATATATTTTGCGACATTTTTTTTTTCTTTCAGACCCTATTTTCTTCCGTAAGCGTTGGTTACTTTGCCCTCTTCTGCATCTTTCCTTGTCTTCTAAATGTTTCTCTCTTTTTTTTTTTTTTTTACAAATGTTTTCTTTACGGGATCTTTCAATAGCAACCTAACAATTCTTCTTCTTGTTTCTGAGATCTATTTTCTCTGCAAAGTTAATTATCTCATTTGGCTAATTCGTTCTTTGAAGTCTCCTAATTAATTTCAGTTTTTAATTGTCCAAAATTGACAGAAATAGGATGGGTGAAGTTCTAGGCTTCTTTCTTTTTCTTGGTTCATAATTTATCCCAGTAATTTTGTTCAATGACAGCTCTTTTTTTTTTTTGGGGTCAATTTTATTCAGTGGTTTTTATTTTTATTTTTATTTTTGTTGGCTAAGAGAGGGAAAAAATGGTATAAAACTTTCTTCAATTTTGGTTTAGGGAAAGTAAAGAAAAAACAAAATACCTGAAAGAGCTTTGCAACAGAGTTTTTATTCGAAAGGCATTTGATGTAAACGTAGAACTATAACAGAAGGGAAAATGAAGGAGATATAATCTGTAAATGGGTCTAAGTTGGGTATTTTAAATTGTGAAAGGTTTTAGCGCATTGAATCTAACTTAACATAATATCATCTAGTAAGAGCATCTCCAGTAGGTGGTTGTATAATGAGGTGTATGTTAAATATATATACCATTTGTGATCGGAATCACTTGCAATGGGTAGGTGTGAATGATTATAAATTTGCATCACAACCGTGAGATGCAAATTTCGATGAACATGTGCATTCTTTTTCACATCTCTTACAGGCGGGGGCCTACATGAGAAAATATGAGAAAATGTGGACAAAAGTGAGCAAAAAGGCTTAATGTAAACCTACTTGCCCAAGACGCTCGGCTAGAGTAGTTGCTAGACAAAACTTTATACTTAATTTGTAGCCACATAAAATAAAATAATTCATTATTGCTGATTACGCTTCAACAGTGAAACTCATAATTAATCAATTAATTAATAGGTAATATATATATAGTAGCTTGTTCTTCTAATAATTTTTTTGGGGATGAAATCATATCTTCTCCAAATTTAAATCTTTTTAGGTCTATTTGTTTGAAAAAATAAAATAAACTTAACACACACAAAATTAATTTTATATAGTTAACACAAAAACGAATTAAGACAAAAAAAAGCAATTATACATCTTTAGATTTACATCTTCCCCATTGGAGCAAAAATGACAGGACCAGCCCCAAATTTCCCGGAACTGAGATTTAACCTGCGGAGACCCGGCATCACACCCATGCGGGTTCACTCTTAAATCTATGTCCTCGTTTACTGAGAGGATTAAGGGCACGAGACTTCTGCGAAATTTGTGTAGTCTCCCTAATAAATTGAACATTTCCCAAAATTTCCACCGCATACAACACATTTTATAACCCAACCGGCAGACGCACAATATAATCTCATGCAATTACATAAAGGGCCTCCGGCCTTCAAATGATTCTAGCAGAACTACCCACAATGTTTTCAAAATAACTTAATGCATCAAACATGCATATAACAACTTCAAAATCTATTTATGCACACCTTCACTCACTCAGTCCACAGGACGAGCCTCAATTCAACCAAGTTTTGGGACCAACAACGAGGTCCAAACCAATCTCAGTAAGACCACCTAAGTGGGGTCTAATCTGTGGCTGCACCTTGTAACTTCAGGCTGCCTACGTACCTTACTAAGGGATCAAGCCACACGTAGCTCTTTCATATCTATCCTGGCTCCTAAATATCAAATAAACCATTACAGCCATACAAATTCATACATTCTAGGATTTATCCATCACAACTCACCAAACACAATCACAACATAATCCCCTAATACAACGGGACGCACCCGGCCTCGTATGGGAGTGCATCAACACGCCGGCTAATCCAAAGCGCGTGCGACCACTGCGGGCTCGCTACATTCTCACCAGCCCTCACACAATCATATCTCCCCTCATACGTCGGGGACGCACCGCCACGTATGGGTCATCAACACACCGGCTAATCCAAAGCGCGTGCGACCTCACTGGGCACGGCTACATTCTCACCACCCTCACACAATCATATCTCCTCATACGTCGGGACGCACCCGGCCACGTGTATGGGAGTGCAATCACGCCGGCTAATCCAAAGCGCGTGCGACCTCACACCGGGCGACTACATTCTCACGGCCCTCACACAATCATATCTCCCCTCATACGCCGGGGCCACGTAGGGTGCATCACGCCGGCTAATCCAAAGATGCGTGCGACCTCACCTGGGCCTCGCTACATTCTCACCAGCCCTCACGGGTTTAAAGGCCTCAACATGATCACAATATGAGGGGGTACGTGGGGTAGTGCGTATAGCACTGTAAACTAACATTCGATCGCTTTATTTACCTTTATACATCTACACAATTAAATATAAAAAATAAAATTTCTAATCTTATATTAACCTCAATCAATAAAGCATTCCATGAACTCCCTCATTTAAATTCACCAATTTATATCCTAAACTCACAATATCCATTTAACTCAACAACGCTCAAGACCTGTCACTAAGGTCATTCTAACTCTCGAATAAAGGTAAGACTATCTCGGAAGTCTCACTGTCAACCTAGGGTCAAACGGGCCTGCGGGGCCCACAACCTCCAAATTCCGATCCGAAAGTTCCTATAGGTTCTACAGGCTCTAGGACACATGTCCTGCAAGTTTGGTCCAGATCGGATGGTCGGATCGCTCACGATCGCACGATCGGACGGTTACTAAACCTTACCCCTAGGGTTGGCATTTTCGGAGCATCCGGGACTCCATTTTACGATCCGTCGAATCCTACACGATCCTGGTAATACCTAGATCAACATATTATAATTTCAGGATCATCCAACGGTCCAAACCTAGCGAACCCGGAAAATACGCGATATGATATATCCGTTCGGAACTCTAACGGTACCCAAAATGAAATCCGAGCACACCTACGCGCTCGTGACATCGAGAGGATCACAGTGTGACAAAAATGCCCCTCAGCTACAGTGCCCATGCTCCGCCACACGCGCCGGCAGCGCTTGGGTATCTAAAGCGATATCGCATCGCGGAAAACTTCCAAATCGTGAGCCAAGACTCCTACCCTAGGTAATACACCTAATTTGGAGTCACTTTTGTTCTTGGACATACCCCAAAAATTGAACGGAGGTGGCCGGAATCGCGATCGCAAAATCGGCCGAATTTCAATTCGTAGATCGAGCTACTTAGCCTCAAAATTTATGAAATCCTACCCAACCATCAGCTAGATCATGCAGAAGGGATGAATTTCCATACCTTGATTGCCAAAAATAGCGGCCGGACGACGGAGAACGAAGCCGGCGAAGTTTCGGCGAAACCGGGCTGCTTTCTTGATTTTCGCGCGAAATCCCGGTGGTGTGGCGAGACCCAGGGTAGGAAGAGGATGGCGGCCGGTCATTTTGGTACCGGCCCGTCGACTTTGGTGGCGGACGAGGCGCGGCCGGTCAAACGTGGCGGCTGTTCCACCGTCGCGAAAACCAGAGAGAGGAGAGCGCGGGAGAGAGAGAGAGAGAGACGGGGGCAATTCCGTCTTTTAACCAAAAATCCATTTTCCAAATATTTACGATTATGCCACTGAGCTTCATTGGATCATATCTCTCTCGTTACAACTCCGATTCAAGCCCACTACGTGTCTACGGACTCATCTCACATGCTCTACGCAATGGTACAACCAGAATTCCCAAATTCCTTCCGGATAAGAAAATGACTAAAATACCCATATCCCACGGGTAATTTCTCAATTCCACTTAAATAAATTAAAACATGGGATAAATTTGGGGTCGGGGTGTTACAAAAAACCACATTAACAACCCCCGAATGTGTAAAGGGGATGTAAAAGTGGCTTTACACCCCTCACAGTTTAAAATTCTTGCTTTGAAATATTTACAATTGTGCCACTACACTTCCGTTGACTATAACTTCTCCGTTAAAATTCCGATTTGGGCCCACTACGTGTCTACGAACTCATATCGACGAGCTCTACGCTATGGTGTCACTCAAATCCCAAAAATCGTTATGCATTGAAAAATGACTATTGGATCTTACTCCGAGGATAAAATTGTAATTTCACAATTAAATAAATTAAATATATGGTTAAAATTGGGTCGGGGTGTCACAGAGTGAAGCCGCGCCGCTATACTATTCTTTAAATTTTTTTGGTAAAACCGACTATAGAGATGCATAGTCATTTCCCATGATAACTAGCACAGCCAAGACATTGTTCATTCTTTGTCTACTAAAGGTCCACTGCGAATTCGTTGGCAGTGTAGCGTTTGAATGCGCCAAATGGAAGCAACCGATTGGTCCAACCAATCCATGACATGGACATTAACAAAAAAAATGTCACAACCTAGCTAGCTTGCAAAGCAAAGTGTGAATCCAAAGCCTTTTGTGGTTGTGGAGGTTCCTGGCTTATAAGCCAACAGCTGTTTGTTTAGCAGTCTCATGTATTATTGTTTCTTGATTATCTATTGTAGGTTGGAGGTAGCTCTTGCTCATCAATGTACTCTGGCCGCGGTGTGGGTGGAAGCATTATATGGGTTCAGGCGGTTCGCTCGCCACCTGAGGTAATTTAATTTGTTGTGCTATTCATGTTTTATTAAGTCAGTGATGCATGCTTGAGTATGAGCCCAAGGTGCCCAAGTCATTACCATTTTTTCCTCTGGAGATTTATATTTTTCGAAGGCACAACTTCTCTTCTTTTGCTCTAAAAGGTCACGGGTGAAAACAGAGCAATATGGTTACAAGTGAATTTGTCTATGGAGCAGATCGACATGAGCAAGAGGATGCTGTAGAATGTGGACTGTATGAAGCTTTTGCATTATGATGCCTACAGTTATGGACAGAGAGAATTTCCCTAAGAGCCTATGTATGTGCTGAGAATCTTTCATTGTATACAATAGGGTGGTGGTTGTGGTTCAAGCCCTCTTGGCTATCCACAGATTGGATGCTATGTCGGGCTGTAGCTATTTCGCTTCAAGGATACTCAAGTTGTGTCGTCTAATTTATCTCCTATAAGAACTTCACCTGATGGAAAGCTTGGAGTCATGCTGCATCCTTTGTTCTTATGAATGGTAGATTATAACAAGAGAAGGAGGGATTTCTTAAGGTAAACGGGAAGATTTGGCAACAAAGGGAGAGCAAAGCATCGACAAACACACACCTAAATAAAAAACGATAGTGTAAGATTAAAAATTTGATATGAACAAAATAGAAATGCATACTAGTTTGAAAAAGGACGAAGACTTAATTGCCACAATTAATAAATTAAAACAGATTTTACCCGAAAAGACATTTATAATGACATCAATAGAACTCACAATTCAGTTGAGTAAAATCAGACTCTCACTGTAACCATAGATCCTCCTCCTGGTTCTGCTATATGTACCAAGTTTTATTCCAGATATCGTAACTTGCTCGGATTTAGGATCGTACAACTTTAACTTTCTGTGTTGCCAATTTTCGTATCTCGTTGTAAAATGAACACCGCCATTTGCTGTAAATGCCAATGGCCATGCAATTTTTCCCTCTGACGGAACAGGAATCGTGCGAATCATTTTCCAGGAATCCATTTCCAGAACCCATATGTCATGGTAGTAACGGTACCCACGATCACATTCTCGTCTATGATGGAACAAGGAAAGTGATTTCTCCAACACCCTAATGGAAATTGAATCTATCACTGTGAACAATCTATCAGGAAGCATAATCCTTTGGAAAACCTCATTCTTCATATCAAAAGAAATGATGTATCCGCAATCTGGAAAAAACTCCTGTACAATCCAATACACAACTCCATTCAAGTAAGTCCATTTCTTGCTCCAGAGCGTGCTAAATTTTTCTGTCACAGGGGGAACTGCGTGGATTATTCTCCAAGAGTCCAACCTAAGGCTGTAAACCTCGACGCAGATGCCGTGCAAAAAATTCTCAACTCTCACAACTTCGTAGTCATTTCCACCAATATTGAGGCCAAACCCAAGAGCTATGGTAGTGACGCCGCTGTAACGATACTTGACACGAATGAGACCTTTGGGAAGTCTCTTGAACTTCCTGATTGATGGATTCCATAAATATGTACTCTTCATATTAGTATCAGATATACAAAGCAATCCATTGCAGGAACCATAAATGTAGAAAGGGGAACCACTCGGATGCCTAGGAAGATCTAACTCCAAACACTTAGCATATGTTTCAGGACAAAAGACTGACAAGCAATCTGGATTGTCAGAGTACGTAAGTAAATAATCACAACCACTTTTCATGGCAGTCCTTTCGAGATGGGCGCTTATGAAACTTGGGCTGCTAATTAAAGCATGCCAAGACTTGCAAACACATCTGCACTTCCACAGAGATTTCACAGGCAATTTTGCAATGATGTCTAACAAGATTTCATGGGGTATGTATTTGGGGCTAACCATGTTAAAAACTAAAATACGTACAGAATTCAACTGACAACACCAGAAAACTCGAGACAACAGTCCCAAAATAGAGAGAATAGAGTTCTAGGGCAAAAATCCCAAAGAAACTCGAGTCTCTTTATAGCCTTTTTACACTAGAGTTACATCAGCTTATTAAGAAGACCAAATTGACAAAGGAAATTAAAAACCATAACAGGAAATTAAACCGAATCCTAATTGGAATAAGAGAACTAATATAATAAAAGCTAATAATTTAAAATAACTAGAATCCTAGCCCAACTGACCAACGGGCTCATGTACCCTTGGAAAGCCCTATTAGATGTACTGCATCATAAAGCATACCTCGAGCAAAGTGAACCCAAAATAAAAAGATAACCTCAATCACCAAATTCACCTCCTCCGACAAAACTCTGAGCCCATTTCTTGGTTTCTTGAGGCAGGTGGATGGTGGTCATCGAGAGGACGTTTCGGTTTGATTACAAGCGGATGCTTGAAAGTATTTCATGAGAGAGAGAAATTGAGAAGTCGTGATGTGTAGGAGATTCTGAAATCGATAACAATGCATATATGTATTTGTTTTTGGTTGGAAAATTGTATATGCATTTCAAAGATCGACAAAGTTACACTTTTCGTCGTGCATAGTCTGTTCGCTTTCGCTCCATGTGGATCCAAGATTTTAAGACATGGTCGACTGTCGACAAAATTGCAAAAACTAATTTTCGCTATTATTTAGTGGGCTACATGATCCCTTTTGGGGGCTGATGCTATTAATAAGTTGGTACTATTTTGTTATATAAATTTGGCATCTAAAGCCTGATTAATTCATTGGGATGAGACCATTCACTTTCTATTTTGGATTGATCAAGAATTGAGACGTTTCACTTTAGAGTTCAGAATGACTTGTTGGGTAATCTATACAAAGTTCATGGTTCATAAATTTTCTTCTTCGCCAACAAGTGAAAGCATCAACAAACACAAACCTAAATGAAAAAAGGGAGTTTTTTTTTTTTTTTTGTTGGGGTGTAATGGAATATTAAAATTTTGATATGAACAATTAAATTAAAAAAAATAAATTGTTAAAAGATGAAGACAGAACTACCAAAAACTTGAAATATTCCTTTCTCAAAAGAAAAATAAATAAATAAAATGGGATAGTGCTCAAACACATTTATAATGACACCAAACAGAACTCACAACTGAGTTGAGTAAATTAGAATCTCACTGCTGGCAAAAAAAAAAAAAAAAAATCTCATTGTAACCATAGATCCTCCTCCTTCTGGCCCTGCGATTGTCACAAAGTTTTAATCCAGTAATCCTAAATTGCTGCGATTTCTGATCATACAACGCCAAATTCCTGGAAGAAGTTGAAAAATGAACACCACCATTTGTTGTAAACCCCAATAGGAATGCAATTGTTCCCTTTGCTGGAACAGGAATCGTGCGAATCATTTTCCAGAACCCATGCGTCATCGTAGTAACGACACCCACGATCCCATTCTTGTTTATGATGGAACAAAGAAAGTGATTTCTCCAACATCCTAATGGAAATTGAATATGCCACCGTGAGCAATCTATCGGGAAGCATAATTCTTTGGAAAACCTCATTCTCCGTATCACAAGAAATGATGCATCTGCAAATCGTATAGCCGTCTTTGCTATAAACTTTTTCTAATTTTTTAAAAAATAAATAGTATTACCGCACGGCTATACTCGATTTTTCCTATTTTTTTAAAAAGAAATAGAATGGCGGGCGGATATCGTGGTTTTCCCATTTTTTAAAATTTATAGCCAGGTAATTGTACTCCTTTTCTAATTTTTTTATTTATAAAAAGTATATCCGAGGGGCGTTGCTCGCCTCTTTTTATCTAATAAATCGTGTAGCCGGGCGGCCATACTCGTTTTTAATCTTTTAAAAGAAATAGTATAGCCATGCGGCTATACAAAGGTTTTTAGCCTTTTTAATAAATAAAAATTGCTGTAGACGCGCGGCTATATTTGGTTCAATTTTTTTTAAAAAGAAATAGTATACAGCGCATCTATACTCGGTTTTAGATTTTTTTTTGAAAAGATATAGTACAGACGTGCGGCTATACTTAGTTTTTCCATTTTTTAATAAAAGAATTAGTAGACTCGTGCGGGTTCCCTAATATCTTTTTAAAAAAAATTCAAAAAACCGAGTATAGCCAATCGGCTATACTCTTTCTTTTAAAAACAAATTCAAAAAACCAAGTAGCGCTGCGCGGCTATACTATTTAATAAAAAAAATTATGAAAAAGGGACCCTCCTAGTTGCATTTGTTTATACTTTACATATATTAATTTGGTATAGCCGCGTGGCTATACAAATAAAATACGTATATGTTTTATTTGTTAAAATTTCGGCATAAAAAAAACATGTGAAAAAAGGACCCTCCTAGTTGCCTTAGTTTATACTTTATAGATATTTATAGGGTATAGCGGCGCGGGTACATGAATAAAATACGTACTTGTTTTGTTCGGCAAAATATTGGTAAATTACAACTTAAAAGTTCGGTCACTTTATAATATGTGACAATTATGTGGATAATACGTGAATTTCATGTGTATTATTGAAAATTTTGTAGAAAATATGTGTATTAAACATGAAAATTATGTATGTACAGATTCAATACGAGTATTGTATGTTTTCTATTTTTAAAAACGTGAATTTTATCGATTCTTTAACACGTGTACAAAACACGAATTTATTATTGATATAGATACGTATGTGTATAATACAATATTAAATGGGAAATTGCTAAATTCTTTATAGGGGTAATAACTTTGGAAAAGTAAAAAAATCAAAAGAGGACAAGGACTCAGATAATGGCCTAATAGTAATAGATAATGTTCTAAACTACTCTTATCGATAAACAAAAATTGGAGAAAAAATATAAAAGAAAAAGAGGATCATAGTATATATATATATATATATATAAAGAGTATAGCAACTCGACTATACTATTTATTTATTAAATTTTTTTTTTAAAAAAAAAGAGCCGAGTAAAGCAGTGCCGCTATACTATTCTTTTAAAAAAAAAATTGGTAAAGCCAAATATAACCATTCGGCTATCCTATTTCTGTTTGAAAAATTAGTGGAAACAGGGTATAGCCGTGCGGCTATACTATTTATTTTAGAACAAATAGCGGAAGAGGCTCAGTCTTTGAAAGAAGGTCTGGATAGGTATAATTTGAGGAATCAGAAGAGGGCCCAAGAAGCAGAGAGAGGGCAGAGTTGCTTGGAAGAGCTGTATGCAACTCCCAACCCTTTTACTTTTTGTTTACTACCTCATTCTGATGTATGCCTTTGTTTAATATGCCTTTGTCTTATGATGTAGAATGGGGAGGGTGCTCATGTTTTGAGAATCTTTGATGATGAGGCACCAGCAAGGGTGTCAGTTCGTAGTTCTTATAGCATGCTTGAAGAAGCCAGTGCTACTGGAGATAGTATTCTTAGGAAATATGCAGAACAAAGGGATTGGCTAAAGGTATCACCCATATTTGTGCTCACTGTTATGCACCTCACTTTGCACCAATTATCGAAAGAAGCTTACAGTTACCAACTATCATAAATACCCTGCAACTAAGTTGTACTTGAAACACAGTCTGATATGATTCATACTGAATGATTTGAAAACTAGCTGACTAAGTGTGATAATCTCACCACCCTACTTTGATATACCACTTCCCTAGTTATAGGATTAAATATATGATGAATTGTAACCAAGAGACCTCAGGTGGCTTAACTCCCTGACCTTGAGCACTTTGATACATTGTATATGGTTGTCTGGTTGAAGATGAAGTTGAAAGATGTTGTAGAACAATTAGTATAAACCCAAAATAACAGAATAATAAAAAACCAACGAATATATTTTATATAAATATAATTGAATCAATACAACAGTAATATAGATTGTAGAATACTGACTTGAATTGTAGATAGAGTCCTGCAGATTTGCAGTGTCCTTTAGACAGTATTTCTCCTCTACCCTTGTGCTTGTAGTTCGATCGAGTCTCCAGCAGGATTAAACTATCTTAAATCTAAGCCTAAGCACAGTGGCTTTGATTTCTGGCGAACAGTGGTATGAATTCTCTCAGGAAGTGTTAAAATATGAGAATGATAATGCAGTTCAAAAGATGTTCTTCTGGTTTGATCGTATTGTCAATATATAGAGGTTTGACACATCTTCATCCAACAGTTATGTTAATTGTTTAATTAATTCGAATTTCAGATTTTGGTTTTATCTGAAAAAACCGAATTTTCAATTAATAAAAATAAATTATTAATTAAATCAACAGAGCCCCAAGGCCCAAGGCCCATCTTTTGACAATTAATTATATATATATTTATTACACAAATATACATATAATCCAAGCTCAAACCATTTTGAGGCCCAAGTTTACCTCCACTAGGCCCATGCTCTATTTAGTATTTCTAATGTGTTGGTGCTTATAAACCATGGAATGAAACTACTCTCTTCAATGTGGGACTAAATGCAAGTGTCTTTTCCTATACAAACTCTAACAAAAGATACATCTTACGTTTCAATTGCCAGAGGTGGAAAGAAAATATTCTGCGATTGAAAGACTTTGCATAGCCTTGTACTTCACTGTTGTGAAACTCAGACACTACATGTTGCCATACACCATCTACATCATTGCCAAAACAGATCTGATCAAATACATGCTAACAAGATCAATGCTGAGAGGCAGAATTGGAAAATGGACCTTGGCCTTGACAGAATTTGCCTTCACATATGTTCCTAAAAAAGCTGTCCAAGGACAAGCGTGAGACTTCCTAGCAGATCATCACGGGAGGAGATTGAAAACATGGACTCTTTGGACATAGCAAACGCAGATCTATTGACCAGAGCTCACACCTGCCTCAACAATCCTATCTATTCAGTCCATCTCACACCTTGGAAGCTATACTTTGATGGATCAAAAACTGATATAGCTTCGGGCGAATTGTTTTGGAAGAACCGCTTGGAATCAGACACTATTTCTCTTTTCAATTGGATTTCCAGTGCACCAACAACAGAGCAGAATATGAGGCTATAATCATAGGCTTAGAAATGCTGGTAGAACTAGGAATCCAATCTGTGGAAATTTTGGGAGATTCCATGTTTGTTTTGAAACAGATTGCTGGGGAATACAAGTGCCTAAGTCCTTCTCTAGCCGTCTACTTGGTGGCAGCTAGGAATCTTCTGACAGAATTCAGAGAAGCTACTTGGGAGCATATTCCAAGGGAAGAAAACTTTGCAGCCAATGAATTAGCTCAGGTAGCAACATGAATACAAATGCCTGAAGATTGTGTACAAAGAATCATCAAGATAAGGAAGAAAAGCCTACCATTTGTTCTGACCAGGGGGATGGAAATAGATGTCAATTCTGCGCAATCATGAAGATGATTGGAGAAATCCTATCATGACTTACTTACGATATCCAACTCTGCCCTCTGAGAAGAGAGTCAGAATCATGGCTTTGAACTACCTTATGTGGAATGAAGATTTGGTCCGAAAGAGTAAGGATGAGGTACTTTTAAGGTGCCTCGGAAAGAAAGAATACATGAAAGTCATGGGGGAAACTCATGAAGGAATATGTGGAGCTTATCAAGGTGGGAGGAAAATGTGCTGGTTAATTAGAAGGTATGGCTACTTCTGGCCAACCATGATGAAAGATTACATTGACTATTCCAAGGGGTGTGAGTCTTGTTAAAGACACAGCCCAATCCAGCAGGCTCATTCAGTTCCCATGAATCCAGTGGTAAAGCCATGACCCTTTAGAGGATGGGCAATGGACCTCATTGGCAAGATCTATCCAGCCAGCAGCCAGCAGCACTATTAAATCCACTACATCTCAAGAGATCATCACTTTCATAGAAGAACAGATTATACAGAGATTTGGCATCCCAGAATCAATCACAACTGGACAGAGGATCTTCTTTCATATATGGAGAAATGCTGGATATGGCAGAGGCATTCAAATTCAGACTGCTTCATCCACTCCTTATTATGCCCAAGCCAATGGGCAGGCAGAATCAAGCAACAAAGTAATCATCTACATTATCAGAAAAATGCTTGAGAAGAATCCAAAGCAGTGGCATGAGAAGTTGTCAGAAACTCTGTGTGCATATAGAACTTCAAAGAGAGAAGCAACTGGCATGACCCCCTATACTCTAACCTATGGCCATGATGCAATTCTACCTATGGAAATAGCTATTCAATCCCTCAGAATTGCTCACCAACATGATCTGGTGGGAGAGAACTACTCTCAAGCCATGCCGCTAGAATGGAAGGATTGGATGCAAGCTTGACACTCTCAATAAACTCTGGCGGGAAAGCAAGCTGTAACAAGGGCCTACAACAAAGAGTCAAGAACAAGAGTTTTGAAGAGGGAGATAGTCTGGAAAGCAGTTCGCCCTTTGGAACGCATATAGCTGGTTATGGAAAGTGGTCACTTACATGGGGAGCTCCATATTTTGGAAGGAGTCATCAATCCAGTCTAGCCAGTCAATCAAGCTGTTTCTCACTTCACTGGATGGGAACGAACGACTCAAATTCTTGCTGACCCTAAGAATGAGAGGCCAAGGCGAAGTGCTCTCAAAACACAAAGGAGCTTCAGCATCCTTCTTCATCAATTTTGCCATCTCAGTCGGAACTAGGCCAAACCAGTGTGGACTCAAAACCAGAGTATTCTTGAACAGGTGAAGGACATTCTTATCTAGGTTCTTTTGGGCAAAAGGATGGAGCTTGCTTCTAACCTCTATCGCGTGCTCATCAACCCCAGTCCCAGTAATGTAATCAGAAGGAATTCGGAGAAGACATTTCTTAGAAATTTTCGAACTGGAAGGAAGGAAATAGTAGGGAAGAGGAAAGGATTAAAGGGCTGATCAAAGAAAACAGGAAGGTTTCTGAGAACTGGAAGGTCGCGAGAAAGATTGAGAGATGTCTAGGTTTCGAAGTGAACAGGAGATGAAGTTTTTGAATTTCTTAAAAAGGACTCGAAATCGTGGGAAGGAAGACGATGCGACACTGATGATGACTAGCTAGTAACTGACCACTCCCCCACAAAGTCTAGTTCATGATAGGTAGACGTGGCAAACGTGGGCTAACGGAAGAAATCGGGCGCGCAAATTAAATGGCCAAGTCATTTAAGTCTGCAACCGTTAAAAACGATTCAGACTTAATAGGGGCATTGTTCGGGCCTAATTTGGCACACCCAGCCCAAAAGAGGAAGCCCATAACAAAATTTCGAACAAACCACTAGTATTTCCGAAGAGGCCCAGGCGTCTTTTAAATCCAAAATATGATCAAGAGCCCAGACTCTAGAAAGGGGCAGCCCAAAAGTCCAGCCCAAAGACTATCAAACCAGACGAGCAAAGTTGGGCCTCAAAAGAAAAAATCTCCTTTGGGCTCTAGAAAAATCGGAGTGGGCCCAGCATGATTGAAAGAAAAGGGAGAAAAACCCATTTTTTCAGAACCCACGTGACTATCAAAATAGAAAAGTCAACAAACTCAACTAAGTTGGTTGAGAATTAATTAAAATAGGTCAGTGGCTGGCAAACTGGAAGAGACACCTCTGAAAATTCTGAAGATCAAATCCCTCTTACATATATATATATATATATATATATAGATTTTTTCTACTTTACAGAGAAGGTGATTCTCCCAAAGAGATAAGCAAGCTACAATCTCAGAGAGAGACAAACAAGAAAGCAGGGAGTTGTTCAAACTGAAGGAATCAAACTAACCATCACGGATGAAATCTCACAAGGGGCAGTTAAAATTGGGAAAAGAGATTAGGGTTTCTTTAAAAAAAAAACAGAGAAGTGATCTTAAGGATTGATTGATGAGAGCCCATTTGACAAAATATTAATCTTTTCTCTCTCTTGTATTTCTTTCTAGATTTTTTTCAAAAGATTTGCCGCCCATTATTTTAAGAAAGAAACCCTAAACCTAAACATCTCTTATAAATAAAGGAAAGGGTGAACAGGTTCAAGGACACTCAATTCAACAACAATCAATCAAAAACGATTAAACAAACAAACAACTCAAAAATCAACCAAAAAGCCCACTTGAATTCCAAGTGAAACCAGCTTCAGATCAGAATTCCCAAGGTTGGACTTAGAAAAGCAGTCAATCAAAACGAGATTTCTCTCGTTACAAATTTGGTTCAACAAAGAATCAAGACAGGTAGAGCTTGAGCTTTTCCCAAACATGAAAACCTCAACAAATTTCACAGTGCAGTCTCTAGCCCACAAGTCCTCGAGAACGACCACTTACGCCCTTGTAGATCAAGAAACCGCAGCTCCCACTCAAAGCCTCACAAAAGCTTGAAGTACATTAAAGCTTTGCAATTAACATTTGGTATCGATTTACAGTGAAGCTTAGCAGTTGAAGTTGTCAACGATCCATCCACCCTAGCCCGGATCGAGCCTCCTATCCGGCAGAAATGAATTTCCACTGTCTTTTCATCTTTCTAGCATGGATATTTATTTTTATAGTTCTGTAAAAAGCGATTCGCTGAGACAGTTTAAATTCCATCAACCATTCTGGCCAGAACAACCTCTTTATACTGAGATAAATTGTTAAAGTCCTCACCAGTCTGAGGCAAGAAAAGAACTTACTTGTGAGATATTCCTCACCAAAATTCACAATCGTTTGTTTGCAGAAATCAGTAACTTGAGGCGTAAGTTATCCATTCTAAACTAAGTCTGCTAAAATCTTCATTGCTAGCAGTGGCACGCTCACACACCAAAGAAAGCTGACTTGTTGACCAGTCAATGGTTCACAAGGTAGTGGGAACTTTGGCCTTCCACCACAGGAGTAAACGCAAAACGGGTGAACACTTATATGTCTTAAACATATCCAAGGTCTCATCTTTGCTATGTAATAAATATAAATAACAGTACTTGCTGCAATCATCAATGAAAGTCACATAATATTGCTTTCCTCCATGACTTGGTGTTGATTTAAAATCACACAAATCACTATGAATTAAGCCGAGCAGTTCATTAGACCTTTTATGTACAGATTTAAAACTTTTTCTGGCAAATTTGGATTCTGTACATGTTTCACATTTAATATTTTCAATAGAATCTAACTTAGGCAGCAATCCTAAATTATACATTCTATGTAAGGAACGGAAATTTACATGTCCTACTCTAGCATGCCACAATGTAGAAGAAGAATCAACTATATAAGCAGAAGCCTTATTTATATTATTATTCATAGAATTGGCAGATACATTAAGTTTGAATAACCCATCAGCAAGATAACCTTTTCCCACAAACATTCCCCCCTTAGTTAGTACAACTTTGTTGGATTCGAAAACTAGTTTGAATCCTTTGTTACTTAGAACAGGTCTAGATACCAAGTTCCTTCGTATGTCTAGCACATGCAGCACATATAGGAGGGTTAGTTCCTTTCCATAGGTGAATTTCAGAAGCACTTTTCCATTTCCAACAATAGCAGATGCAGAGGCATTTCCCATAAACAGTTGCTCACCACCATGTATCTCTTGGTAAGTAAGAAATGCATTCTTATCACCACAGATATGGCGGGTGGCCCCAGTATCAATCAGCCACTCATTGTCATTTGAAACCATGTTGGTTTTTGACACCACTGCAGCCAGGTTTTCTTGATCACATTGGCCTGATTGTTCCTTGGCCTGTTGTTGTTTGATTTGCAGGATTGGCAGGATTCTCGATCCCTTCTATGCCTGCAGTCTTGAGCCTTATGGCCTATTTTCCCATAGACCCAGCATGCTTCTTTAATCTTTCTGAAGTCTTTTCCTTTTGCTCCAGGAACAAAGTTCTTCTTGTTCTTTTTGGGATTGAATTTTGGTTTTGCTGAGGTTCCTTCAACTATGTTTGCCTTGGCTTCCATATTTGAAACCACATTCTTGTTCTCACTTATTCTGTTATCCTCCTCAATCCGAAGCCTAACAATGAGATCCTCCATACTTATCTCCTTTCTCTTGTGCTTCAGATAACTCTTGAATTCTTTCCAGTTTTGTGGAAGTTTTTCAATCAAGGACGCCACTTGGAAAGATTCATTGATCTTCATGCCTTCAGCAAGAATCTCATGGATAATTTTCTGGAGGTCTTCAACTTGTTTGACAACAGGTTTGGAAAATCAGATTGTGTCCATGCATCAATTGCAACGACAGTCTCTTTGGTTGCAGGATTCTCATTCGACACGGGGGCATCCTGTCTGAGAATGTGGGCTAGATTTAATGTTGTCGGATAGAACAACATCTTCTGCCAACGTTTGAAGTCAGTGCCTTTGAATTTCTCAGGCTTTTCGGCATGAGAGGTCTTACTTCCTGATTGTTCCATGATACTGTCTAAAGATTGATGTAGAACAATCAGTATAAACCCAAAATAACATAATAATAAAAAACCAACGAATATATTTTATATAAATATAATTGAATCAATACAACAGTAATATAGATTGTAGAATACTGACTTGAATTGTAGATAGAGTCCTGCAGATTTGCAGTGTCCTTTAGACAGTATTTCTCCTCTACCCTTGTGCTTGTAGTTCGATAGGAGTTTGTCAACCAGGATTAAACTATCTTAAATCTAAGCCTAAGCACAGTGGCTTTGATTTCTGGCGAACAGTGGTATGAATTCTCTTAGGAAGTGTTAAAATGTGAGAATGATCGTATTGTCAATATATAGAGGTTTGACACATCTTCATCCAACAGTTATGTTAACTGTTTAATTAATTCGAATTTCAGATTTTGGTTTTATCTGAAAAAACCGAATTTTCAATTAATAAAAATAAATTATTAATTAAATCAACAGAGCCCAAGACCCAAGGCCCATCTTTTGACAATTAATTATATATATATTTATTACACAAATATACATATAATCCAAGCTCAAACCATTTTGAGGCCCAAGTTTGCCTCCACTAGGCCCATGCTCTATTCAGTATTTCTAATGTGTTGGTGCTTATAAACCATGGAAGGAAACTACTCTCTTCCAGTGTGGGACTAAATGCAATTGTCTTTTCCTATACAAACTCTAACAAAAGATACATCTTACGTTTCAATTGCCAAAATGATGTTCTTTGAATTTGATAAATTTTATCTCTGTATATGGTTGTCAAATTCAAATGGACCCTTCATTTTTATTTATTATTTTGGTAATAGTCTGTCTAACCATATTTTCACTTCGTTAGATGAGGTCCTAACTCGAAAAGCATGGCAGCTATTACATTGGATTTCTTTTATGGGAACATTTTTGCTCACCACTTTAACCAAGGTGTACTCTCACTCCATGGGCGTAACCACGGTTAAGCTCATTATGGACACATGTCAAATACTGAGTATACCTTGAGTTACAGTGATGAGTAAAAATATTGATTTCTTTTATATATATTAATTCTGCTCGGACTCTCATACATTTCATAATCCACAATGTAAATTCAAAACTAATATAAACAGACCATTATGAAGACAGTTCAAATCCAAAGAATTTTGCATTTATCATGAATTTAAATTCTCAATAATGAATCATTTTTCTGAATGAAAAATTTCACTGTACATTACAGAGTACGAACAAGCATCCTAGAGATCATGTATTAATAATTGATCCCTACATAAATGAACAAAACTAATCTGAATAACTGACTGGCTGTCAAAAATTTGGATACAGGATTGCTACAATTGTTCATTGATGCCTTCACGGCCACCATAGCAATGGCTCATGCAAACTGAAGGAAATGTTCTTGTCTAAAATATTCACGGAACTAGATGGAGTAAAGTAACTCATGAAGACTCCACTTTGACGGAGGGAGGATCCATCCACTTCCAAACAGAAAGGAGACCAGTTGCATCCCCACTGAAGAATAGTCCTCCAGGTCCTACCTCGACCGTCCGAACTTCTTGTTTTGCAAATAATCTGCCTCTTTCAGTGAATGATGGCAGTTCATATATGCGGACAGAATTATCATTGCAAGAAGAAAGCAAGATTGGCTTGCTTTCTGCATCTGTCATTCCGGCAAGATCAAGAACACCCTGCTCTTCGTTGTGAGTGTAGGTCACTTCCAAACCGCCTCCTTCACTGGCAGCCCACACCTTTATCGTGTCGTCCAGTGAGCATGAGAGCAAGAACTGATCCCAGCAAAGAAGAGACATCACCGCACCAGAATGCCCATTTAGTGTCAGAACACCCTGCAAAGTATAAAGGTCCCACACCTGAAACAAAAAGAACATTACAGTAAATTACACGAGGAATTTGAATACAGAAGCACTCCATAATCAGATAATTGGAATAAATCATTTTGCTCCCTCTCTTGTAAATAGAGGAGAGGGTAGAAACTGACAAAACTTGTTTGTAGATGCCACAAACTTACCTTAATTGTATGGTCCACAGAACCCGAGTAAAGCCTGTTGCGCCCAACAGTTAAACATACCACAGCACCAGTGTGGCCCTTCAGAGTTGCAGCAGGATAAAATGGCTGATTAGTTTCAGTGCTACCTTTCCACACACATATATCACCATTCTGCAATATTAAAAGAAACAGATAAATCAATTGAAAACGGTGCACTATGAATAAAAGGAGGAACATATATCCTAAAATCCCAGCTACGCAATAATTAGGAAAGCTGCAGAATTGTTAGGCTCTTTACCTGTGTCCCGGCGAAAAGCATTTCATTACCAACCACCATAGCATGCACTTGGCCAACAGGTCCATCCAGGTTGAATTCAGAATTTGTCTCAGTATTCCAAACCTGCAACATCAAGCAAAATCAGCATACATATTGAAGTTGAACCAACCAAGCTACTAAAAGAAAGTGCTCCAGTTACAACAATGAAATACCTTAACAAGATTTGGTACACCAGCAAAAACCCATGGGCCCCCACTAATTAAAGAACCTGCTTCACCACCAAGATCAATCACACTGCCACATTCACCAGTATGGCAGTCCCAAACTCTGGCTGTTCCATCTTTACTGGTTGAATAAAGCTTGTTAGTTCGTTCAGGAAGGGCAATACCAGTGATAGCCTGTTAACATAAATTTCACAATTATTATGATTGTCCAAACTCGGAAATAAAGAGGAACAGAACAAATTAAAAAAGAAAACGTACTTCCAAAATTAAAAATACCTTCGTGTGCCCTTGGAGCTTTGCCAACATGGAGAACCCCTCACCACGGAACCAGTTATGCAAATACCGGCATCGATCACCTTTCACACAATTTCCATCTACCCAGAACTTGCAGACACTTTTCGGAGTAGGATTGCTTTTCTGGGCAGCATTGCTTTTCTGAGGAGCATTGCTTTCGTGAGGATCATTGCTTTTCTGAGTAGCATTGCATGCATTGCCCTTTCCGGTGGCAGTTGCTTCCTTCGTCCAAACAAGAGTCGACTTCTTTGAAATTTGAGGGTTCATGGATGAAGGCGGTGCATCCGCGTGCAGGAAACGACAGAATTCCCTTGTGCACCTTCCAGCAGCCCAAAAGGCGCAAACAGTTTTTGAAGGTCCTCCTGCAGGTCGAGCATACACTGATCTTTCTGGTCTATTGGTGTGCCTCCTCACTACCTTAGTGGCCATACTCTAAACACAAATTTTGAAACCAATAAGAAATCGCAGAGAGACAGCTCCGAAGATCACCTCCTCAAACAGAATTTCAATATTTGATCGATCTTCAGAAAACCCTAAAAATATACGAAACCCGATAAGCCTTGAAATCCAAATCGACGTACGATCACCCTCTAAGAATCGAGAAACTAGCAAGGGCGGATTCTTCAAATCCTTTAAATCAATTCGAAAACTTTTCAAACTAGCCAGTCGCCGATCCCAAGGCGTATCCTAAACAACAATAAAAATAACCCTAAAATCGAAACCCTAGATATCCAGTTTGAGCGAGCATCAAACCCATAACCAAAAACCATTATCCTCAAGAAATACGCGTTCGGCGAAAAAAATAGCCTCTTGGGTATCAATTAACGGTCGAAAACGAACAAAACCCTAGAAGGAACAATGCGATTGCAGAGACGCGTGAAGAGAAGAAGCAAACCTGATCGATTCGATTGGGCGAGAGCTTTGAGCTTTGAAGCTATTCGATTATCGTCTGGACTGATTTCGAAGCACAGTCAATCCAAATGGACGAACGATCAATGAGAAAGAAAACGATCACGGAGAAAGAAAGAAAATGCCTTTTGCTTTCGTTGCGATTGAAACCCTAATTGTAAGCGAAACTTTGATCACTCTGGCCTGAAGCTGATCTTCTATAGTTGGCGTAGGCTGGAGACTTTCCAACTGGAGCCAGGAAAGAAGTACAGCGTTCGTTAGACGCGGTGATCGCAAAACTGATCGTGACCGTCCGATATGAAGCAACTATTCCTGATCGTGACCGTCCGTTAGATCTAATCTATTTTTGTCGTTTTCTCTTTATTTATTTTTAAACCAACCTGGCTTTCGGACCCAAAAAAACCTAACTAACTTTTTATCAAAAGCAATTTCTTTGTTTGAAATTATGTTACTAAAACATTTTCACCCACGCGTCTGGAAAATCATAAAGAAAAAATATAGTGGATCAGCATGTTTAATAAAATAAAAATATTTAAACTTAAGGACTTTGAAGGCTTATTTGGATCGGGAGAGCTCATATATAAGCCAACGAAGTCTAATCCTGTGAAAAAAGAGTTTGATTTGCATACAAGTGGTCTCAGATTCAAACCTCTCTGAAACCTCGATAATGTTTGCATACCCCTCCCCTTCCCAACTTTCGAAAAAAAAAACTAAGATATAGAAATTTAGATAACATTACAAGATCCATTATATGTAGACCCACATTGAAAGATACATCTTACGTTTCAATTGCCAAAATGAAGTTCTTTGCATTTCATAGATTTTATCTCTGTATGTTGGTTGTCAAATTCAAATGCACCCTTAATTTTCATTTATTATTTTGATAATAGTCTATGTCTAACCAGATGTTCACTTCGTTAAATGAGGTCTTAAATTTGAATCCCTTGAATTAACAAATCTCGCCCCCTTCATGCAAGTGCCAAGCGTGGCAGCTATCTCATATTGGATTTCTTTTACCTCCTTTAATGAAAGTTCTTATTGACAAAAAAAAAAAAAAAACAAGAAGATTGGATTTCTTTTACGAAAACAGCCAACAATCTTAGATTGTGTTCGAATCCCTCGAATGACATAGAGTGGAAGGGGTAAGTAAATTCAAAATTTATGAAAACATACACCATTTTGAAGACAATGTTCAAGACCAAAGAATTGCATTTATAATGAATTTAAATTCTCAATAATGAATCATTTTTCAGATTGAAAATTTTCACTGTACATTAATAGTGTAAGAACAAACATCACAGAGGGATCATGTATTAAAAATTGATCCCACAGAAATGAACACAACTAATTTGAATGCAGGATTACTACATTTGTTCATTGATGCTTCACGGCCACCATGGCACGGCTATACTGTTTCTTTTTTGAAAAATTAAAAACTAGTATAGCCGATCGGCTATACTATTTCATTTTTAGAAAATTAGCGAACAACCGAGTATAGCCGAACGGCTAACATATTTCTTTTTGAAAAATTAGGAAAATACCAAGTTTAGCCGCGCGGTTATATTATTTCTTTAAACAAAATTGGAAAAAGCCCCGTATCGCACGCGGCTATACTATTTCTTTTATAAAAAAAATGGAAAAAACCAGGTATAGCTGGTTGGCTATACTATCTTTCTTTAAAAAAACGGTAGTATAGCCAATCGGCTATACAATAAAAAAATATGAATAACCGACCCTCCTAGTTGCATTAGTAATTAAGATGATATAAAATATCAAGTAGTTAATTATTTATTTCAGTGTGAACAAGCATAAGTTTATTAAGCTAAGATCCAAGTTGTTCCAGAAAAATGTAGGGTTATTGTTAGAGTAGCAAATTGCTTCACATGGAGAGGAGACACAACAATTTTCACAGACGAGGAGCTAGAGATGACGGCTAGATTTGTATTGAAAACAATGAAAAAAACTGACCTTTCCGTTGCGTCTTGCATTAGTGTAAGGAACGCTGCCTATGGACAAGAATGATTTTCCAAAATCCTATCCTCTTACTGTGATGTCTCAGATGTGTTTCAGCTATTCTCCGGCGAGGAATTCAAGTTTCCTCTCATAGTTGAAAACCCCAGGCATGAGGAAGGAATTAGATTGATATTATGATATCAAAAGGCACACATTGCCGACCCCATTAATGTGGTATACGCAGCCATAATCATTTCCCATGATAACTAGCAAAGCCAAGAGTTCACTCTTTGTCTGCTCAAAGTCCACTGCCAATTTCTGCCAAGTGTAGCGTTCTGAATGCGCCAAATGGAAGCAACCGATTGGTCCAACCAATCCATGACATGGACATTAACAAAAAAATGTCACAACCTAGCTAGCTTGCAAAACAAAGTGTGAATCTAAAGCTGAATATGTAAACAGGAACAAGGAAAACACATAATAACACCCAGATCAAAATTGAATATGTAAAAAGAACAAGAAGTAATTATTAAGCCAAGCCAAGTCTCATCACCAAATCCATTCCAAAGGCAATTGGCAATAAAAAAAAGGAAATTGAGAAAAGTGAAACGACTGGTAAAGGTCACAGAGTGAAAGGAGGACATTGAAGATTAAGGGACACTCTGTTTCTGTCGTCTACGTTAGCCTAATCGCTTTTCAAGTAAGTCAATGGAGTTATGGGTAGGCTGTCTTTTCATTCATTGAATTCTGCAATTCATCATAACAAGCTTGGCTTTCGATGAGACACCAGCAAACGCTAGTTTGTTTCTTGACCACTTCAAGTCGTCGATATCCATGGCTCTTGTGAGAGCAGCCGATCCACAAACCTCCTCTGTTTCCAGTACTTCTGGATATTATCGTTATCACGTGTTCCGAGTTTCAGAGGCCAAGACACTCGCAAGACTTTCGCGACCACCTCTACGGCCCTTGTCAACGCGCGGATTTCGCACTTTCCGAGACTACGATGAAGTCGAGAGAGGAGAAGGTATCAAGCCCGAACTGCAGAAAGCAATCAAACACTCACGAACTTCTGTCATTGTGTTCTCGAAAGACTACGCGTCGTCGGATGGTGCCTTGATGAGTGGTGATGATCCTTGAACGCAAGAGAAAGACCTCAGATGACCATGTCGTTTTGCCTGTCTTCTACGATGTGTATCCATCCCATGTAAAGAAGCAGACAGGAAGTCTTGCAAAGGCATTTGCTAGACACCAAAAAACTCAACCGCTGCTGAAGGTGAAGGCATGGAGAGAGGCACTTGCAGAGGTTGCAGATCTGGCAGGGATGGTCTTGCAAAATCAAGCTCATGGGTAATTTCATTCCTACTACCAACTGAATTAGTTTCTTTATTTGGTTGCGACTGAATTAGTATCAAAATATTGATAGATTCTGTCCTTTCAAATAAAATAAAAAACACTCAAGACACCCTCAGCAATCCAGATTCTTCTAAAGGCATCCGGGACTATTTTCACGTTAACTATTTTCTTTCTGCTGCAGCAACAGAAAGAAGCTAGAACTTCAAATAGTCCCGGATGCCTTTAGAAAGAGAAATACCTATTATCCAGCTGTTATTGCAAACATAGTTTTAAGTTCTAACTCTTTCAGCACTCATCTGTTATATATTTGTAACTTCTAACTTTCTGAACTTATTTCCATGGTATTTTATAACTTGCATATGAAATCATGCATGCATGTTTGAATTCTCTTTCATTTTGATTGCAATTTTTTAGGTACGAGTCAAAGTTCATCAAGAAAATAGTTAAAGTGATTGGAGACAAACTAAGTCGCACACCATTGAGTGTTGCTCCCAACTTGGTTGGAATGCATTCTCGAGTCGAAAGAATTAATTTCTGGTTACAACGGAGGTCAACTGATGTTGGCATACTTGTAATCTATGGGATGAGTGGAATAGGGAAAACAACCATCGCAAAGACTGTTTACAATTCGAACTTTAGAATATTTGAAGGAAGCAGCTTCCTTGAAAATATCAAAGAAGTTTCAGATCAACCCAATGGCTTAGTTCAAATACAAACACAACTTCTTTCTGATATTTTGAATGGGAGAAAAATGAAAATAAGCAATGTTAGTGAGGGATTAATTAAGATTGAAGATGCAATAAGCTCTAAAAGGGTTCTTCTTGTTCTCGATGATGTGGATCATCTGGACCAATTAGATGCAGTACTTCAAGTGAAAGATCGATTTTATCCAGGAAGTAAAATCATCATAACAACTAGGCGTGCAAGATTGTTAAAGGCTCATCAAATTACTGAGGTGTATGCAGTTGGAACTTTGACTCAAAAAGAATCATTGGAGCTCTTCAGTTGGCACGCTTTTGGCCAAGACCATCCTGTTGAAGATTACATAGAATATTCAGAGAAGCTAGTCGATCATTGCGGAGGACTTCCATTAGCTCTCAAAGTTTTAGGTTCTTCTTTGTTGGGGGAAAGTGTATGTCTATGGAAAAGTGCATTGGAGAAGTTAGAAGTTATTCCAAATGGTGAAATAATAAATAAACTAAGAGTAAGCTATGACTCTTTGCAAGATGACCATGACCAAAAATTATTCCTCCACATTGCTTGTTTCTTTATCGGAATGGACAAAGATTACATTGCTAAAATACTAGATGGATGTGATTTCTATACAATTGTTGGCATTCAAAATCTCATCGATAGATGTTTGGTGATTATTGATGGATGGGACAAGGTGTGGATGCACGACCTGATTCGTGGAATGGGAAGAGAAATTGTTCGCCTAGAATCAAAGGAGCCTCGGAAGCGTAGTAGAGTATGGCATCATAAGGACTCTTTCAAAATCTTGACGGAAAAGAATGTAAGAAATATGCGTTATTTGTACACATTTTTGTTTTTCCTCTTCTAAAAACTTTCCAAATGTCTTTTCCTTTTCTTTTGTAGGGTACGGAAACAATTGAAGGTCTTGTCCTGGACATGCACATGTGCCCTACTATAAACTCAAATGAGAAATTCTTGGAAACCAATGCATTTTCACGGATGCAGGAACTAAAACTACTCCATCTTAGTCACGTAAAACTCCGCGGATGTTACGCAAAATTTTGTAGTGGACTAAGATGGTTGTGTTGGCTTGAATTTCCTTTAGATTCTATACCCGTCGATTTTCCTGTGGGAAGCATTATTGTTCTTGAAATGCAATACAGCGGTCTGAGACAAGTATTCAAGGGAACAAAAGTATGTCACTCTCTACCCTTTTCAATTTCTTTTTCATTTTCAATAGGCTTTTAGTTTGATAACAAATTATATATTTGTAAAAATTAACTCCCCACATTGTTTTCTTCTGTACATTTTTTCCTCTACAGTATCTTCCGTCCTTGAAGACCCTTGATCTCAGCCATTCTCATTCCCTTACAGAAACCATATATTGAATTCTCATATTGCCCAAATCTAGAGAAATTGGTTCTAGTAGACTGCACGAGCCTGATTTATGTCCATGGATCCATTGGAAACCTAGAGAGACTTAGTTACTTGAATATGAAAGATTGCAAAAAGATTAGGTTGCTTCCCAAGAACATTTGTATGCTAAAATCACTTGAAACATTTATTATATCTGGTTGCTCAAATCTAAAGGAGTTATCAATTGAGATGTTGAGGAACATGGACTCATTAAAATTGTTTGAGACAGATGGAATTCCGATAAGTGAATTATGGCTAGAAAGAAGTTTGAGTATCTTGTGTTCTTTACCATGCTCTTTAGTAGAATTAAGTCTTTGGGGGTGCAATCTTTCGGATGATGCCTTTCCTATGGATTTTAGTAATATGTCGTCATTGCAAAGATTAAATCTAGGGAATAATCCAATTTGTAGCCTACCAAATTGTATCAAAGGATTAGCGAGGCTCGATAAACTCTCTTTTTCCATGTGTACGAGTCTCAAATCACTTCTGGGGTTACCAAAAGTAAACAACTTGGATATTTTAGATTGCATTTCATTGGAGAAAATGACATTTCAATCCCGTCACGTAGAGACAGCCATATCATTTAATCACAGCAGCCTAGTTGAGTGGCAGTACAAGTTCAAGTTACAAGCCATCATTGGATTGTGCAACTTGTTGGAATCAATGGCACCCATTCTACAAAAGGATGATCCAATTCCTGTCCAGGTGTGCGCCTCTCTCTCTCTCTCTCTCTCTCTCTCTCTCTCTCTCTCATAATATCAGTTCTATTGCATATATATAGGGACTATACGAGTGTCGTATATTCAGCACATTTTTTGGTGGGAATGAGGTTCCAGGCCAATGCAGCCATAAAAGCAGAGGGTCCTCAATATCTTTTACTGTGCCATTACTTGATAATCACAGAACTCGAGGCTTGATTTTCTTTGTTGTCTATTCGAATGCTGGCTATGATTCTCCTATTTTCCACCACAATTATTGGCCACATATAACAGTCAAAAATAAGAGCAAGGGTCTGTCGAAGGTGTATGACCCATCACACTACGGTATTCGGTGAAGGAGAAGACATGATATGGTTAAGCCACTGGAGTTTGGAGGATGAGCCGTTACAAGGGGGCGATGAAGTGGTTGTTTCGTAATTATGAAATCTGGGCTTCTGGTTAAGGAGTTGGGCATCCGACTTGTGCAGGTGCAACAAGAAGAGAATCATAATATGATGAGTATTTCTACAGATTCTTCTTGTGATTCAATATCGTTCAATAAGATCCTTGGGGACTCTGATGAAGAAGGTAAGGCAGGTGTGATGTTTTATTGACGCGTTTCATAATTTTACTCCAACTATTTCCAAATATAAAATAAAATAAAATAAAATAAAGCAAAATAATAAATGAATCTACATTTTGTCTTGTATATATGTTTTCCAGAGGAGGTTTTCTCTCGTTGTGTATGTTTACCAGACGAAGAAGAAGAGCAACAGGATGATATCACAGTTTGATGGAACCCCTGGTCCTCATGGACGAATGCCTTACCATTATGCTTTCCTCCAAGGCCACTTTAGCCATTCTATCATTTTTGATTAGCTGTTCACCTGTTCATACGTGGCAGCCTACAGGCTGGCCCTAGCAACCTCATGTATAAAATGCTATTGCATCAATGAGAAAGGATATGGAACTTTGCCAAATACTTATTTTGTCTGTTTCCTTCTATCTGTTTTGCAATACACTGTGCTGGTACCTATCATTGGTATCAGAGCCACCACGACAATGGGCAGTCCTGTGGCCAGCTCCCCCCCTTCCATTCCTGCCATCGAATTAGAGGTGGATTTACACCGCGAGCAAATTCTAGAGGTCCAGCAAAACCTTTCCTCTCTCCAGGTTTCCTTTGGCAAGGCTCTTGAGAACCTTACCCAGCAACAATCCTCCTTCCAACAAACCCTTTTAGACGCTGTTCATCGCCTCCCACCCTCATCCCAAACCCTCCCTCCCATCACCACCGCACCCCATCTCCTTCGGCTCCGTTCGTCCCCCACCTTCCCAGACTCACCACAGGTTTCTTCGCACGCTTCTTCCTCTTCCCAACCTTTCCATCATCGCATCTTTTCCCTCATACCTCCCTCCCTCCGCCATTTTTACCACACCACCCCTTACACCCACGCCTACACTACCCAACCCCATCCACCCACGCCTACACTACCCAACCCCTTTTTCCCACGTCCCCATCACCCACTTGTTCCCCACCCTGTTCAACACCAACCCCCATACACTTCTCACCGCCTATACGGACCACAGCCACGGCTTCTCCACACACCCCAAAAATCGACCTTTACCGTTTCTTGGAAAGGACCCTACGCTATGACCCTTTGCGAGCGCTACTTAGATCTCCATGAGATCCTCCCCATTTACATGTTAAAGTTGCTGCCGTACACTTGATTGATGACGCCGCCCTATGGATGCGATGGTTTGAGACCCGTTTTCCAAATCCATCCTGGACCTCATTTTCCGAAGCCTTACTGGCTCACTTCGGTTATGGTGACCCCTTGGACTTTAACTCCGCTCTCTCCCACATCCAACAGATTGGCACTCTCGACGAATACAACGCCGAATTTACAAAACTTTCGTGCGCGCCCTTGGTGTCGGCGACCAACAAAGGCGTGTATGTGGGCGGCTTGACCGCGAGCCGTGATAGCGTTACGATTCACCATCCGGCGAATGCGAATACGACAAAGCGATTGGCCCGAGCCTTTGATAATCGTCGGAGTCGACACGCATCCGATTTGACCATTTTCTCGCGTTTCTCTCCGAGCAAGCTCTCGCCTCCCGGATTGCCACGGCCGACAGCGCCATCTGTTACCTCGGGACAACCACCCATTCGTAGGCTCTCTCGGGCCGAGGTCCGGGACCGCGTGAAAAAATCTCCGCTTCAATCGTGATGAACCTTTCCGGGCGGTCATCGCTGCAAACGACCTCAACTCCTCATGATTGATGCGGATTGGGGCGTTTACGATGACTCCTTCGAGGAAGCCATTACCTTGAAGTCGAACATGGCACACCCACGATTACCCCTAGCCACGAGGAGTCTGAACCTTCTCGACCATCCATGCGCTCCACGGGTTCTCCGTGTACACGCACAATGCGCCTTCAAGGCTCCATTGGCAAAATGGGCCTCACGGTTTTTATAGACACCGGCTCCACCCATAATCTATTAAACCCACATATTGCCAAACGATTGGGCCTCACTATTGACTCTTCTCAACCCCCCAAGCGAATCCAGGTTGCCAATAATGATATCATTGAGACCAAGGGCTTCGTTTCTCGAGGTCCAGTATCTCTCAGATTATACACTTGTTACGGATTGCTATTTGCATGCTTTGTCTCCGGGTGCGATCTTATTTTGGGTGCTGATTGGCTCGACACATTGGGCTTTATCGGTTGGAATTTTAAGAAAAAAATCATGGTATTCAAAGTGGATGGCGAAATCCATCGGTTAGTGGGTCAAACCAAAACTGAGGCCTCCTTGGTGGACTGTCATGTGATGACCGACTCTTAGCTCGAGAACGGGGCGTTCTTGCTCAATTGGTCTCATTGCGGACTCGCAACTTCTAATTCACCCCCGCCTCAGTTCAACCTCTCTTATCACAGTTCGCTGATCTCTTCACTACTCCGACAGGCCTTCCTCCTCAACGCAAAATTGACCATCGCATTCCCTTGATGCACGGTACTCAGCCGGTGAACGTGCGCCCATATCGCTATCCCCATTTCCAAAAAACTGAAATTGAAGCTTTGGTAAGAGAAATGCTCCGGGCTGGCGTTGTACAACCCAGTTGCAGCCCTTATTCCTCCCCTGTACTGCTTGTTAAAAAAAAGGATGGATCATGGCGTCTTTGTGTAGATTATCGCGCTTTGAATCATGCCACTATTAAGGATCGATTTCCGATTCCCGTCGTCGATGAACTTTTGGATGAGCTTCATGGTGCTACAGTTTTCTCTAAATTGGATATGTGATCGGGTTATCACCAAATCCGTATGCATTCAGATGACGTTCAAAAGACTCGCATTTTCACACACGAGGGCCATTACGAATTCCTCGTCATGCCTTTCGGCCTCTCCAACGCCCCGTCGACTTTTCAATCCTTGATGAACAATATTTTTCGGCCGTTTCTTCGCAAATTTGTCCTGGTATTTTTTGACGACATCCTCATTTACAGCACCTCATTGAGTGATCATTTGACACATTTAACTGCAGTCTTCACTGTCTTGCGTGATCATGGCCTAAAATTGAAGCTTTCCAAGTGTGACTTTGCTCAACCCTCCATGAGCTACTTAGGCCACGTCCTCTCTGCTGCAGGTGTCGCAGTCGACCCCAAAAAGATCCATTGCATTCAAGAGTGGCCCCATCCCAAGACCCTCAAAGCGCTGCGCGGCTTCCTTGGCATCACAGGTTACTATCGGAAGTTTGTCCGTCATTATGGTCTTCTAGCCAAACCTCTAACAGATATGTTGAAGCATGATAGTTTCTCTTGGACCCCAAGTTCTACCCACGCGTTCACAGCCCTCAAGCGAGGCCCAGCCACAACTCCATCCTTGCTCGCCCGATTTCACACAACCTTTTGTTTTGGAATGCGATGCTTCTAACACAGGCATTGGTGCTGTCTGTCCCAAAACCATCACCCCATCGCTTACCTCAGCAAGCCCCTTTCCTTACGTCATCAATCCTTGTCCACATACGAA